>NW_020175221.1:2840226-2947760 GCF_003031525.2 Neophocaena asiaeorientalis asiaeorientalis | reverse complement strand
AAAAAAAAAAAAAAAAAAAAAAACAAAACGAAAAACCCACAAAACAAAAACAAAAAAAAAAAACAAAAACCACAAAAAAAAAAAAAAAAAAAAAAAAAAAAAAAAAAAAAAAAAAAAAAAAAAGGAAGTAAACATGGGCTGAGAACACTGGAAGGAGAACTGTGAGGTGTGTTTGCTGTTAGATTATAAGCTCCTAAACCAGAACCATTTTCTAAGAGACGCAAAAGTAGTTCCTTCACCTATGGGATGTAAAACTGAACTTGAAAAACTATCTAAGAATATTCAGTGTAGATGGCTCCTTTCAAATGGTGGGGATTATGGAAAGAATATGTTAGGTGTTTTTCAACTCATTACTAAATCTCTCTATCTTGAATTTCCTTGACATAAGAAGCATTTTAAATCAAACTATTAGAGCATAAGTTAAGTTGCTTAAATCTTCCCTTTTCCTAAAATACTTGTTTCATAAACATAAATAAAATATTTAAATTTCAAGAGAATCTTTGTTAAGACATTTTAGAAAGCTTACAGCTTTCACTTTGTTTTTCTTACTACTAAGTAGAAGTTTAGGTTTACATTTAGATGTTTTATGATAATATATTAGTTAAGCTTTCAACCAAGAATATGACTCTCTTGGCTTAAAAGTCTATGAGGGCATGTTACTTTCAAGATTTTCCTCTAGAAGCTAAAGTCCAATATATTATTTCAAATTTGGGAATATCTCCTTCCATTTCATTTTATTTCTACTTGAATAAATTAAAGAACTATTTAGGACAAATTGCAGAGTTTTCCACAGTAGACCTTCTTAGTTATAAGAAAATGAAAAGACTGATTTATAATTTTTCAGAGCCTCCAGGTTTAGTTTATAGCTTTCAGGATGTATAGCTAAGAAATCTTCCAAAGCTAGTAGGGAAATGTAACACAGCAAAAATAATTGTTACATAAAAAATAGTTAAGGTAGATAAATAGATAATAAAATTCTAAAGAAGCCTGCCATGGTAGCTTTTTTTTTCTTTTTCTTTTTCTTTTTCTTTTTTTTCAGGAAAGTTCATCTGGATCTATCAGAATATTGATAATTTGTGAATTAAAGTTTTCTGATTATTCTAAAACTCTTCCAGGAGAATGCTAATGTAAAAAACTTCTTGAGAATGAAAACTAAAATCCACTGAACTTAAATAGTATCCATTTATTAGGAACCAGATAAAGCTATATTTGTTCTGAAATTACTAAAACTGTCTTACCATATGGAATAGTGGAACAGCCCATAAGCCAAGTGAAAAAGTTAAAGTGTGTTGCAAATTCCCAATATTAATCCTCAATAAAGATTTTAGAAATCTATCAGCTTTCATTTACTTCCCTGCTCTCTCTCTATTGAATGTCTCTAAGAAATTAACAGACTTTCTCCTACACAAAGTCCTATGCTTTGAATACTAGAGCATCATACTTGTATTTAAAAATCAGTAATGATAAGTTAAAATTCATGATGTTTTTCAAGTAGACTTCAAAGTAGACTGCGATCAAGATCAAGAATTCATTTAATCTAACTCTAGCTTCCAAAGGAAATAAGAAGAGAGTTGACCAAAATGTCAATATGGAAGGTTCCTCAGTTCCCCTCATCCCACAGATACACTGAATATATAGCTACACGTGGAGCAATTCACTCTGAAAGAAATTCAGAAACTAGCTGAGTAACTCCTACATATCAGATGAATGAGAAAATACCCACATTAAAATAGGTAGGAAAGGCTTGAGACATGTTCTCACCATAAACTCCCTTGATACCATGCCATACAATTGGGAGGAAACCCCCCAATTCCTAGTTTCTCCCTGAGGAGTGAAGGGTTTGGATCCCACATCTAGTACCCTAGCTTTTAAAAAAACCCACCAGAGGGAGGGGCTCCCAAAACACCTAACTCTGAAAGCCAGTGAGGTTTGTGTCCATAAGACTCACAAGAATATGGCAAACAAAGAAGAAACCCTTAACTGGTACACAGCACTCATCATGGCTAATCCCTCAGAGCTCAGTGCTGAGGGGGCAGGCAAAATCTCCCATCTCCCAGTCTTTCCCCAAAGAATTTTATCCAAATACGTTAAAAGTTGCTGCCTAAGGGCCAGGCTTCTAATTCAGTAAGCACTGGGAGCTATCTGTAATCATTTCCAGAAACCAGAGAAGTCAGTGGACATCACTCCCACTTCCCCCTCCAGCCCACTCCAAGTTGCCAGTATTTCTCTAGAAGGAGCTTGTACACATGTCCGTGCTCCAGCTTTTACAGCTGCCACCTGAGAGACAGGACCTAAATTGCTGGGATCTGATAGCAAAGAGGCTTCCATTCATGAGTCCCATAGAATTGTAGCAAACAAAGAATCAATTCTTAACTAACTATCCCCCAACCCAACCACTCAGAGCTCAGCACAAAGGAAGCAGGCAAACTTGCCTATCTCTTAGTCTTTCTCTGAAAGGGATTTATACACATACTTTAAAAACTGCTGCATGAAGGCCAGGCTTCTAATTTAGACAGCATCTAGTGGTTGGCTGAAATCTTCCTCAGAGACCAGAGAAGCTGGTGGATACCTCTTACACCTTCTCCTTTCACCTCACTCCAATTATAAAAACAAATCACCAGTATCTCCCTGGAAGGAGCTGGTGCACACATCTGGCACCCCAGCTTTTGCAACAATTACCCAAGGAATGAACCCTTGGGTTGCCTGGCTCTAACTGCCAATGGGGCTTGCATACACAAGTTCTACAGGACTATAGCAAACAAAGAAATAGTTTTTAATAGACACAGGAGTTATCCTCCATCCACATAGCTATACACCTAGGCCCAGAACAGAGGAAGCAGGTAAAATGCCCATCTCCCAGTTTCTCCCTAGAAGGAGATTAACTACATACTTCCCCAGGGGCTGCCTGAGGGTCCAGCATCTAATCAGCCTGCATCTAGGTTCTGATTGCAACACTCCCCTTTGGGACACTGAAAGATCTTGGCACATCCTCAATGACTTGGAGCCACTAAAAACAAAGAAGGAGGCTTGAACAATCACAAAAGTTTGAGGGACAACTAGGAGCTCAGGCCAGGCTGATCAACAAGATTCATCTCCTACACAAGGCCATTCTGTCAAAACTGGGACAGGTGGCTGCTTTATCTAATATGTGAAAACCAACACAGAGAGTCAGAAAGTGAAGAAATACAGGAATATGTTGCAAGCAAAAAAACAAGATAAATATCCAGAAACAAATCTTAATTAAACGGAGATCTGTGGTTTACCAGAGAGTTCAAAATAATGGTCATAAAGATCAGACTCACCAAGGTCAGGAGAACAATGTATGAAAAAAGTGAGAATTTCCACAAAGAGATAGAAAATATTAAAATGTTAAAGCAAATCACAGAACTGAAGAATACAATAGCTGAACTAAAAAATTAAATATTTGGGTTCAACAACAGACTAGATGACGCTGAAGAAAGGATCGGTGAACTCAAAGACAAAGCAGTGGAATTTTCCAATTAGAGAGGCTTTTAGAAAAAAGAATGAAAAGGAGTGATGATAGCTTAGGAGACTTATAGATCAATATATGCATTACTGGTCCCAGAAAGAGAAGACAGAGGGAAAGGCGTAGAAAGTTTATCCAAAGAAACAATGGCTGAAAACTTCTCTAACCTGGAGAAAAACCCTGACATCTAGGTACAGGAAGCACAGAGAATGTCAAATAAGATGAATCCAAAGAGGCTCACACTGAAATACATTATAATTAAATTGTCTAAAGTTATAGACAAGGAGAGAATCTTAAAATGAGCAAGAGAAAAGCAATTTATCACATACAAGGATACTCCCATAAGACTGAACCAATTTTGCAGCAGAAGCCTTGCAGGTCAGAAGAGAGTGGCATGATATATTCAAAGTGCTGAAAAGAAAAATAATGCCGACCAAAAATACTCTACCCAGCAAAGTTGTCTTTCAGAATTGAGGGAGAGATAAAGAGTTTTCCAGACAAATAAAGATGAAGGAGTTTATCACTACTAGATCACCCTTAAAAGAAATGTTAAAGGGAGTTCTTCAAGCTGAAGCAAAAGGATGCTAATTAGAAACTGGAAACTATATAAAAGCATAAAATTCACTGGTACAAGTAAATATATAGCTAAATTCAGAACGCTTTCATGGTGTAATGGTGGTGGGCAAATAACTTATAGCTCTAGTATGAAGCTTAAAAGACAAAGTACTTTAAAAAACTATAACTACAGTAAGTTATAAATGGATACACAATGTAAAAAGATGCAAACGGTGACATAAAAACATAAAATGTGGGGGTAGAAGACCTTTGGTCTGCATTTGAAGTTATTATCAGCTACAAATAGACAGTTATAAATATAAGATGTTTTATGTAAGCCACATGTAATCACAAAGCAAAAGCCCACAGTAGATATATGAAAGAGAAAGAGAAAGGAATATAAGCATACCACGACAGAAAATCAACAAATCACAAAGAGAGCAAGAGAAGAAGAAACTAACAAAAGAATTACAAAACAATCAGAAAGCAATAAATAGAATGGCAATAGAAAGTCCATAACTATAAATAATTACTTTAAAAATAAATGGACTAAATTCTCCAATCAAAACATATAGAATACCTGAATGGATTTTTAAAAAAAAAAAAACAAAAACACAAGACCCAACTGTATGCTGCCTACAAAAGATTCACCTCAGATTTAAGGATACATATGGATTGAAAGCAAAGTGATGGAAAAAGATATTCCATGCCAATTGAAACCAAAAGAAAACAGGGATAGCTATATTTATATCAAACAAAATAGACTTTAAGCCAAAGACTGTAACAAAAGACAAAGAAGATCATTATATAATGATAAAGGAGTTAATTCATTAAAAGGATATAACGACTATAAATATTTATGCACCAAACATAGGACCACCTAAATATATAAAGCACATATTAGCAGACCTAAAGGGGAAAATAGACAGTAATTCAATAATAGCAGAGGACTTCAATATCCCACTTTCAACAAGAGATAGATCATCCAGACAGAAAATCAATAAGGAAACAATGGACTTAAATTGGATTTAAATCACACATTAGATCAGAGAGAGTAAACATATACAGAACATTCTATCCAAAAGGAGCAGAGTACATATTCTTCTCAAGTGCACATGGAACATTCTCCAGGATAAATAATATGTTAGGCCACAAAATAAGTTTTAATAAATTTAAGAAGATTGAAATCATTAAATATCTTTTCCTGGGCTTCCCTGGTGGTGCAGCAGTTGGGAGTCCGCCTGCCAATGCAGGGGACGTGGGTTCGTGCCCCAGTCTGGGAGGATCCCACATGCTGCGGAGCGGCTGGGCCCGTGAGCCATGGCCACTGAGCCTGTGCATCCAGAGCCTGTGCTCTGCAACGGGAGAGGCCACAACATTGAGAGGCCTGTGTACCACAAAATATATACATATATATATATACATATATATATATATATGTATGTTTTCCTACCACAATGGTATAAAACTAGAAATCAATTACAAGAAGAAAACTGGAAAATTCACAAATAAGTAGAGAGTAAACAACACGTTCATGAACCACCAATGGATCAAAGAAGAAACCAAAAGAGAAATCAAAAAATATCTTGAAACAAAAGAAAATGTAAATACAACATACCAAAACCTTGGGGATGCAGCAAAAACACTTCTAAGAGGGAAGTTTATAGCAATAAATGCCTATATTTAGGGTGAAAAAAAGAGCTCAAATAAACAACCTTACTTTACACTTCAAGGAACTGGAAAAAGAAGAACAAAATACGCCCAAAGATAGCAGAAGGAAGGAAATAACAAAGATCAGATCAGAAATAAATAAAATAGAGACTAAAAAGACAATAGAGAAGATTAATGAAACTAAAAAGCTGATTCTTTGAAAAGATAAACAAAATTGACAAACCTTTAGCTAGACTCTCTAAAAAAAGAAAGGAGTCAAATAAATAAAATCAGAAATTAAAGAGGAGATATTACAATCAATACTGCAGAAATACAAAAGATCATAAGAGACTACTATGAACAATTAAATGCTTGCAAACTGGACAACCTAGAAGAAACAGATAACTTCCTAGACACATACAACCTATCAAGACTGAATCATGATGAAATAGAAAATCTGAACAGATTGATTACCAGTAAGGAATCAGTAATTAAAAATCTCACAACAAACAAAAGTCTGAGACCAGATGGCTTTACTGGTGAATTCTATAAAACATTTGAAGAAGTACTAGTACCAATCCTTCTCAAACTCTTCTAAAAAATAGAAAATAACACTTTCAAACTCATTCTACATGGCCAACATTACTCTGATACCAAAGTCAGACAAGGATATTTCAAGAAAAGAAAATTAGAGGTCAGTATCCTTGAGAAATATAGATATAAAAATCCACAACAAAATATTAATTAGAGAACGAAATATAACAATATGTTAAAAGTATCATACACTATGATCAAGTGGGAAATATTCCAGGGATGCAAGAATGGCTCAACATCTGCAAATCACTCAATGTGAAAAATAATACAATCATCTCAATAGATATAGAAAAAGCATTTGACAAAATTTAACATCTTTACATAATAAAAACTCTCAACAAACTGTGTTTAGATGGAACATGCCTCAACATAATGCAAGCCATATATGACAAGCCTACAATTAATATTATACTCAATGGTGAAACACTGAAAGCTTTTTCTCTAAGATCAGGAGCAATACAAGGATGCCTACTCTTACCACTTTTATTCAACATAGTACTAGAAGTCCTAGCCAGAGCAATTAAGCAAGAAAAAGAAATAAAAGGCACCCAAATCAGAAAAGAAGAACTAAAATTGTCTCTATTTGAAGAAACATGATATATTTAGAAAACCCATAAAGATTCCACCAAAAGACTATTAGAGCTAGTAAGTAATGTCAGAAAAGTTTCAGGATACAAAATCAATACACAAAAGTCAGTTGTCTTTCTAAACACCAACAACTAACTGTCAGAAAGATGAATTAAGAAAACAATCCTATTTACAACAGCATAAAAATGAATAAAATTACTTAAGAATAAATTTAACCAAGGAAGTGAAAAATATGTACACTGAAAACTACAAGATATTGATGAAAGAAAGTGAAGAGGATACAAATAAATGGAAAGATAGTCCATGTTCATAGGTTAAAAGAATTAATGTTGTTAAAATGTCCACACTAATCAAAGCAATCTATCTACAGATTCAATGCAATCCCTATTAAAATTCTTACCAAAATTTTTCACAGAAAACGCTAAAATTCATTGCTAAAATTTATTTGAAGCCATAAAAGACCCTGAATAGCCACAGCAATCCTAAGAAAGAAGAACAAAGCTAGAGGCATCATTCCTGTTTTCAAACTACAATACAAAGTTATGGAAATCAAAGCAGTAAGATACTGGCATAAAAACAGACATACAGACCAAAGGCACAGAATTGGGAGCCCAGAAATAAACTCGTGCATATAAGGTCAATGAATTTTCACCAAAGGACTCAAAAATATACAATGGTCAAAGGATAATTTCTTCCATAAATTGTGTTAAGAAAACTGGACAGCCACATGGCATTGAATGCAACTGGGCCCTTATCTTACATACTACACAAAAATCAACTCAAAATGGATTAAAGACCTGAACATAAGACCTGAAACCATAAAATACCTGAAAGAAAACATGGGAGGTTAGTCCTTGATATTGGTCTTGGTGATGACCTTTTCAATTTGATTTCAAAAGCAAAGGTGTCAAAGCAAAAATAAACAAATGTGACTAGATCAAACTAAAAGTCTTCTGAACAGCAAAGGAAATCACCAACAAAATGAAAAGCCAACCAATGGAATGGGAGAAATTATTTGCAAACCACATATCCAATGTATACTTTGGTTAATACCCAAATTATACAAGGAACTCATACAAATCAATAGCAAAAAAGTAAATAACCCAAATTTAAAATGAGCAAAGGACCTAAATAGACATCTTTCCAAAGAAGATTTACAAATGGCAAACAGGTACCTGAAAAGGTTTCAACATAGTTTATCATCAGGGAAATGTAAATTAAAGCCAAAATGAGATAACATCTTACATCTGTTAGAAGGTCTATTATCACAAAGACAAGAGATAACAAATGTTGGTAAGGATGTGGAGAAAAGGGAACACTTGTACACTGTTGGTGGGAATGTAAACTGGTATAGCCACTGTTGAAAACAGTATGAAGGTTCCTCAAAAAATCAAAAATAGAACTATCAAATGATCTAGCAATCCCATTTCTGAGTATATATCTAAAGGAAATGAAATCAGTATCTCAAAGAAATACCTACACTCCTATGTTCATAGCAGCGTTATCCACATTATTCACAAATACCCAAGTATTTGTCAACAGATGAATGGACAAAGAACATGTGATATATATATACACACACACACACACACACACATATACACACACACACAAACAACGAAATATTATTCAGCCTTAAAACAAGAATGAAAGCTTGTCATTCACAACAACATGGATAAACCTGGAGAATCTTATGCTACGTAAAATAAGCCAGACAGAGAAAGACAAATATCACACAGTGTCATTTATAATGGAATCTTTTTTTAAAAAAAGTTCAACTCGTAGAAACAAAGTATAAAATTGGTTTCCAGGGGCTGCAGTTGGGGGAAATAGGAAGAGGTTGGTAAAAGGGTATAAACTTTCAGTTATACGATGAATAGGTTCTGAAGATGTAATGTTTAACATGGTGATTATAGTTGACAACACTGTATTGTACAATTGAAATTTGCTAATAGAACTTAAACATTGCCATCAAAAAAAATAGAAAAAAGAAAAGAAAGAAAGAAAAGAGGTAAAGGTGTGAAGTGATGGTTGTGTCAATTAAGTCAATGGGGGAGAATCCTGTCACAATGTATATCAAATCATCACATTGTAAACTTTAAATATCTTACACTTTACTTACCAATTATACCACAAAAAAGCTGTGGGAGAAAAAGGAAATCAGAAAATCCCCATCCATTCTAAGCTCTTCAGAATTGAAGTCTGATCTCCCACTGCTTAAGCTACTTGCAGGTGGCAACCATTATTCATACATGTTTAGGAGCAGTATGAGTCTTCTTGGGTCATCAGGATGCCATTTAGTTCACTGAAGCATACTGAACACTACCCACAGAACTCATACTGTTTCTAGAAGTACCAAATTAGATTCAACAAGGTAATGGGCTAAATGATGGGGAAAATCCAGCATGGGTTTTACAAGTGCAGATATTTGACACCTTTCTCCTAGGAATCTCTGCTAATTACCACTTTACCTGAAAGGAGCAGGCAACTGGAAGAATAATATCATGATCATTGTGCAGACAGAGAACAGGCTATAATATAGTAAAGAAAGGGAGGTAGGGAGGAGAGAGAAAAAGCTGGGTTTAGAGACACGGGTCTTGATTCATATTCTGACTTGACCATTCTAATACATGTGACCTCAACACAATCATTTCACCTCTCTACTCCCTGTTTCCTCATCTTCAAATGAGTATCTACTTTATCTAGTTGTTTAATGGTTCACATATATGAACCCATCTTAAACTGTTGTTTGGCCCATGGGAGATGCCCAGTAAACATGGGTTGAGCACAAGCTTTGGAAGCGGACAAATGAGGCTCAGGTCCCAATTCTAATATTTATTAACTCTTTGGAGTGTTGGCAGGTCACTTAACCTGTCTCTCTAAGCCTAAGTTTCTTCATCTATAAGCCTTTTAGGCTTAATGTGAGAATGAATGAGATTATGTATAAAATGCTTAGCACAATGCCTTACCTAAGGTATTTAATAAATAAAGGATATTATTATTATTTTACATTGAGTCCAGACCGTAAGGAAAGCTAAGAAGCCAGTTTGTGATTTCACCGAAAACTGATGGTGGGTAGACTCTCCTAACTTGGCACCCAAAATTCTTCTGACTTTTGCCAAGAGCCCGCTGGTAGTTTACACTCTGCTTTGCATGTAAATCTTGAATATTCTTAATACTCCTGGCATTTTTATGTTAATTTATGTTTCTATTAATGCCTTTTCTTTTAGCATAAATTCAGAGAGAATATGAAAATTGAGAATATTCTTCATAACTTTAGTATCCGTTACGGAAATTCATTTATCACGGCTTCCATGATAGAAATCTTAGAGCATTTCTTTCCAGTTCATAAGCATCCAGATTAAACAAATTAATAAAAAAAAAATTTGTTTCCCAAACCACCCTGTTACAGATATTTTATGTTCAGGAGGCATGGAAGCAATGATGAATTTTCATTTCCACTTTCCACTATTAGGACAATTTTTCCAAATGAAGACTGCCTTTGTCATGAGGACAAAAGCCATAAACGAGTGCCACTGAGAAGCTACCTCTTTTGTGATTGACATCAGGCATTTGTGAGAGAGCTGGCACTATCCAAGAACAAAGTGAAATGGCCGTTGCTAACTGCTACAATATTCCACACCTTTTCTATATGAGATGTTAGTGTTCCTTGTCACCCTATAACAAATTTCAAAAGGCCTTTAATATCACTCATTTGTTCCAATATACCAGAGAATTCACATCGAATTCATTTTAAAGCAGTCATTGTAGGAAGGTCATTAAACAAAGCTCTACCCATATTCTGCATCAGAGCATCCACTCTTGAAGGAAATAGCAATAATGAAACAAGGGAGGCAAGTACAATTGGAGCACAAAGATGAGAACAACCCAGGACAACTGTTTGGAAATGCCTTTCCTGTCAACCTTATTTAAAATAGCACCTCCCCTAAACCACACCATCTAAACCGTTTCTCTGCTTTATTCTTCTTCATGCTATTATCTACAAATGACATTCGTGTTTTTCTTTTTTTTTCCTATTCTTTTAACATCTTTATTGGAGTACAATTGCTTTAAAATGTTCTGTTAGTTTCTGCTGTTTAACAAAGTGAATCAGCTATATGTATACATATATCCCCATATCCCCTCCCTCTTTTATCTCACTCCCACCCTCCTTATCACACCCCTCTAGGGGGTTGCAAAGCACCGAGCTGAACTCCCAGTGCTAGGCAGCTCCTTCCCACTAGCTATCTATTTTACATTTGGTAGTGTATATATGTCCATGCCACTCTCTCACTTCGTCCCAGCTTATGTTTCCTCGCCCGCCACGCCCCTGCAACCAAGTGTACTAAAGTTCATTTTCTTTTTTTTTAATATTTAACTTAACACTTTTAATTGATTGATTGAACTCATATTGACATATAGAGAACAAGATAACTTAAAATATATATATATACATATACTAAAGAAATTCAACAAAGTTAAGGACACAAAGGGAATTAACAATTAGGTTATGATAAAAATAGATACCATAAATTCTATGTTTTTGCCAGAAATAGGCCGGAATTTTGACATTAACCAGTGAACATGAGAGGAGAAACCTAGTTATTTACAAAACCTACAAAATACTTAAGATAAATGCAGAACAGCTGTTTAGGAAACATACAGATATTTCTGATTAAACACATAGGAAGTGATACAATAAAGTTAATGTTCTTAACACTGTAAGAGTATTCTGTATGTAAAATTCATACATGTAGTAAAAAGATGTAATATAAAAATGCAGTATAAAAAAGCAAAACACTACTGGTGTAGAGTAATGAACAATGTTTCAAGGCCCCGTGCTGAATTTAACAGTATTGGTTAGCTTTGTAGTATACTCTGAAGCCAGGGAGCCTGATTCTTCCAGCTCCATTTTTTGTTCTCAAGATTGCTTTGGCTATTTGGGGTCTTTTGTGTTTCCATACAAATTGTGAAATTTTTTGTTCTAGTTCTGTGAAAAACGCCAGTGGTAATTTGATAGGGATTGCAGTGAATCTGTAGATTGCTTTGGATAGTATACTCATTTTCACAATGTTGATTCTTCCTATCCAAGAACATGGCATATCTCTCCATCTGTTCGTATTACCTTTCATTTCTTTCATCAGTGTCTTATAGTTTTCTGCATACAGATCTTCTGTCTCCTTAGCTAGGTTAATTCCTAGGAATCTTATTGTTTTTGTTGCAATGATAAATGAGAGTGTTTCCTTAATTCCTCTTTCAGATTTTTCATCACTAGTGTATAGGAATGCAAGAGATTTCTGTGCATTAATTTCATATCCTGCTGCTTTACCAAATTTATTGATTAGCTCTAGTAGTTTTCTGGTAGCATCTTTAGGATTCTCTATGTATAGTATCATGTCATCTGCAAATGTGACAGCTTTACTTCTTTCCCTATTTGGATTTCTTTTATTTCTTTTTCTTCTCTGATTGCTGTGGCTAAAACTTCCAAAACTATGTTGAAAGAGAGTGGTAAGAGTGCGCAACCTTGTCTTGTTTCTGATCTTAGTGGAAATTGTTTCAGTTTTTCACCATTGAGAACAATGTTGGCTGTGGGTTTGTCATATATGGCGTTTACTCTGTTGAGGTAAGTTCCTTCTATGCCTACTTTCTGGAGGGTTTTTAACATGAACGGGTGTTGAACTTTGTTGAAAGATTTTTCTGATCGATTAAGATTATCATATGGTTTTTATCCTTCCATTTGTTAATATGGTGTATCACATTGATTGATTTGCATATACTGAAGAATCCATGCATTCCTGGTATAAACCCCACTTGATCATGGTGTATGATCCTTTTAATGTGCTGTTGGATTCTGTTTGCTAGAATTTTGTTGACAATTTCTACGTCAGTGTTCATCAGTGATATTGGCCTGTACTTTTCTCTCTTTGTGACATCTTTGTCTGGTTTTGGTATCAGAGTGATGGTGGCCTTGTAGAATGAGTTTGGGAGTATTCCTCCCTCTGATATATTTTGGAAGGTTTTGAGAAGGATACATGTTAGCTCTTCTCTAAATGTTTGACAGAATTCACCTGTGAAGCCATCTGGTACTGGACTTTTGTTTGCTGGAAGATTTTTAATCACAGTTTCAATTTCATTACTTGTGATTGGTCTGTTCATATTTTCTATTTCCTCCTGTTTCAGTCTTGGAAGGCTGTGCTTTTTAAGAATTTTTCCATTTCTTCCAGGTTGTCCATTTTATTGGCATACAGTTGCTTGTAGTAATCTCTCATGATATTTTGTATTTCTGCAGTGTCAGTTGTTACTTCTTTTTCATTTCTCTTTCCGTTGATTTGAGTCTTCTCCCTTTTTTTCTTGATGGGTCTGGCTAATGGTTTATCAATTTTATCTTTCAAAGAACCAGTTTTTAGTTTTATTGATCTTGCTATTGTTTCCTTCATTTCTTCTTCATTTATTTATGATCTGATCTTTATGATTTCTTTCCTTCTGCTAACTTTGGGGGGGTTTTTTGTTCTTCTTTCTCTAATTGCTTTAGGTGTAAGTTTAGGTTGTTTATTTGAGATGTTTCTTGTTTCTTAAGGTAGGATTGTATTGCTAAACTTCCCTCTTAGAACTGCTTTTGCTGCATCCCATAGGTTTTGGGTCGTCATATTTTCATTGTCATTTGTAACTAGGTATTTTTGGATTTCCTCTTTGATTTCTTCAGTGATCTCTTGGTTATTTACTAGCATATTGTTTAGCCTCCATGTGTTTCTATTTTTTACAGGGTTTTGTTTTTTTCCTGTAATTGATATCTAGTCTCATAGCATTGTGCTTGGAAAAGATACTTGATATGATTTCAATTTTCTTAAATTTACTGAGGCTCTATTTGTGACCCAAGATATGATCTATCCTGGAGAATGCTCCACGAGCATTTCAGAAGAAGATGTATTCTGTTGTTTTTGGATGGAATGTCCTATAAATATCAATTAAGTCCACCTTGTCTAATGTGTCATTTGAAGCTTGTGTTTCCTTAGTTACTCTCATTGTGGATGATCTGTCCATTGGTGAAAGTGGTGTGTTAAAATGTATTCTGTTGTTTTTGGATGGAATGTCCTATAAATATCAATTAAGTCCACCTTGTCTAATGTGTCATTTGAAGCTTCTGTTTGCTTATTTATTTTCATTTTGGATGATCTGTCCATTGGTGAAAGTGGCATGTTAAAGTCCCCTACTATTATTGTGTTACTGTTGATTTTCCCTTTTATGGCTGTTAGCATTTGCCTTATACATTGAGGTGCTCCTATTTTGGGTGCATAAATATTTACAATTGTTATACCTTCTTCTTGGATTGATTCCCAGATCATTCTGTAGTGTCCTTCTTAGTCTCTTGTAATAGTCTTTATTTTAAAGTCTATTTTTTCTGATATGAGAATTGCTACTCCAGCTTTCTTTTGATTTCCATTTGCATGGAATATCTTTTTCCATCCTCTCACTTTCAGTCTGTATGTGTCCTAGGTCTGAAGTGGGTCTCTTGTAGACAGCATATATATGGGTCTTGTTTTTGTATCCATTCAGCCAGTCTATATCTTTTGGTTGGAGCGTTTAATCCATTTACATTTAAGGTAATTATTGATATGTATGCTCCTATTACCATTTTCTTAATTGTTTTGGGTTTGTTTTTGTAGGCCTTTCCTTCTGTTTCCTGCCTAGAGTAGTTCCTTTGGCCTTTGTTGTAAAGCTGGTTTGGTAGTGCTGAATTCTCTTAATTTTTGCTTGTCTGTAAAGGTTTTATTTTCTCTGTCAAATCTGAATGAGATCCTTGCTGGGTAGAGCAATCTTGGTTGCAGGTTTTTCCCTTTCATCACTTTAAATATGTCCTGCCACTCCCTTATGGCTTGCAGGATTTCTGCTGAAAGATCAACTGTTAACCTTATGGGTATTCCCTTGTATGTTATTTGTTGTTTTTCCCTTGCTGATTTTAATATTTTTTCTTTGTATTTAATTTTTGATAGTTTGATTAATATGTGTCTTGGCAAGTATCACCTTGGATTTATCCTGTATGGGATTCTCTGTGCTTCCTGGACTTGATTGACTATTTCCTTTCCCATGTTAGGGAAGTTTTCAACTATAATCTCTTCAAATATTTTCTCAGAACCTTTCTTTTTCTCTTCTTCTTCTGGGACCCCTATAATTTGAATGTTGGTGAGTTTAATGATGTCCCAGAGGTCTCTGAGATTATCCTCAGTTCTTCTCATTCTCTTTTCTTTATTCTGCTCTGTGACAGTTATTTCATCTATTTTATCTTCCAGCCCACTTATCTGTTCTTCTGCCTCAGTTATTCTGCTATTGATTCCTTCTAGAGAATTCTTAATTTCATTTATTGTGTTGTCATCATTGTTTGTTTGCTCTTTAGTTCTTCTAAGTCCTTGTTAAATGTTTCTTGTAGTTTCTCCATTCTATTTCCAAGATTTTGGATCATCTTTACTATCATTAGTCTTAATTCTTTTTCAGGTAGACTGCCTATTTCCTCTTCATTTGTTTGGTCTGGTGGGTTTTTACCTTGCTCCTTCAACTGCTGCATATTTCTCTGTCTTCTCATTTTACTTAATTTACTGTGTTTAGGGTCTCCTTTTTGCAGGCTGCAGGTTCACAGTTCCTGTTGTTTCTGGTGTCTGTCCCCAGTGGGTAAGGTTTGTTCAGTGTGTTGTGTAGGCTTCCTGGTGGAGGGGACTGATGTCTATTTTCTGATGGGTGGAACTGGATCTTGTGTTTCTGCTGGGCAGGGCCACGTCCAGTGGTGTGTTTTGGGGTATCTGTGAACTTAGTATAATTTTAGGCAGCCTCTCTG
Source organism: Neophocaena asiaeorientalis asiaeorientalis (assembly GCF_003031525.2). NCBI lineage: Eukaryota > Metazoa > Chordata > Mammalia > Artiodactyla > Phocoenidae > Neophocaena > Neophocaena asiaeorientalis. The sequence continues at coordinate 2,932,059 of NW_020175221.1, read as the reverse complement.
CTAATGGGTGGGGTTGTGTTCCTGTCTTACTAGAGGTTTGGCATGTATCGTCCAGCACTGGAGCTTGCTGGCCATTGGGTGGAGCTGGGTCTTAGTGTTGAGATGGAGATCTCTAGGAGAGCTCTCACCAATTGATATTATGTGGGGGCAGGATGTCTCTGGTGGTCCAGTGTCCTGGAGTTGGCTCTCCCACCTTGTAGACTCAGGCCTGACACCCAGCTGGAGCACTAAGACCCTGTCAGCCACATGGCTCAGAAGAAAAGGAAGAAAAAAAAGGAAGAGAAAAAATAATATAATAAAATAAAATATATAATAAAAAGAAGAGAGCAACCAAAGCAATAAACAAACCCACCAATGATAACAAGCACTAAAAACTAAACTAAGATAAACATAATAATCAGAAACAAATCAGTTGCAGACAGCAAACCCCAAGTCTACAGTTGCTCCCAAAGTCCACTGTCTCAATTTCGGAAACACTCATTTTCTATTCATGTATTCCACAGATGCAGGGTTCATCAAGTAGACTGTGGGGATTTAATCCACTGCTCCTGAGGCTGCTGGGAGAGATTTCCCTTTCTCTTCTTTGTTCTCACAGCTCCTGGGGTTCAGCTTTGATTTTGGCCCTGCCTCTGCATGTAGGTCACCTGAGGGCATCTGTTCCCCACCCAGACAGGACGGGGTTAAAGCTGTGGCTGATTAGGTCTCTCTTACTCACTCAGGCCAGGGAGAGGGTGGAGTACGGTAGTCATAATTGGAATGCGGGGTGAGCCTGTGGTGGCAGAGGCCCGTATGACACTGCAACAGCCTGATGCATGCCGTGCATTCTCCCAGGGAAGTTGTCCTTGGATCTCAAGACCCTGGCAGTGGCATGCTGCACAGGCTCCCAAGTTGGGGGAGAGTGTGGGCAGTGAGCTGTGCTTGCACACAGGATTCTTGGTACTGGCAGCAGTGTTAGTGTTTAATGCCCGTCTCTGGGGTCCACGCTGATAGCCATGGCTTGCATCCATCTCTGGAGCTCATTTAGGCAGTTCTCTGAATCCCCTCTCCTTGCGCACCCTGAAACAATGGTCTCTTGCCTCTTCAGCAGGCCCAGACTTTTTCCCTGACTCCTTCCTGGCTAGCTGTGGCACACTAGCCCCTTTCAGGCTGTGTTCACACAGCCAACCCCAGTCCTCTCCCTGGGGTCTGACCTCCAAAGCCTGAGCCTCAGCTCCCAGCCCCCACCCATCCCAGCGGGTGAGCAGACAAGCCTCTCAGGCTGGTGAGTGCCAGTCAGCATTGATCCTCTGTGCGGGAATCTCTCCACTTTGCCCTCCACACCCCCGTTGCTGTGCTCTCCTCTGTGGCTCTGAAGCTTCCTCCCTCCGCCACCCACAGTCTCTGCCCTCGAAGGGGCTCCCTAGTGTGTGGAAACATTTCCTACTTCACAGCTCACTCCCAGAGGTGCAGGTCCCATCCCTATTCTTTTGTCTCTGTTTTTCCTTTTTTCTTTTGCCCTACCCAGGTACATGGGGAGTTTCTTGCCTTTTGGGAGGTCTGAGGTCTTCTGCTAGTGTTCACTAGGTGTTCTGTAGGAGTTGTTCCACATGTAGATGTATTTCTGATGGGGGTTTTTTTGCGGTATGCAGGCCTCTCACTGTTGTGGCCTCTCCCATTGTGGAGCACAGGCTCCGGACGCACAGGCTCAGCGGCCATGGCTCACGGGCCCAGCCACTCCACAGCATGTGGGATCCTCCCAGCCCGGGGCACGAACCCGTGTCCCCTGCATCAGCAGGTGGACTCTCAACCACTGCGCCACCAGGGAAGCCCTATTTCTGATGTATTTGTGGGGAGGAAGGAGATCTCCACCTCTTACTCCTCCTCCATCTTCCAAACAGCCTGTATTTTTTTTTAACTAATTTATTTATAGTATGCTTTCAGAAATTCCCTGGTGGTCCAGTGGTTAGGACTCTGCGCTTTCACTGCCCAGGGCACGGGTTCAGTCCCTGGCTGGGGAACTAAGATCCCACAAGCCACGCTGTGTGGCCAAAAATGAATAAATATATAAATAAATATAGTATGCTTTCCCCTTAAGAATGCAAGCTCCATAATGGCAGGATTTTGTGCCTATTTTGGTCATTGACTATACCTCCCAAAGTGCTAGGACAGAATCTGGCATACAGTGTGCATTCAGTAAATATGTGTGTGGAAGGAATAGGGGCCATTAGCTGAGTAATCCAAGTCGGCCTCCACAAGACTGGAAATTGAGGCTTCTAGTCAATTCCCGGAGAGATGTTAGGAAAAATAGGCAAATTTTCCTTTTGATACTCACCACTTTCTCACAATTTCAGAGGCTCAAAAGTAGCTAATGGTGGGAAAAGAAAATAAACGTTAACTTGGAGAAGGTGATCGATTATATTCATGATAGAAGAAACAGCTAAAATAAGAATGAGGCAGTATTTTTTCCTGTCAGATTAGCACTCAGTGTTGGTGGGGGCATAGGAGAAGCAGTGACTCACAGACATTGCTGGAAGGGTAGATTGCTGCAACTTTTATGATGAAAAATTGTGTAATTACTTGCATTTAATAATTCTACCCTTAAGACTTTGTCCTGCAGATATACTTGCACATGTGTGCACCGTTGGAAATAGGAAAAGAGTAAAACAACCTAAATGTCCACTAGAAGGGAACTGGCTGTATAAATGATATGACATATAAGCAACAGAACACCATGCAGCCTTTAAAAAAGAATAAAGTAGGGCTTCCCTGGTGGCACAGTGGTTGAGAGTCCACCTGCCAATGCAGGGGACAGGGGTTCGTGCCCTGGTCCAGGAAGATTCCACATGCCATGGAGCAGCTGGGCCCGTGAGCCATTGCCACTGGGCCTGCGTGTCCAGAGCCTGTGCTCCACAACGGGAGAGGCCGCGACAGTGAGAAGGCTGCGTACCGCAAAGAAAAAAAAAAAAAAGAATAAGGTAGACCACTATATTTCACCTTTCCAGAAGCTCACAGTTAGTACTGCCAAACATTTTTTGAATTTGCAGACTACCTTACAGTTTTATTACTGAAAATAATAAATTGTTTTTATTCCAACAGCAAAGCTTTTATAACTGTGAAAATATGTTTTATCTAGAATTATAGGCATCTCAGAAAACTAACACAAATGGGCTGTAGATGGTGGACATGAACTTTACTTCATCTCCAATAATTTTAAATTTAGTTTGTTATACTTTCCAGATCCATTTCAAGATACATCTTCTCCATGAAGGCTTCCCCTGGGCCCCTGTGAATACTGCATGACAAGCACCCCGAGAGACTTAGTCTCAGGAGGCAGTACAGGAACGAGTCATCCTACCCCCGATGGCATCAGACTTTTGCATCAAGTCAGGAAAAGTGGAATCTAAGGATGTAGAGAATTATCTACTAGATGAAATCTTACTAAGCCCACGAGCTAAATGTGAATAATGATGGCCATACCACGCACCCAGATGTTTGAATCAGAAACTTAGAGATCATACCAGATTGTTCTTTCTTTCCCCATACAACAGTTCATCAACAAATTCTGTCCACTCTACTACCAAAATAAATTTCCACTCCCTTCCTCCATCTCCATTGCCTACATGTGAGACTGCAAGAGCCCCCTAATCATTCTCTTTCCTTTCATTCACCCTCCCACTCCGCTTTGCACCCAAAATTTCTCTGACTTCTGCTCAAGAATCCACAGGTAATATAAGAGTAATAATAAAATATAGACTAAGTACAATGGTTAAAAAAACAGAAAGAGAGTGAGAGAAATCAGCTCTGCTTAAGGAGATCAGGAAAGTTTTCACAGAAGGGAACACCCTTTGATCATTTCTTGAAGGACAAGCAGCAATTTTCCAGATGAGTGATGTGTGTGGGGGAGAGCTTGTCGGCAAAAGGAATAGCATGTACAAAGGCACTGAGGTATGAATCAGCAGACTGTTTAGTAAATTGAAAGCAGTTCAGGATGGGTAGGGAGCAGGATGGATGTGGGAGGGTGGTAAGGAAGGTAAGCAAAGTCCACCCATGGAGAGCCTATGCCTTATGAGCCATTGTGAAGAATCTGACCTTCTTTATGGAGTCCAGTGGTTACCAATGCTTTGGAGTCAGAAATCTTTAAAATCTAGTGAAACTATGAACCAAAGTCTCAGGAAAAAGAGGGAAAAAAGCACACTCACCAAAATAATGCACACAGTGTCCACAAACACTCTGAAGCCCATAAATAGCTTGGACTTTAGGTTTAAAATCCTGCTACAGGCAACATGCCCACTTTCAGTTTTTTTAAGTGGCTGGAAGTATATACAACAATCAGGAGAGTAATATTATTCAATTTGTGTTTCAGAAAAATAGCCAGCTCTGTTGTGAACAGATTAAAAGCAAGTGAGATTAATGGTAGAATGAGCAAAAAGGCACAATGACAACCATCTGGTAAGAAGATGATAAAAGAAATTGTCAAGAAATTTTTGGAAAGATGAGTGATTCAACCTATCAGATATTTAAATGTATTACAATAGTTAATGTGATGCTGATCAAAAAAGAGCTAAAGAAATCAATGAAAAAGATAGAAAATCTACATACAGAATTTTGTATTATGCTTTTTCAAGATAAAACTTGAAAGGGAGGGCTTCCCTGGTGGTGCAGTGGTTGAGAGTCTGCCTGCCGATGCAGGGGACATGGGTTCGTGCCCTGGTCCGGGAGGATCCCACATGCCACGGAGCAGCTGGGCCCGAGAGCCATGGCTGCTGGGCCTGCATGTCCAGAGCCTGTGCTCTGCAACGGGAGAGGCCACAACAGTGAGAGGCCCGTGTACAAAAAACAACAACGACAACAAAAAAAAAACGTGAAAGGGAAAGGACAGATTATTCAGTAAATCATTGTCAGGACAAGTGGAAAACTATTTAGAAAAGATATAAACTTAAATTCTCACACTACCATACAACAAAATAAATTCCAGATGGATCACAATCTAAATGTAAAATAAAGAAACCAAAAAAGTACTGCAAGAAAATGTAGGGAAAGTGTATATAATCCTGGGATGGGGAAGATTTCTAAATCTTTCTAAACACAACAAAGGCAAAAACTTTAAAAGGAAAACAGGCAAAGACTCAACTACATACACAATAATTTCTCATGTAAAAATATACCGAGGAAAAAAGTCAAAAGGTGATAAGCAAATGGGAAAAATGATAGAAGACGCATAGCCAAACAAATACTATCCTTCTGGATAAAGAATTTCAATAAGATTAATTGGAAAATAAGCATCACAACAGAAATATAAGCAAGGAATACTAGTAGGCAATTTATACAAGAAAAAATGTCCAACTTCATTAGTATTTTAAGAAATACAAATAAAACCACCATGAGGTACCATTTCCCTCGCATCAGATTGGCAAGGTTTTTATTTAAAAACAATACTACTTAAAGCAGGATACAAAATTAATGCACAGAAATCTCTTGCACTCCTATACACTAATAATGAAAAATCTTTATACATATTGCTAACAAACACATGGTACGATGCTCAACATCACTAATCATTAGAGAAATGCAAATAAAAACTACAATGAGGTATCACCTCACACCGGTCAAAATGGCCATCATCAAAAAAATCTACGAACAATAAATGCTGGAGAGGGTGTAGAGAAAAGGGAACCCTCTTGCACTGTTGGTGGGAATGGAAATTGATACAGCCACCATGGAGAACTGTATGGAGGTTCCTTAAAAAACTAAAAATAGAACTACCATAGGACCCAGCAATCCCACTACTGGGCATATACCCTGAGAAAACTGTAATTCAAAAAGAGTCATGTACCCCACTGTTCATTGCAGCTCTATTTACAATAGCCAGGACATGGAAGCAACCTAAGTGTCCATCAACAGATGAATGGATAAAGAAGATGTGTCTCATATATGCAATGGAATATGACTCAACCATAAAAAGAAACGAAATTGAGTTATTTGTAGTGAGGTGGATGGACCTAGAGACTGTCATACAGAGTGAAGTAAGTCAGAAAGAGAAAAACAAATACCATATGCTTACACATATATATGGAATCTTAAAAACAAAATGGTTCTGAAGAACATAGTGGCAGGACAGGAATAAAGATGCAGACATAGAGAATGGACTTGAGGACATGGGGAGGGGGAAGGGTAAGCTGGGACAAAGTGAGAGAGTGGCAATGACATATATACAGTACCGAATGTAAAACAGATAGCTAGTGGGAAGCAGCCGCATAGCACAGGGAGATCAGCTCAGTGCTCTGTGACCACCCAGAGGGGTGGGATAGGGAAGCTGAGAGGAAGGCAAAAGAGGGAGGGGATATGGGGATATATGTACATAGAGCTGATTCACACTGCTGTACAGCAGAAACTAACACACCATTGTAAAGAAATTATACTTCAATAAAGATGTTAAAAATAAACAAATAAAAACAATAGTATTTAAGATACGGGAAAATATGTCTTCTCATGCACCAGTGGTAGGAGAATAAATTGAAGGGAAGAAAAACTCTCTGGAGGGCAATTTAACGAAAAGAATCAAACCTTTATAAGCACATATACCCTTTAGTCTACCAGCTCTGCTTCTAGATGTGTATCCTAAGAAAATAATTCTGTTTTTGGTATAAGGAAATACATAACAATTTTTACTGTAGCAAATAATTTAAATTTGATTGAATAGGTGAATGCCATCTAATCATTAAAAACTAACCATAAAAAAGTATGTTGTAGAAAAATATTTAGAGGCATGATCTGATGTTCACACCAGTTTGTTAAATGGAAAAACAAAATAAAAACAAAAGCAGGTTATAAAACCGTATTTTTACATACTAGCCTAGCACAACCCCACTACCACCCTATGCTACCATACATAAACAAGAGAATATATGTTGCTTGAGATATTAATTGGAAGCACATTGATACAACAAATGACAGCTAATTATCAGTAGTAATAGTAGCAGTAATAGAAACAATACACAACACTAAGCAAATGGCAGCCTGACTCACAGTTAACATGTCAGTAATGGAATTCAGATAGGGAGCCAGGTTTCTAGAATTCCTTCACTGGTCTGCTGCAATACCGCTGATGTAGCATGATTGACCTTGTTGTATCTCCTCATACTGGTCGCTTCATCCTAATCCTGCCCCTTTCCCTGCCAAATTTTGGCCCATAAATTTCAAAAGGAAGAACACAGAGAGGAAAACTACATGCAGTTGGACATGGAAACTATGAAGGGACAGAAAAAGAGATTTGGGGCTGCTGCTGCATCCCCTGGAGGCGTCAATAATTTCTCTAGTAGTGGTACTGATTGACATGAGTTGGAAAGCATTGCTCCGGACTGATGGGCTGACAGCTACGTGGTGATAGTCCTGGTATAACTTAGCACAAGAGTGCTTAGATACCATCCTGTGGCCTCCGGCTCACTAAGACATGCTGATTTCTAAGTATCCTGGTTTGTATGGCTCATGGCAAGTACCATGTTTTCATCCATTTCCAATATAATGTTTTCATTTCAAAAGGTCCACATGGGGCCCCTGAAAATTTACAGCTTTCATATAAATCAGTTTACCATGCATTAAAACCATATCATATACACTTTAGAACAGCATCTCAACAAATCTGTACTTCATTTTGAGATATGCTAGCACGGAAGTTACAACGAGTAATATTTAAGCCTAATTTGCAATGGAGAAAACATGTTTCTATTTAGTTCACATTTGCAAACTTATCTTTGTGACTGCTAATTCCTTTGCTTCTGATTCCCTCCTTTCAAAACTATAGACAAGAGGTTCATCAGAAGACCTTACTCGGTACTGAAAGCAGTTGAATGTGAGGCAGAAAAAATGGAATAGCTTTTGAAATTGGGGAAAAATAGAAAGAAAGAAAACTAATGCCCACATAAATGAGTGGATGTTTAACAAAGGAAGTTATCCCAAAGGTCAGAGATTGGCAGAGGAAATATGCTATTTACCAATGGTGGGGAAGGAAAAGACACATAAAACTTACTCTAAATATTTGCCATTCTGTTTTATTTAAGACCAGCGTACATTAGCAGGGGAGAGCTGTGTACACAGTGAGGACACCAAGCTACAGGGTCCAGTTCCTTAATCAGCAGCGAGAAGTTACTCTCACCAGTCCTAATCTGTTTCAGCAGAATTCCTATTACTAACTGAGAGTGGTAATCTCAGAGAATATCTATTTTACTATCAATAGTTCTTTAGTTCTTCATAATTTTTAAAATTTATTTTATTTTGTTTTATTTATAGTATATTCTAGCTCAATTATCTTGTTTGATTTATCTCACGATTTTGCTTACTATCATTTGTTTGGAACCTCACTCCTAAAAGTTGCTGGAACCTATCCTGTTGACATTTACAGTCATTCCACATAGTAGAAAATAATAAATTACAATTTGCTAAAAGAAAATGAAATTATTAGTCCATTTTGACAGTTTTCATTGATGAAAAAGGCATCTCCTCATAAATTAAATTTTATGTGAGCTTCCTTTCTATTTGGAAATTCCAGGAGTGATTATTTAAAAGCGAAATCATCCATTTACCAGAATAACTCAGAACAAACCCGTGGTGTTGTAAGACCTGACAGTGTTTCTTGGAACAGAATGTTATTAGCTCATAAATTTAAGGCAGGCACACAGATGCCTGCCCCACACATAACATAAAACATTTTGCTTCAAAAAACCCTCGGTCACATTTTGACCATAAATACTACGTACTTGATATTCTCACCAGTGGGAGGTTTAGGTTGTAAAGGGCTTACCATTTCTCACACATTCAGGCAGAAAGATGTACTCTTTCATTCTGAAGATCCTCATTTGGTTTCCCCCACACTTCATCAACAAACCCATGCTTCACTCCTGAAATTTCTTTTCTAACTTAGCTTTGGGCATACAAATCTGGAAGGGGAGAGATGCTGCAGTACAGGCAGCATCAGCATGTGGCCAAGGGAAATGAAATCTCAGTTCCTACCAACAATACAAATCTCTGACATTTGACAGCAGGGGAAAAAAGGGGGAGCTAACGTCCCATCTAATCTCAGTGCTTTCGCAGCAGATATTTAAATGAAAACAGTTCAAGCTCCTGACGCCACAGAAGGTAGACTTTGCATAATGTTCAGTTTCTAATGCCTCCAGAAGGTATCTGATATTTATTTATAAGCCAAATATATTAAGCCTGAAATGAAAAAGCTTCTAGAATTTCCAAAAAGCCTATATAAAGTTGCCTGAATATGTATTAGCGTATAAATTGGAAGAAAACATTTTTTAATCCTACTTAGGTTTTTCTGGTTATTATTTGCCCTCCCCACCCCATCCCATACACTGGATCATGAAAACACGATTTTAAAGATTTTTTAACACAGACATCGTTGACTTGATTGTTGAAATCTCCCTGAAGCCCATTTTTAAAGATCACCTGGGAAAAAAATCTTTGGAGATTTTGTAAACTGTCCCTCCCAGTTTCCAAAAAAGCAGTGAGGTGAGTGCAAAGACCCTTTGAGATTATGAGATGGCAAGTGCGGAGGCTTCAGGAGGTGTTCTGAAAGAAGCAAGTCCCTCACAAACGCAACTGTAAAGCAAGAAGTCATTTTTCTCCCTGATCATAACAAAAGAAACTGAAGCAAACTCCTATTTAACTGGAATCAAACCATCAGAAGTTCACATAACCATTGTTTTATTAAGTCGCCTTTCATGAGAAAGAGACAAATGAAGCATAAACAAGCTGGCTCAGAGACTTATTTTTAAAAGCAGCTATTAGGATACGATCAGTGGAGATTTAACCTGAAATAAATAGCCTCATAAATATGAAAAGGATTCTAAAGTTGTGATTCATGTTCATATGATAATGTTAGTAGCGAGTGTATTTTATCATTTGCTAATCATTTGAAAAGTGGTTTTGCCCCAAACGGTTAAAAGTTCTAACCCCAAGTTAATTACAATATATGTTTTTAATTAACCTATCCCCAGCCTACTTTGGACAAATTGAAATCACAACAAAATGAAGAATGAGGGTTATTTATCTTACTTGGGGAGAGAGGGACAGGGAGACTGAGTGAGTTGTTTTAAAACGTAACTTTAATATGCATCATTTCTTTGTAGAGCAATTAGATGAGAACACAAGGTTAGAGACTGAAAAATCTGTATCTACAATATAATTTACTTTATAGCAGAATAAATTTGGGGAAAATTCACAAACTCAGTTTTCCCAAATGTAAGTTAAGGGTGTCAGTATGCTTTCCGTATCTTCCACAATACAAAATTACGAGGTTCACTGACCTGGTCAAATTGAGCTGGATAAAGGTAATTGGCCATATAAATGGTGAAACCTATTTTTACATGGAGAAAGTAAGACTGGCCATTGATTTGACCACAAATATATAAATGCTGTCCTTATGTCTTTATATGGATTTATTTGAATAAGATTCTCATCCAGTGATCAACCCTAAGTTTCTTGTGAAGGTACCAGACCATTACTATTACTATCTCCTACCTATAAATGAAAAAGTGAAAGTAGAAATCATAAAAACAAGTTGCCCGACATATAGGATGAGGTTAAAAATAGGACTTAGAACTGTAAAAGTACTGAAAATAGTGCTCTGCATTCAGTAAGCACTTAACACATATTTGTGGAGTAAATGAATGAACTGACACTCCACAGCCCAGATCAGCAGGCTTTCCAAGCACCCTGTGGTTCTTGCTAAGACCTTTAGATGTTCATATAAGATGAAAATTACAGGAGGCACATATTTCTGCTACTCCCTTTAACCATCTCTTTTTGCCCCTGTCTCTCTTGGGTCTCTTCGCTACCTCTAGGATAACCCAAGTTTGCTCCAAGGGAGTTCACAATGTAATATATGCATAGTAGGAGAAACCTAAGTTCTAAACATAGTCTTCCCAGCTCTCCCAATAACTATGGGCCTTAGGGAAGTCATAAGACATGCCTTTATTTCCCTACCCACAGAAGGATTAAAGGCTGAATTTGACCCATAGTCTGTTGGTGTTAAGGATGTCAGAGCCACACTATTCCTCTCAATGGGGAAAACTTCCAGGAGTTTAAATGGTGTTAAGAGATTTGGAAAAACCAAAAGAAGAGCTTCCTTTCATCCCTAATTCCACAGCACCTACCGCTGGACTCTCTACCAAGCCAAGAGAGGGAAGCTGAACTGACCCCACTCTCAGCTCAGTCATGTTCAGTAGCATGACTGATAACAGCATCTTTACTGACCAGGATGTATGGGTGATGTCCTGCTAGGCTTGTTGCAAAATTAATGCTACAAAAAAGTGAAAGGAAATTGGAATTAGTTTTGTTAAATACATAATGACAATAATAAAGAACTCTTCTTACCACTCTCAAAGGCCCAGGAAAAGTGTCCACATAGTTTTTCTCATTAGCACAAAAAGAGTCTAAATGGTTTCATGGGAAGGTTTAAATAACAGGAAAAAAAGATCATATTTCTCATTCCTTTTCTTGGAAAAATTAATAAACAGTTAAATGAGAAATAGTAAGAAGAAATCCTCAGGATGTTCTCTAATGGAGAATACTCAGCCTTTGGAATTTAAATATCTGAGAAAAAAGTGAAAGGTCACTTGTCCAAAGACCCAAGGGCAAAATCTGGAATTTTCTTCAACTAATCTAAGTGCCATCATATTTCCTGCTCATTTTCAACATAATTAATCACACTGAATTACATTTTCAATCACACTGAAAAAACAAGGCTAGAACAGAGATCCACATTTTCACTTCATTCTTGTTCAAAGAAACAACATAATCTATAGGACGTTATGAACATGCTGTCTCTGCATCCTAATCCTCCCCTAGGTGTAAAGTGGCCAGCCAGCTTTCCAGCCAACAGTCAGCCATACATCTGTACACTCTTAGAGAGCAATGTATGCCTTGTCTTCATTCACTGAGTCCATAAACATTTCACCAACCAAATGAAAAGCCCTGGGTAAAGAAGAAGATACAGACCCTGACCTTGAAGAGCTTAAAATTTAGTATGGAAGACATACTTGCATGCCAAATTACTAGAACATGAAGTAAAATGTACACACCGCCATCAATAAGGTTCTTTAAAAAATCCAACATCTATGACATTTCAGAGGCCACAGCTACACTGAGAAAGTGAGAACATTTCCCAGCATTTAAAAAATCACTCCAGGGACTTCCCTGGTGGCACAGGGGTTAAGAATCCGTCTGCCAATGCAGGGGACACGGGTTCAAGCCCTGGTCCGGGAAGATCCCACATGCCACGCAGCAACTAAGCCCATGCACCACAACTACTGAGCCTGAGCTGTAGAGCCCGCGAGCCACAACTAATGAAGCCCGCTAGCCTAGAGCCCATGCTCCGTAACAAGAGGAGCCACCGCAATGAAAAGCTCGCGCACCGCAAAGAAGAGTAGCCCCTGCTCACCACAACTAGAGAAATCCCGCGTGCAGCAATTAAGACCCAATGCAGCCATAAATTAATTAATTATTTTTAAAAAAAAAATCACTCCAGAAAATATTCCAGATTATTAAACAGATCTGAGAAAACAAAGCATCATAGCTGAAGGAGGAAAAAACAAAATTAAAAAAGCTTCAAAGTAGCATCTTCATTTTTTCATTCAACTACACACACACCAGAAAAACATAAAATGAGATCAGATTTCTCCAATCCAACTTTGCCTAGTCTCTGTGAGAAAGCTAGTTTCAAATGCACCAGCAACTTTGAGATTAAAATGTGAAGCGAGCGAACGTCACATCGTTATACAGGTACAGTGTTCAAATTACCCTTAGGATTAAAAATCACATTTTATTTTTTTCAATGAACACTGTAAAAATGCACAGTCAGAAGCCTCTTACCTTTGCTGTTTAATTATCCATCTGATTGCAGCTCAGATCAGTTCTTTATAATCCAATTTTGAGAAAACAATGCATCTATCTAAAAGCATAGTTTGTTCAAGTAGAAAGTTGACTGAATTCTCCTAGTCTAGAAAGAAATTGGCATGTTTGCTTGTGCATATCAAATTATTTAATTGCAAAACTGGGAATTATTCCATAGATGTGAATGGATATCTAGTTTATGTCACAAAGGAGAGATTATACTCTTAGGAAAAGTTATTTACTTACTCATTTTCCTAACTAGATTTCCATGCACATGAGAATTTCATGTCAGGAAACTATTGCCAACAATGTCCCACCAGAGACAACCAAAAGAAGATCACAAATGTCTTGTTAGCTGTAAATAATGATAAAATGGAGATCTTTGGGAATATGATTACAGCTGGTCTAGCCTAAACAGTTTTAAATTTATATTAAGCCAAGTAAACTACATTTTACTGATTTAAGCTGATGCATTAAAACAGGTTTGTTGTACGCCTTGTCATAAAACAAGAAAAATCAAGGAAAAGCATCAACTCCTTTTTTCCCAAAATATTTTTCCAATTATAAGGTCTATAGCTCCTCCTTCTCTGCACATGCTGACAAATACACCTCTCCTGCCCCCCTAACTTAAGTACATTACTCCCTGCAGTAACTTGTCTGAACTTGTTTGTCTGTAGTTCTTACTGGCAATTTCTAAGTTATCTTTCGAGATCTTCTGAGGAAATGACTTATCAGGGCATCTCATGTGTTCTTTTGTGTTCATGCCCCCTCCCCCTTTATTTTCCTTCCTTGGCACCATAGGAGGAAACATACAAAAGTCTATAACTTACGGTGGCTTATCTGTTTTTAGTTGAATGTATTTGGAAACTATTTTTTAGAAAAGGACTGAACTGGGAAATAGGAGATTTGGAGCCTGGTCATTGTGTAGCCTTGGGCCAGTTACATAATTCACTGGGCCTGTCTTCTCTGGCACAAAATAAAGAGGACCTTATTAGATGATCAATCTCAAAAGTTCTAACAACCTTGACACTGGAGGACTTTCTAGCTCTTGGACTTGGGACCTCACACTTGGATGCCATTTGTTACATTAAAACTATGATTGGCTCTTCTCCCAGTGGATATAAACCCCAGCAAGAACAAAGGGCACGTACCTGAGGAGGGAGTGTAAACAAGAGAGAAGCAGGCAGACGGGGATGTGTGGGAAGAGCAGGAGAGGAGAGGGGAGAGGAAGAGAAAGAGGAGGAGAAAGAGAGAATAATGAGGAGAGAGGAAAACTCCAGAGACATGGTAAGGGGGGTGGTAAGACTGGGGAGCAGGGCAAAGTGTTTAGAGAAAAAGAGGAGACACTACAAAGGTACACACAGTTAAGAGAACTCAAGAACAGACCCAAGTAACAGTACACAACTCTAATTACAGAGCATAACATCTGAAAATCTTCACATGTATTTTTTGCATGGTAACAAATACCTCCAGTTATCTGTTTCTCTCCAGAAAAAAAAAGCAAAATATTTGGATATTGAAATGATAACTTTAACTATTTGTGAAGGAACAAAGTTATCTTCTATTATGTGTTTACTACACACTAGATAATGACATTTTAAACAATCATATGTTATTATTTAAAAATTAGCATGAGAGAAATTCTAGCACAGGGCCTGGGAGATGGTAGGCATAAATATACCTCAGAGGAAGAGAAAGGGGAAGGAAAGAGAGAAAGAAAGGTAATATTTTAAAGTGACATATAAATTATCTTCCTGAGCTCGAAAGCCATACATTATAGTGGAGAGAGGACAAAAGGATAAAATATGCCCATGCTAAATTGCCTAAGACTCTGAACAAGCTGCAAGTACAAACTTCAGTAATAAAAAGTAACCAGAACTCAATAACCAGAAGCCTGAAGTTACTAGAACACATACACACACCTTTACTGTCCAGTATTCAAGGAAAAGCAAATTTACAAGAATATAAGATATTTCGGTGTTCATGAAGTAATAGTGATCACCAGCAGTAGCAACTTCCTAGGAGTGTCCATGGAGAACAGTTACCCCTGGTTCCTATGTATCCACAGGACAATAACCACTGTTACTCCACATGCAGACCAGAGATCAGGAAGCCACTCAAGGACCCAGTGGCCAATGAAACCCTACTTACTCAAAGTAGTGAGCTTCATAGTCAGAATGAGAGGACTGTTTTCAATGGTTTCCCACTAGAGAGTTTAAAACACAACCTCATCCATAAAATTTGTAGAGTGAAGGGCCCCCAGCCAGTAGCCCCACTCCCCTTCTCTTTCCCAACTTCAGCTCTGTTCCGCAATACAAGGAGCCCTGCACACGCTCATGAGAACACTCCAGCCCGCCCATCCAAGATGCACACACAGCTCCACACTCTTTGGTCCTAGTAGCACTCGTACTCAAGTAGTGCAGTTCACACCTGGGAGATCTGACCCCAAGACAGGCCCACACAGGCTCTGGAAGTAATATGGGGGTCACTTAAGCAGGGGATTGTGGAGTCCCGAGTGGTTTAGCAGTGGGGGTGAGGGTGCCTTGCACGAACCACATCCCTGCAGAACGCTCTCTTCGTGGAACATGGACCGAGGCCAAGAATCTTTCTTGTCCAAGGCCAAAGGGTGTTACTGTTGATATGACATTTCTGCCTTAATCTGGGTTAGCCAGAAAATGTGATTAGTTGTATCTCATATCCCAAAAGCCGGACTAGATAGTATTGGTTATACTATTTAGTGAAAATAACCATCCTAAGTGCTAACATTACTTTAGCTCAGTTGGTCAAATGATTTTGGTTTTAATACCATGGAGTGAGTCCACAGCAAGCACAAGAGGATGCATTTCTTCGGCGAGAAAAGTCCAGACACAACAAAAAAATAAGCCAGCACGAAGAGAAGCTTTGTGAGCTGTTAGGCAGTGACCAGGTAGAGAGAAAAGCTTTCGTCTCAAGTCCTACTTCCTTACGCTCAGTCTACAAAACATCACAGGTCAAGCCTGTGAGCCAAACTGAATGATGAATCTTCCCTTTCATTCTCCCTTCTTTTAACACCTCACCCTACCACACCTGAGTTGTTCTCCATAGGAACACAAAAAGATCCACTTGCCCAAGAATGTGTCCTGTGCCTCTACTTCCTCCTTTCTACCACCAGACAATTATTTTTTTCATCTTTTCGGGGCTTTATCCATTGGTGGTGGTCACCCAACTAACAGAATCAACTACCTACCACGTACCAATGGGCTAGTGAGTGTTATCAGTTGAATAGGTCATCTGTGCAAGTTAATTAACACTGTAAACAGGGCCTTGAAAACACATCATTCCTTAATAAGTAAAATGACTCCAGTAGAAGGTATGTATTGCAGAAATGAGATCAGGCCAGTGGGGACACACAAGCTTCTTGGAGCACTTTGAACATATCGTGCAGGCAACTGCCTGCTACGCTGAGAGGCCTCTCTATGTACCTAGAGTACAAGGGAGAGATGAGAGAAAAGAAATTGGTCCTAATAGCTTTGCAGGGCAATTGAAAAGACAGAATCTATGTATAATGAAAACTCTTTAATAACATTACAAAGTAACACAAGGATGCGAATGGAATTATAAGGCCTTTTCCCTCCTGATTTCTAATACTCTTCCAAACATCTGATCTGCTGTGAGCTTTCCCTGAAATTTTGATTAAGAAACAGAACACTTGGCTTGAGTAGCAAAAGAAATAGCTTAGAAGAACTTAGACACATCTCCCCCCTTCTGCTCTCACATTCTTCTAATTCCCCAAATTTGGGCCTTTGGGAGGATGTTTAGAGGTGTCCGTACACATTCCATGTGCCTCTATTTTTTAAGTCTTTTAATGTATCAAGGTTCTCAAGAGTTAGCTTTATTCTCCTCTATCTAAGGGTGAATACTGAGTCCACTTCAGTTTTTTCCAGCTGCTTGGAAAATGGCAGCTTTGCCATTGTTCTGGCCCATGATTCCAAAAAGGCAGGTAATCCCTGAAATCCCAGAACCCTCGGCTTAGTGTCAGAAAACTCACATTCCAATTCCAGCTCTAATGCTCAGTTGCCTCGAGGAAGCTGTTGAACTCTTCTTTGAGCCTCAATGTCATCTATAAAATTGGGATTTGTTTCAGCCAAGACCATATCAACTAGCTTGTATGGGAAAGCACACAGCCCAGTGAGGCTCAGTATGTGTGGTTGATGTGAACATTCATGCCAGGTATTCTCTGTTTCAGAATTTCTCAGAACAAGATCAGATCCATCTATTTATTCAGCTAACAAAAGCTTTGTTGAGCACCTAATCAGCATCTGACTATCCACTGAGCGCTTGTGAGAACCACAATAGCTATGAGCCATCCCGTCGCTACTGGAAAGTTTCTATTTTCAAATTACCTCTTTTCTAGTATTTTCCCTTTTGGAAGATAGATAAGAATGTACGTCATGTTTGCTTGCTTAAACTGTATCTACTGGGGCTTCCCTGGTGGCTCAGTGGTTGAGAGTCCGCCTGCCGATGCAGGGCACACGGGTTCATGTCCCGGTTCGGGAGGATCCCTCATCCCGCGGTGCTCCCCCAAAAAAAAAAAAAAAAAAAAAAAAAATTATATCTATCGGCAACATTTTGGAATGGAGTCCATCCCTCCCTGGGCTTCATTATACACCAAAATTCCCACAGTTGGTGTTTTTTCAAGACACACAGATCAGCACAGTCTCTAAGAAGTTCTCTCTTGGGTTTGATAAAGAAGAATTAAAATACACCTGGACTTTATCAAGCCTGGTGTTCAGGCTGTCAGGGGAGGCTGGAGTTGGTAGGGATAAATTAAATTATTAAGAATGGAAGCTCCCAATAATCAAAGGAGAGAAGCAGTAACGAGCAGCACACAAAGATAATGAGTCAGCACATACCCTGCACACCAGGACCTGTCTGATAATTATTCTGCCGTTCAAACGCACCCCTCCTCAGTCTACCACCACTGAAAACCAAAAATGTAGCAAGAAAATACCTGGATAGTAATTCCTGCTCAGTTGAGTCTCTAGTTATGACCAAATAAAGACAGACAATTAGACAATTAATTACCCAAAGCAGTGTGACTTAGTGTAACTTTCATTGATTACAAATGGGCAATAACACATAGATATTTGAAGCATCACTTTATGCTATTAATTCCAGGAAAATCACATACTGAACCATCTATTAAAATGGAAAAGGCATAGTTGTTCAGACCCCAGGGAAGCTAACTGACAGGACAGAACAAGAGTTTGAAAACATATTTTTGGGACAATTGTTGGCCAAAATCATTGATTATATACAAATTAGTTCTGTACATCCTTAGTGGCTTCTATTTTCCCTGATCTACATTAACATTAAAAGGAGAATGAGTACCCTCAAACAATGGAGAAAAGTATAGAAAATAGCATGTTTTTCGACTCCTCTCTCCCAACACCCATCTTCTCCATATACTTACGATGAATGAGAAAGAGGAAAACAACAGGCCTGCTGGGGAGTACACAGTTAGGAGGAATTCCTGACCGAAACCTTCACAGGCAGGGCCGCCACTTTACACAGTCCCATTCATACTCTTTGTGAAATCCACCTCCAGGGCTGTGCAAGGCTCAATCTCTGTGCTGTATACAGTGAGCCTATCTAAGGGCACACAAGATCCACAAAAACGCCGAGCACTCCTACTCCAAGAAAATACCACGTTGCCCTGTGACCTAGTTCAATCCTAATGAGATAAGGAGAAAAAAGAGAGAGTGTTTATTGACTTTAAAACTGTTCAAGAAGTTCCACACACAGACTCAGAAGTATCTGAGAATTGTAAAAGATTTGACTGCAATCACAAGAAAGGAAAGTCTTTCCATTTGACTGATCCTCAGATAAACAAAACCACAGTGGGAATGGCTGGGCAAAAGACTTTCCTATCTTCACACCCACACACCCAGTAGAACATATCAGCAAGCAAAGAAAACATTCACCACATTTCCATTGATGAAATATACCATGCCTTCTCTTTGGTTGACTCTGAAAACATTAAGCCGAATAATTTAAGTTTTTGTTTCAATCTGAAAAATGGAGTTGGTACCCTAAATATAGGGCATTTGAGGACACGCCAGCCTGAAAGTAGGATAAGGGGTTTCTATCTGGCCAGATAAACAACACCTCTGGACCTCAGTCACTTGACCAAGCAGAATTCATGTCTGAAGTCTGCTTATCCCACATGGCATAGTGAGCCTGCTTTCCCGGGATGCTCAAGGATGTGCTAGAAGCAGGATCTCTGAAAAGGAGTGAAAAGTACAGGACCATCCTAGGGCCGGGTAACCCTAATTTGAGGCTCCCTTCCTTCCTCTTCTAGCCACCCCTTCCCATGGGACTAGGAGTCTGCAGGGTTGGAGGATATACCTCCCTATAGCAACAATCTCCCTTCTAGACCGTTCCCCAAGTTCCCACGTCCCTGGAATTCCCTGTCTCACATGGTCCAAAGCCAGCCTCCAAGGTCCATGTGGGTCTTTACTCTCCCAAGGGCAGACCACTTTACAGCCAGTGTGTGTACCCCTAGGCCTGAGGGGTGATCATGGGCAGCTGTCCGGCTATGGGTGTGGATAAAGCTTGAATGAGCAGATTGGTTGGTCCACACATATTCCTACAGTTGCCCAGTGGAGCCAGGGAAGGAAGAGAAAGGACAAGGCTGTGGGACAGAAGGGTCTCTTGTCCTGGACCTGCAAATGTTAGGGGTGGGCCTGGAATGAGATAAATCACAGATTGAAATGTGTGCTATTCAGTGATCCCAGGAAATGTCTTTCTCTCTCCCATCCTCACAGTGACCACACAACTTATTATCTGAACCAGGGCACTGTTGAGTATAAAAGGAACCCTAACCGAATGGGATACCAGCTCAATAGGTGAAGCCAAGACTGTCCTGCAAATTGGGATATAAACTCATCCCAGCTACACCAAACTACAGGTAACAGCCTCCCCTGTAATGATCCCTCACTAACACCAAGCCCAGAGTTCCAAAACAACTGCTATCCATTGGCATCCAGCACTTTTCTTCCCGTAAGGTTCCATTTTCCCCTCATAGCGAGTGTTTATGCTTGGTACACTCAAGAAGTAAATAAAACTTCATCCTTATCATGTACAACAAACTTTGGGTATATAATAGAAAGCACCGGATGTAGTTCCAGCTTCTGTGGTTTATCTGCAAAGGTTGTTCAATCTGTTAAATCTGTAGATTGGCAACCTAATAAATAGAAAATGAAATAAAAGGAAAACCTAAGAAACCAGAGAACTGTCGGAAATCTGCGAACACACCAAAGAAAACTGGATACTAGGATTCCTGACTGAGGTAGAAAATCAAAGATAAACAGTAAACAGAACCTTAAAGAAAATGTTGTGATGGCCTTTTCTGGAGCCAACCCTACACTAGGCCTGGAAACGCAGAATTTAATCCGGACCAGTCAGTGTTTTCCAGAAGCTCACACCCCAGAGGAGGGAGTTTCTGGTAAGGCTTGAGGCCACATCCTTGGCACCTGGTTACTGTGTCTCCCTTGCTGCCTCTTGGCAAATTCCAGTAGCCTGATTTCCACTCATAGCTGTTACACAACACACAACACACACACACACACACACACACACACACACACATATGCACGCATTTTCCTACAGTGCTTCCTGTCAGTCTGTCCTACTGTCTGCCATTATTTACATTAGAAGTTCTTAAACATGACCACTCATCACAATTACCCTGGGAGCTTCTCTAACATACAGATTCCCAAGCAGCACCCCACAGAGACTGAATCAGCAGGTCTGGGGTAGAGCCAAGACATTTCTACCCTTAGTAAACAACCCAGATGACTAGGAAAGCAAAGCATTGGAGCCTGACGGGGGTGCAGCTGCGCCCTCATGCTCTGTTTGTCCCAGCCTGCTCCTCCGTGGGGGTCTTCCCAGAGAGAAGGGAAGATGTTTTACCCAACACCCTGGCAAAAAGCGCCACAACGAAAAGCTGTCCTTTCCTGCCGTGGCCAAGCTCCAACCAACTGCCAATTCCAACACATCCTGGAAGATTTCTGTATTCATTCCCTTTCATGAGAAACGGTTTGAGCTTTACTCAGAAATAAAAGTAAACTCATGCAACAAGTTTATGCAAACTTCAGAATGGTCCATTTTTTACTGACAGTCTTTATTTCCTAATCCAATGTTGAAACTTTTCCTTTGAATGAAATTTTAACCCATTTCTTTGCCTTCTCTCCCTCTTCCTCCCCATCGTCCACACACCCATATTGTAATCTGTGAGTTTTGGGTTAAATTAATAATTCCCAAGGGCCTAACCCTTCTAAGAGAACACATCAGCATCTCCAGGAAACCATGTAATTTTTCCATTTGTGAAAATTAGCCAAATGTTTTCAAAGGATAAGAAACACTGCTGGCTTCGTTTTTGGTTCATCCAGAATACGGATGGGAAGAAATTATTGCAGTCAATCAACTTGAATTTTGTGTTTCACAAATAGCCTAGCATAATCAGAAATAAACCTAAATTTATAAGAGAAATGCTATTAGGTAGAAATCCCTCCTTGTCAATGGAAAGACTGACCACAGGAGTTCAGGCATCACTCTGGATCTTATCATCACAGGCAAATCCACAGGTAAGTCAGCTTTTGCAGGAGCAGAAGAGGTAAAAAGAGCTCTAGTCCCCCAGCACAGTTCCAAGGTTCAGCATTACCCAGCTCACTAGAGTCGGGGCTCTGATTGCCACTTCCCTTGGGAGCAGCTGCTGCCTGTCTCCAGGGATGTTCCCACAGATCTCAGGGATGGAGCCTTACAAGAGAGCTCTCTGATCTTGACACTGGAAAATCTCAATATGCTGCAAGGAAGTAAGTCAGTGCTAAGCATGGAATCCCAGTTCCATCCCACTGATATGCTTTTGGAAGGTATGAAGCTAAAAAGGTAAAAATAAGAAGACCAGACTCAAATGTGGAAAATGAACCCACTCACTTCCTGAACATGTGCTAAGCTGAAGAAATACTCCTCAATATACTGGTCCTTAGCATGCTGTTATTTAACCTAAGTCTCACTTCTCTTGCTTTATTGTTCTTTTCACTAAGCTTCAGATAATTTTCCTAAGGTAGTTTAAAAGTAAGGCTAAATGCTTACCTTCCATAAATCATAAGAAAGAAACTGTGTATAATCTCATTTGTGTAAACAAAAATGTGTCACGAAATAGCTTAAAACAAAGTTTGGAAGAACATGCACAGAGACTTTCCCATTGGTTGGTTTGGGATGGTCCAAGATTTCTATTCCTCTTACTTAACTCTTTTCTTCTATAAACATTTATTACTTGTACGCCTTTCGAACTTAAAAAAAAAAGAAGTGGGAAGTATTGAAGGTATTTACCAATGGAAGTTATCAACATCAGACTGAAATTAATTATTTCAAAACTCTAGGGACAAATGGCTAACATTAGACTTCTGACCACATCACTTCTTTTGCTGCATTATCCACCAGTGCCAAAAGTCCATCCACTAGTTGGATGGAAGTACTGTTGACTCTTGAACAACATGAGTTTGAACTGCAGGGATCCACTTACACATAGATCTTTTTCAGGAAATACTTACTACAGTACTACAGTATCTGGGGTTGGTTGAATCCATGGATGTGGAACCACGGATACTAACCACGGATACGGAGGGCCTCCTGTAAAGTCATACGTGGATTTTTGACTGCTCAGAAGTCGGCACCCCTAACCTCCAGTTGTTCAAGGGTCTACTGTATTTGCCTGCAACATTATTTTGAAACAAGATGGGCACAAATGACAGCTTACTTACTCTCCTTAAATAGCCACTAATTCCACAAATTATCTGCCTTTTGTTCAAGACAGAGACGGCCACAGATAAAGTAAATAAGGATGTCTCCTATCAATGAACTGGAAAATGCATTCATTTAAAAATTACTCAGTGTCACAACTGACATTTCAATTGTACACTTCTTCTTGCTTCCACTTTTAATGGAGGCTATAAGGCAACAGGCACATAACAAATGTTCCCTAAGGGGATTTAAATTGGCTCTATTAATCTCTCTCTGACTTCAAGACAATGTTTAAAAATAAATGTCTGGCTTAACATTTTACAAAATCTTCTTTTTAAACATTAATTTTTCTTCTGTGCACCACAAGAGAGAAATTTTGCATTCAGGTTCTAAGTCAAGAGCAACTCAATGAGACTGAAATCACCCAAGGCAGCCTCCACCTCTTCATCTCAATCACTAAGTGGCTTGCTTGACCACACCTGAGACCCACTATCACTTACAACTGTCTTATCTTCAAGATCTGACATTCTGACAAACTTCCCTAGGGCTACCATCTCAAATTTTTCCACCTTGCCTCCTGTTGAATTTATCTTTCCCTGTTCTCTCCAGTTAATTTTGCTTTTTCTTCTTGTTTGAACCTCAGGCTCCTTAAACTAGGATATATATCCCCACCCTCATCCCAGTATAGGGCCTAATCATGGGAAAATGTGGCATATATTTTTAACTCTTTATTTTACTTAATAACAAATAGCTTAATACTTAAAGTTAAAACAAATACAGATACATCATGGAATTTTAAATATATTAAAAATAAAGCTCAGGACTTTAGAACTTACAAAGCTTCTGATAGGCTACTTTAAGACTCCATGCCCTGGAGACAAGCTTCTCTTCTCTGTCATTATGAATATTTCATAGGAAACTTTTGAGAAGCATTAACCTAACCTATTCAGCCTCCTCTTGGTTTCACAGCCTATGGTTAACCATTCCCAAGCAAATTCTCTCTGACCTCTGAGAATGCCTAGTACTCTTGACTCTCCATTAAAACCCTTACTTGGACTGACCCAATCCATCTCTTCTCAGTTAATTCCAGGGTGTCACTAGAGAAAGTCCCGTTACAATACTTTGTAGAACTATGCCACTCAATCAGTCGTAGGCACTGGCCACCACTAGACAAGCCCCCTTTTTTATCTCTAATATACATCCTAACTTTTGCCAATTCTTTCATTTTCTCAAATGTACTTCTGACTTCCCCAAAGAACAGCTTCATTGCCCACTCTACAAAGATTGAGATGATTTTAAGTGAACTGCCTCAACTTTCTCTCTCTCTCCATGAAATGTCATAGGACATGGCACATAGTTTCTTTCTTCCCTCCCATCTTAAAGCAGTATCCCTATTCTTTTCTGAGACCAACCCCATGCTCCTGACCTACCTCTGCCAGCCTGCTCTTTCCATCTTCCCCACTATTTGTTGTACCTTCAGACTTTGTCTTTCCCCTCCTAGATGACGAAGACAATTACCTCTTTTGAAAAGGGATCATTTCTTAATACTGCTTCTCCCCAAGTTCTCCTCCTTTCATTATCAAACTTCTTGAAAGAATAGTTCACGTTCATGGAATTCACTTCTCTTCCCATTGTCTTCTTGAGCCCCAGCAAATAGGCTTCCGCCTTCACCAAGCCAAGGCAACCATTCTCACTAAGGTGACAGGGACCCACTCAGTACTATCCCAGCTCTCTGCTTGGAATTTGTCCCACTTCAAGTCCCAAAGAATGGGCAAGTTGTCCTTAACCCTCTCTTCCTTTTCTTCATTCCACACCCTGTCTTATCACTTACCTCTCTGACTGCTCCTACCCAGTCTCATTCACCGGCTCCAACCTTCAGTCTTTTCTTCTATAGGCTCTCTCTTGTGAACTGCATGCATCCCATGTCCTCAACCATCACCTCAGTGCAGAGGACTTTCAACTCCAGAGCCTTCAGCCCTTAGCCCAATACTGAGTCACTAGCCCATTTCTACTGCCTGCTGGGTAATCTCAAGCAGAAACCCAAGAATGGTCTGGTATGTGGAAAAGGATGAGTTTTCTATATGAGCAGTGTTTTGGCCTTGGCAAACCATGTAACATGAGTCCCAGTTAGTAAAAATAGTAGTACTTACCCCATAGGTTTGCTAGTGAGGATTCAGTGACATAAAAGTAGGAAATTCAATTTATTTATATTGATTTAAATAGAGCACTTACCGTTTGTCAGGAAGGCTTAAAATACAGGACTTTACAAATAATAACTCATTGAATCCCTACAAGGACGCTGTGAGGCAAGTAGTACTATTATCCCCATTTCACAGATGAAAACACTGAGACACAGCCAATTTGGGTAACCTCCCCAGGTTACACAGCTAATAAGTAGCAAAGCCTGATTCCAATCCAGGCAGTCTAGCCCCAAAAGCTACGCTAAGCTGCCTCTCTTTATACTGCCTACCTGCCTTTTAATGCACTGCAGAAATCCAATTATTATTATTAAATCAAAAATCCGGAACATCAGGCCACCCCTGGAATTCAAATTTCTTTCATGACTTCCTGGTTAATGATACCAATCTTATAAACTACCACCCCTCATCAGCTTACTTCCTCTCTCACCCTCTGAACCTACTGCTGCCAAATCCTATTCCGTCCACCTCTGAAATGGTTGACTTATTCCCACCATCAGTGCTTTAGCTCCAGCCTATTTCATTAGTACATGAAAAAAAAAAAAAAAAGAAAAGACCTCCTATATATTGGGACAATTAGTAAAATTTGCATAACAGACAGCAGTTGTATATCAATACTAAATTTCCCAATTTCAAAAACTGTACTGAAGTTACGTAAATGAAAGCTCTTAGTTTTAGGCAACGCACACTGAAATATTTAAGGGTAAAAGAGGCATGATGTCTGCAACTTACTCTCAAATGGTTTAGAAAAAACTCTTAGTAATATGTATATGTTAGAGAATGAGAGAATGGTAAAGCAAACGTGGCAAAATGTTAACAACTGGTAAATCCAGTGGAAGGATATTTCAAAGCTCTTTGGTTATTCTTGCAACTTTTCTCCAAATTTAGAACTATTTCAAAATACAAAGCTTAAAACAAAAAAACCACCAGTCTCCTTGCTGCCCCTGACCATGGCCCTCTCCTGCCGCTCCACTTCCCAAGTCTCTCCACCAGAATGTGGAAGGCAATCAAGTTCAAAGTACCCAGCTGGCATGCAAAGCAATGCATAACCTCCCCCACTTCTATTCCAATCTTCTGGCACCCTTCCCAACAGCATGCACAAACTCCCTCCCCACTGCTGGGTTCCCCATGCCCCCTGACCCCACCCCAGCCTCAGCATTTTCCTGCATCCAGGCCTTTGAAGAGGCTGTTACCTTTGCCTGGACTAGAACCCCCTTTCTTCCTAAAGATAAACATCAAGGTCATGTCATTCCCTCAAAGCCTAATTGGAATCCTATTTCTTTCAAAATGGCTTCTCAGATCCACCCAGTTAGAATCTGTTCATCTTACCCAGCCTCCTAAAGCAGGTGTTTACCTCTCTGTAGAGCTTACCTCCATTCAACCTTGTACTAGAATTTTTATGTCTTTGATCTAGGAGATTGGGAGTTTGCAGAAGATAATAATAATGTGGTTTTCATCCTTACGCCTCCACCTTCTCTTACATAATTTTGCAGAAACTATGTATTTCATAACTCAGAAAATGTGTACTGCCAGGGCTGATCAGGGACACAGGGCAGCAGATAGGGAGGGATAGGAGAAGGCCACAGCTCTGGCAGTGAGCACGAAACCTGGGAAGTTCTTATTCGGGCACACGCCCTACTCTCTGCAGCTCCCACCTCTGCAAGGAAAGAAGAAAAGGAACGGCCTTCTGTGCTCAGTAACACCCTCCTGGGCTCGCCTTTAGAGAGTTCAGTTCCTGTCCCCTACCAGGAGCCCTGTTTGCAGTCGGTTCAGTCTGTCCCCCTGCCTCACACAGACCTCCCAGCTTTTCTGCCCTGTGCTGGCTGTGCACCCAGCTGCTGCCAGCACAGAGAGTATGTGTGGAGCTTCCCTGGCTGCATGTGAGAGCTTCACCCAGGAGTCTAAGTGCTTGAATGACTTTGCTTTCAATACTTTGCCTTTTCTATTTTTTTTAAGGAAAATAAAAATCAAGCCTTTAGAGAAAACTTACCCAAAACAAGAGTAGTAAACTTTTTTAAAAGTTCTAGGTAAAAAGCAAAGCAAGGATGCTCAAGAAAAATGGAACCTGAATGCCATTTGCCTTTCAAGTCATCTTTCCCCTAATGCCACTCTCCCTGAGAATCTTGGCCCTCTCCTTCTGACACACACTGGTTCCTCTCAGATCAGGGCTCAGACCCAGAGACCGTCTCTTCCTCTTACTGACAGACACTTGGGCTCAACGGAGGTTAAGTAACTTGCCAAAGCTTAAGTTGCCCTAAAGTGGTTCCAAGTTTGTCAGCAGGTTTATTTGTTCTTCGGTTAGAGTTGAGGACCAAAGTCTGATATTTGGGAGTTGCACAATTATACCCAGAGAAGTAGATGAGATTCTTAAGAGAGAATAGGAGAAAAATATAAGGCCAAGACTAGGATGCTGGGAAAACCTGCATTTACGGGGTACAGTAAGCACCCTATTGTCCGCAAATATGGCCTTTCCATGAAAACTTCAGATGATTACTTCCTAAATCCCATCCTGTTGTGAGAAACGCCAATATTCACCACTCTTCAATCAGACTTAAATAAGACTCACTGCTATATATAAAATAAATAACCAGCAAGGACCTACTATATAGCACAGGGAACTATACTCAATATCTTGTAATAACCTATAATGGAAAAGAACCTGAAAAAAGAATATGTGTGTGTGTGTGTGTGTGTGTGTGTGTGTGTGTGTAACTGAATCACTTTGCTGTACACCTGAATCTAACACAACATTGTAAATCAACTACACGTCAATTTAAAAAAAGAAAACACCCCACTGTTTTTTTCTTTCATTCATTCAGCAAGTATAGATTGAATGTCTGGCACATATCAGAAGCTATTTTAGGTGCTAAGGATACAGTA
Source organism: Neophocaena asiaeorientalis asiaeorientalis (assembly GCF_003031525.2). Taxonomy (NCBI): domain Eukaryota; kingdom Metazoa; phylum Chordata; class Mammalia; order Artiodactyla; family Phocoenidae; genus Neophocaena; species Neophocaena asiaeorientalis. The sequence continues at coordinate 2,904,319 of NW_020175221.1, read as the reverse complement.
GTGTACCAAACAGACTAAGTCCCTGTTTGCAGAGAATTTACCAGAACTACACATCACTTCCATAATACTGCAATATCTGAAAACTCAGAGACTTCCTAGAACAAGTGATTCATTCCCTATGAACTTCATTTCTGTTAAATGCGAACATCAAAACTCTACCACCGGGCTTCCCTGGTGGCACAGTGGTTGAGAGTCCGCCCGCCGATGCAGGCGACACGGGTTTGTGCCCCGGTCCAGGAAGATCCCACATGCCGCGGAGCGGCTGGGCCCGTGAGCCACGGCCGCTGAGCCTGCGCATCCGGAGCCTGTGCTCCGCAACGGGAGAGGCCACAACAGTGAGAGGCCCGCGTACCGCAAAAAAAAAACAACAAAAAACACAACTCTACCACATATATCACATAGGATTGCAGTGAGAATTGGGTGAAATAGCATCTATAAGGTGCCTAGTACAGAGACTCACATTCAGTAGATAATCAATAAACAGTAACATGTGATTATGATTACACACTACCCTAAAATCAGAGTCATCATTCACTTGTCTCTCAGGACTGAACCTTACAAAGAATACTGTCGCTATGTCCTAAATCTAGTCATTCAGATACATCCCTCACAATTTTTTCTATTTTTGTACTCAACTGTGTAGTATACTCAATACTTTATCTTCAAGTGTAATCCAAAACTGTAGAATTATAAGTTTTCTATTTTTCCTAATATATATTAAATTCATAAGCAATTGTTAAAATTTAAAAGGTTCCATTCATGTGACATAGCACCTAAAATTAACTCAGATATCACTGGAAATATGTTTGGTCTACTTTGGGAAACACTTCTCCATATGCTCAACTTTACAGAGCTGATCTCAATATCTAAATTTGACTTATTTAAATGAAACACATTTTAGAGAGCTCCAGAGTCTGCCATCCTCTCACAGTTTCCCCTGCTGCTCCCCTAAGGCAGCCTCCCTTTAACATGACTGTCATAGTTTACCATCTTCTACCCTTGAAACTAGATCATGTCTCTCCCTTGCCCCCAATCCAACAATGGATTCCCATCTCCTTAGAATAAATGCGAAGACCTTACTGCACTCTACCAAGGCCCTACATGATCTGGCCTCTGCTTGTCTCCCCACCACACTTTCTACCACTCTTCCCACTGGCAACATAGCTGCAGCTTTACTGGATATTATTCAGGCAGCCTCTGCATCTGCTTTTCCTCTGCCTGCAGCATCCTTCCCAGGTCATCACAGCTCACTCCCTGACTTCAGAGGCCTTCCGTGAATACTTGCTCACTCCTCCATCACCATCATTCTTGCTCACCTTGCTCTATTTTCTCCATAACACTTACCACTACTAAACATCAAATGACGTGCATTCCTGCATGTGTTTCCTGTCTGTCAAGCCCCTTTAGACTGTAAGCTTCAGGAGGGCCTGCCTTTTGTCTGTATTACTAATGCCTGAAATACTATGGAAGCCATTCATCAAATATTTGGTGATTGAAGTCATGAGCGAATGCACAAAGCGTGGATAATGAGTATTCTTTGAAACATGCTCAGTTTGAGGTTTCTTGAGGACTCATAGAGTGAGCAGTAAGAAATGCAAACATGGAGTTTAGGACAAAGGAAAGCAAAAAGCAAGAACACCGGAAAGCAAGACTAAAAATGCACAGACCCACCCACCAAAGTCCTCCAAATGCTACTGGAATATTGGCCCCAAAATACAGAAATTAGTTGGAAGCAGAACTCATGGATGGATATTGATAGAACTGGAAAAGAACTCACTTCATTATACAAGAATTTGTGGTGCTTAATTTGGTTTAAAAAGGAGGGGGGAGGCATATAAGTAAATAAAATAGATTTTTTATTTTAGCCTTTAATGACAAGCTACTCCCTCACCAAGCTTTGAAAACAAGTAACAAGATAGCATTTGGGTTTTTTTCTTTCTGCCCAGTCTATAAAAGTGCTAATGAACAGTAAAACTTCCAAAATGAAGACTGCAAAGATGGAGAAAGAAAGTGAAATGACATCTGGGAGATTGAGGCCCCAATTCATGGCCTCCCTATATCTACACCCTTGACCCATAGCTTTGTATTCATTCATTCTGACCCTGAGTTACACCATGACTTGCTTTGGCCAATGGGATATTAGCAAATGTGACAGTAATCGAGCCTTGAAAAGCATATGTGTCTTGCCACCTACCCGCTTGCATGACTGGGCTTTCATGCTTTTGGACCCCGGCCACCACCATGAGGACATTCCTGGACCAGCCTGCTGGAGGTATGAGAGCAGGGATGAGAGAAACATGGAGGAGTATTGACTTTCCCCAATCAAGGGCATCACAGACTCCCAGCTAACCAATGCATGAGGAAGCCCAGGTAAAATAATCAGAATCTGGCTTCAATAAACAGAACTACCCCACCCAACCAGTAAACTCATAAAAAATAATAAATGGTTGTCATTTCAAGATACTATGCTTTGGAGTAGCTGGTTACCCAGCAATAGCTAACTGATATAACTTGGATAATTACCCTCCAAATAACTGAGATTAAAAATGGACAAGTTACAATGGACAAGCTAAAATGACGTTACCTAAGCAAAAGAGGGCTTAAGCTTCTAATTAAAGTTTTTTAAATCATTTGAAAACAACAGGAATATGAGAAAATATGTGCAATGTAACTGCAATTCAAAGCTAAATTATTAGCTTCCTTTTACATTATAAAAGTGGGGTGGGAGAGACGAGGGGAAGATGGCGGAAGGGTAAGACACGGAGATCACCTTCCTCCCCACAGATACATCAGAAATACATCTACACGTAGAACAACTCCGACACAACACCCACTGATCGCTGGCAGAAGACCTCAGACCTCCCAAAACGCAAGAAACTCCCCACGTACCTGGGTAAGGTGGGACCTGCACCACTGGGAGGGAGCTGTGAATCAGGAAAGTTTTCCACACGCTAGAAGCCCCTTCGCTGGCGGAGACTGCGGGTGGCAGAAGGGGAAAGCTTCGGAGCCGCGAAGGAGAGCACAGCAACAGGGGTTCGGAGGGCAAAGCGGAGAGATTCCCACACAGAGGATCAGGGCCGACCGGCACTCACCAGCCCGAGAGGTTTGTCTGCTCACCAGCCAGGGCGGGCGGGGGCTGGGAGCTCAGGCTCAGGCTTCGGTCGGAGCGCAGGGAGAGGACTGGGGTTGGTGGCTTGAACACAGCCTGCAGGGGATTAGTGCGCCACGGCTAGCCAGAAGGGAGTCCGGCGAAAATCTGGAGCTGCCGCAGAGGCAAGAGACTTGTTCTTCCCTCTTTGTTTCCTGGTGCGCGAAGAGAGGGGATTAAGAATGCTGCTTAAAGGAGCTCCAGAGACAGGCGCAAGCCGCGGCTAAAAGCGCGGACGCCAGACACGTGCATGAGACGCTAAGGCTGCTACTGCCGCCACCAAGAAGCCTGTGTGCGAGCACAGGTCACTATCCACACCCACCTTCCGGAGAGCCCGTGCAGCCCGCCACTGCCAGGGTCCTGGGATGCAGGGACAACTTCCCCGGGAGAACCCACGGCGCGCCTCAGGCTGGTGCAACGTCACGCCGGCCTCTGCCGCCGCAGGCCCGCCCACTCGGTGCCTCTCCCTCCCCACGGCCTGAGTGAGGCAGAGACCCCGAATCAGCGGCTCCTTTAACCCCGTCCTGTCTGACCGGAAGAACAGACGCCCTCGGGCGACCTACACGCAGAGGCGGGGCCAAATCCAAAGCTGGGCCCCTGGGAGCTGTGAGAACAAAGAAGAGAAAGGGAAATCTCTCCCAGTAGCCTCAGAAGCAGCGGATTAAAGCTCCACAATCAATATACCCTGCATCTTTGGAACACATGAATAGACAACAAATCATGCCAAATTGAGGAGGTGAACCTTGAGAGCAAGATGATTTTTTTCCCCTTTTCCTCTTTTTGTGAGTGTGTATGTATATGCTTCTGTGTGAGATTTTGTCTGTATAGCTTTGCTTCAACCATTTGTCCTAGGGTTCTATCCGTCCTTTTTTTTAATATATTTTTTTCTTAATAATTATTTTTATTTTAATAACTTTATTATATTTTATCTTACTTTATTTTATTTTATCTTCTTTCTTTCGTTCTTTTCTTCCTTCCCTCCCTCCTTCCTTCCTTCCTTCCTCCCCCCCCTTCTTTCTTCCTTTCCTTCCTTCTTTCTTTCTTTCTTTCTGCTTCCACTAATTCATTCTTTCTACTTTTTCTCCCTTTTATTCTGAGCTGTGTGGATGAAAGGCTCTTGGTGCTGCAGCCAGGAGTCAGTGCTGTGCCTCTGAGGTGGGAGAGCCAACTTCAAGACACTGGTCCACAAGAGACCTCCCAGCTCCACATAATTTCAAATGGCAAAAATCTCCCAGACATCTCCATCTCAACACCAGCACCCAGCTTCACTCAACGACCAGCAAGCTACAGTGCTGGACACCCTATGCCAAACAACTAGCAAGACAGGAACACAACCCCACCCATTAGCAGAGAGGCTGCCTAAAATCATAATAAGTCCACAGATACCCCAAAACACACCACCAGATGTGGACCTACCCACCAGAAAGACAAGATCCAGCCCCATCCACAAGAACACAGGCACTAGTCCCCTCCACCAGGAAGCCTACACAACACACTGAACCAACCTTAGCCACTGGAGACAGACACCAAAAACAACGGGAACTACGAACCTGCAGCCTGCAAAAAGGAGACCCCAAACACAGTAAGATAAGCAAAATGAGAAGACAGAGAAATATGCAGCAGATGAAGGAGCAAGGTAAAAACCCACCATACCAAACAAATGAAGAGGAAATACGCAGTCTACCTGAAAAATAATTAAGACTAATGATAGTAAAGATGATCCAAAATCTTGGAAATAGACTGGAGAATATACAAGAAATATTTAACAAGGACTTAGAAGAACTAAAGAGCAAACAATGATGACAACACAATAAATGAAATTAAGAATTCTCTAGAAAGAATAAATAGCAGAATAACTGAAGCAGAAAAACAGATAAGTGGGCTGGCAGATAAAACAGTGAAAATAACTACTGCAGAGCAGAATAAAGAAAAAGGAATGCAAAGAACTGAGGACAGTCTCAGAGACCTCTGGGACAACATTAAACGCACCAACATTCGAATTAAAGGGGATCCAGAAGAAGAAGAGAAAAAGAAACGGACTGAGAAAATATTTGAAGAGATTATAATTGAAAATTTCCCTAATACGGGAAAGAAAATAGTTAACCAAGTCTAGGAAGCACAGAGAGTCCCATACCAGATAAATCCAAGGAGAAATACGCCAAAACACATATTAATCAAACTGTCAAAAATTAAATACAAAGAAAACATATTAAAAGCAGCAAGGGAAAAATAACAAATAACACACAAGGGAATCCCCATAAGGTTAACAGCTGATCTTTCAGCAGAAACTCTGCAAGCCAGAAGGGATTGGCAGGACATATTTAAAGTGATGAAGGAGAAAAACCTGCAACCAAGATTACTCTACCCAGCAAGGATCTCATTCAGATTTGATGGAGAAATTAAAACCTTTACAGACAAGCAAAAGCTGAGAGAGTTCAGCACCACCAAACCAGCTTTACAACAAATGCTAAAGGAACTTCTCTAGTGACATAAATCACAGCAAGATCCTTTTTGACCCACCTCCTAGAGAAATGGAAATAAAAACAAAAATAAACAAATGGGACCTAATGAAACTCCAAAACTTCTTTACAGCAAAGGAAACCATAAACAAGACCAAAAGATAACCCTCAGAATGGGAGAAAATATTTGTAAATGAAGCAACTGGCAAAGGATTAATCTCCAAAATTTATAAGCAGCTCATGCAGCTCAATAACAAAAAAACAACCCAATCCAAAAATGGACAGAAGACCTAAATAGACATTTCTCCAAAGAAGATATACAGACTGCCAACAAACACATGAAAGAATGCTCAACATCATTAATCATTAGAGAAGTGCAAATCAAAACTACAATGAGATATCATCTCACACCAGTCAGAATGGCCATCATCAAAAAATCTAAAAACAATAAGTGCTGGAGAGGGTGTGGAGAAAACGGAACACTTTTGCACTGCTGGTGGGAATGTCAATTGGTACAGCCACTATGGAGAACAGTATGGAGGTTCCTTAAAAAACTACAAATAGAACTACCATATGACCCAGCAATCCCACTACTGGGTATATACGCTGAGAAAACCAAAATTCAAAAAGAGTCATGTACCAAAATATTCATTGCAGCTCTATTTACAACAGCCTGGAGATGGAAACCACCTAAGTGTCCATTATTGGATGAATGGATAAAGAAGATGTGGCACATATATACAATGGAATATTACTCAGCCATGAAAAGAAAACGAAATTGAGGTATTTGTAATGAGGTGGATAGACCTAGAGTCTGTCATACAGAGTGAAGTAAGTCAGAAAGAGAAAGACAAATACTGTATGCTAACACATATATATGGAATTTAAGAAAAAAATATGTCATGAAGAACCTAGGGGTAAGACAGGAATAAAGACACAGACCTACTAGAGAATGGACTTGAGGATATGGGGAGGGGGAAGGGTAAGCTGTGACAAAGCGAGAGAGAGGCATGGACATATATACACTACCAAACGTAAGGTAGTTAGCTGGTGGGAAGCAGCCACATAGCACAGGGAGATCAGCTCGGTGCTTTGTGACCACCTGGAGGGGTGGGATAGGGAGGGTGGGAGGGAGGGAGACGCAAGAGGGAAGAGATATGGGAACATATGTATATGTATAACTGATTCACTTTGTTATAAAGCAGAAACTAACACACCATTGTAAAGGAATTATACTCCAATAAAGATGTAAAAAAAAAAAAGTGGTGTGATATTTTACAAGCATAAATATCTGACACAGAGTAGACTGGTGGTTCTCTTTGTGGGCTCCAATAAAAACAAAATGGAGGGCTTCCCTGGTGGCACAGTGGTTGAGAGTCTGCCTGCCAATGCAGGGGGCCTGGGTTCAAGCCCTGGTCTGGGAAGATCCCACATGCTGCGGAGCAACTAGGCCCATGAGCCACAACTACTGAGCTTGCGTGTCTGAAGCTTGTGCTCCGCAACATAAGGGGCCACGACAGTGAGAGGCCCACGCACCGCGATGAAGAGTGGCCCCCACTTGTTGCAACTAGAGAAGGTCCTCGCACAGAAACGAAGACCCAACACAGCCAAAAGTAAATTAATTAATTAAAAAAAAAAGGAAACACATATGTTTTCTTCACCCTTCAGTCATTCTACCCTAGCCTCATCACTTCTATTTTCCACAGCACTAGAGTCTATTTTCATTAAACTATTCCTTCTTTCATATCAAAAAAGTTAACAACCTTCCTGTGCGCATATGAAATTCATTCACAGAACTGTAGCTAAAATAAACCAACCATAATATTCTTCTATTCAGTCTTTTGTGCTGACATAAGCACTATCTTTTTCCTCTTCCAAGGTTACCCTTCTTCCTTTTTCCTTTGCACGTTTCCCAGGAGGTCTGCACGAAAGCATAAACTTTCACATTAGACAGGTGAATAAGGAAGCAGACACAGAGCAATGCATACACTGTTTGAAGAGGCTTTCCCGCCCGACCTCCTTCACTCTCACAGCCTCACACCCAGCCACAATTTTAGTCTCGCAGAATCCATTTTATATTCTGTTCCATAAACATATGTATCTTTGTATAAAAAGAAACCGGACAAAATTGAGAATGTTATTAAAGATACAAGTAATAATACACTGGTAGAGTCCGCTCTGTGCTCAGCCCCACGCTGCCCCTCACATGGTGTCTTAGTCCATTCAGGCTGCCGTACCAAAATACCACAGGCTGGGTGGCTCATAAACAGCAGAAATTTATTTCTCACAGTCCTGGAAGCTGAGATCAGGGTGCCGGTATGGTTGAGTGAGGGCCCTCTTCCAAGCTGCAGACTTCTTGTTTTATCCTCAAGTGGCAGAAGGGGCTAGGGAACTCTGTGGGGCTCTCTACAAGGGCACCAGCCTCATTCATCAGGGCTCTGCCCTCATGACTGATCACCTCCTAAAGGGCTCACCTCCTAATACCAGAATACTGGGCACTGGGATTTCAACATATGAATTTTGAGGAGATACAAACATTCAGCCCATAGCACGTGGTCAGCAGAGCCTGGATTCTTGTCTCCCTTTTACAGGCAGGGACACTGAAGTTGGGGGTGGCAGTGTGACACTTCCTCGAGGTTTCTCTTCCATAAAGTGACTAAATCAGAATTCAAACCCAAGTTCAGAGTCCTTTTCTGTACACTATGCTCCAGAGTAATACATTGTTGTAAAATTCAAAACAATTTTTTCACAGAAAAGAAAAAGAACAGGGATATATGTAAGAAGAAAGATAAAAAACAGAGATCTATATGTGACAAAAGAGACAACGGAGGCATTTACATTTACATAGGACAATGGTGTAAGAAAAGCAGCTACTAACTGCTACCATTTCTAGTACATTCTACAGAACACAATGGAAATCCACATAATTTTGTGTCATGTTATGTACCGATAACAGTAGAACAACAAACTTTGCACATATTTTCACCTCCTCTTAATGTTCTAACTGCGCTGTTGTAGGTTGTTTATTCCTTAGCCAACACAGGCTACTGCAAAAAATTGTTTTTTTTAATTTTTGAATATTATTTTATTTTTTTTATACAGCAGGTTCTTATTAGTTATCCATTTTATACATATTAGTGTATAAATGTCAATCCCAATCTCCCAATTCATCACTCCACCACCTGCCCCCCGCCACCTTACCCCCCTGGGGTCCATACATTTGTTCTCTACATCTGTGTCTCAACTTCTGCCCTGCAAACCGGTTCATCTGAACCATTTTTCTAGATTCCACATACATGCGTTAATATGATATTTGTTTTTCTCTTTCTGACTTACTTCAGACAGTCTCTAGATCCATCCACGTCTCTACAAATGACCTAATTTCATTCCTTTTTATGGCTAATATTCTATTGTACATATGTACCACATCTTCTTTATCCATTCATCTGTCAATGGGCATTTAGATAGCTTCCAGGACCTGGCTATTGTAAATAGTGCTGCAATGAACATTGGGGTGCATGTGTCTTTTTGAATTATAGTTTTATCTGGGTATATGCCCAGTAATGGGATTGCTGGGTGATATGTTAATTCCATTTGTAATTTTTTAAGGCACCTCCATACTGTTCTCCATAGTGGCTATATCAATTTACATTCCCACCAGCAGTGCAAGAGTTCCCTTTTCTCCACACCCTCTCCAGCATTTGTTGTTTGTAAATTTTCTGATGATTCCCACTCTAACTGGTGTGAGGTGATACCTCATTGTAGTTTTGATTTGCATTTCTCTAATAATTAGTTATGTTGAGCAGCTTTTCATGTGCTTCTTGGCCATCTGTATGTCTTCTGCCCATTTTTTGATGGGGTTGTTTGGTTTTTTAATATTGAGCTGTTTATATATTTTAGAGATTATCCTTTGTCCGTTGATTTGTTCGCAAATATTTTCTCCCATTCTGAGGGTTGTCTTTTCATCTTGTTTGTAGTTTGCTTTGCAAAAGCTTTTTAGTTTCATTAGGTCCCATTTCTTTATTTTTGTTTTAATTTCCATTACTCTAGGAGGTGGATCAAAAAAGATCTTGCTGGGATTTTTGTCAAAGAGTGTTCTGCCTATGTTTTCCTCTAAGAGTTTTGTAGTATCCAGTCATACATTTAGGTCTCTAATCCATTTTGAGTTTATTTTTGTGTATGGTGTTAGGGAGTGTTCTAATTTCATTCTTTTACATGTAGCTGTCCAGTGTTCCCAGCACCACTTATTGAAGAGACTGTCTTTTCTCCATTGTATATCCTTGCCTCCTTTGTCATAGATTAGTTGACCATAGGTGCATGGGTTTATCTCTGGGCTTTCTATCTTGTTCCATTGATCTATGTTTCTGTTTCTGTGCCAGTACCATATTGTCTTGATTACTGTAGCTTTATAGTACAGTCTGAAGTCAGGGAGTCTGATTCCTCCAGCTCCATTTTGTTCCCTCAAGTCTGCTTTGGCTATTTGGGATCTTTTGTGTCTCCATACAAAATTTAAGGCTTTTTGTTCTAGTTCTGTAAAAAATGCCATTGGTAAGGGATTGCACTGAATCTGTAGATTGCTTTGGGTAGTATAGTCACTTTCACAGTATTGATTCTTCCAATCCAAGAACATGGTATATCTCTCCATCTGTTGGTATCATCTTTAATTTCTTTCATCAGTGTCTTACAGTTTTCTGCATACAGGTCTTTTGTCTCCCTGGGTAGGTTTATTCCAAGGTATTTTATTCTTTTTGTTGCAGTGGTAAATGGGAGTGTTTCCTTAGTTTCTCTTTCAGATTTTTCATCATTAGTGTATAGGAATGAAAGAGATTTCGGTGCATTAATTTTGTATCCTGCAACTTTACCAAATTCATTGATGAGCTCTACTAGTTTTCTGATGGCATCTTTAGGATTCACTACGTATAGTATCATGTCATCTGCAAACAGTGAGAGTTTTACTTCTTCTTTTCCAAATTGGATTAATTTTCTTTTCTTCTCTGATTGCCATGGCTAGGACTTCGAAAACTATGTTGAATAGTAGTAACAAGACTGGACATCCTTGTCTTGTTCCTGATCTTAGAAGAATTGCTTTCAGGTTTTTACCATTGACAATGATGTTTGCTGTGGGTTTGTTGTATATGGACTTTATTATGTTGAGGTAGGTTCCCTCTATGCCCGCTTACTGGAGAGTTTTTTTTATCATAAATGTGCGTTGAATTTTGTCAAAACCTTTTTCTGCATCTATTGAAATGATCATATGGTTTTTATTCTTCAATGTGTTAATATGGTGTATCATATTGATTGATTTGCATATATTGAAGAATCCATGCAACTCTGGGATAAATCCCACTTGATCATGGTGTATGATCCTTTTAATGTGTTGTTGGATTCTGTTTGCTAGTATTTTGTTGAGGATTTTTGCATTTATATTCATGAGTGATATTGGTCTGTAATCTTCTTTTTTTGTAGTATCTTTGTCTGGTTTTGGCATCAGGGTGATGGTAGCCTCGTAGAATGAGTTTGGGAGTATTCCTTCCTCTGCAATTTTCTGGAAGAGTTTGAGAAGGATAGCTGTTAGCTCTTCTCTAAATCTTTGATAGAATTCACCTGTGAAGCCATCTGGTCCTGGACTTTTGTTTGCTGGAAGATATTTAATCACAGTTTCAATTACATTACTTGTGATTGGTCTGTTCATATTTTCTATTTCTTCCTGGTTCAGTCCTGGAAGGTTATTCCTTTCTAAGAAATTGTCCATTTCTTCCAGGTTGTCCATTTTATTGGCATAGAGTTGCTTGTAGTAGTCTCTTAGGATGCTTTGTATTTCTGCAGTGTCTGTTGTGACTTCTTTTTCATTTCTAATTTTATTGATTTGAGTCCTCTCCCTGTTTTTCCTGATGAGTCTGGCTAATGGTTTATCAATTTTGTTTATCTTCTTGAAGAATGAGCTTTTAGTTTTATTGATCTTTGCTATTGTTTTCTCTGTTTCTATTTCATTTATTTCTGCTCTGATCTTTATGATTTCTTTCCTTCTGCTAACTTTTGGGTTTTGTTTGTTCTTCTTTCTCTAGTTCCTTTAGGTGTAAGGTTAGATTGTTTATTTAAGATTTTTCTTGTTTCTTGAGGTAGGCTTGTATTGGTATAAACTTTCCTCTTAGAACTGCTTTTGCTGCATCCCATAGGTTTTGGATCGTTTTGTCTTCCTTGTAATTTGGCTCTAGGTATTGATTTCCTCTTTGATTTCTTCAGTGATCTCTTGGTTATTTAGTGATATATTGTTTAGCCTCCATGTGTTTGTGTTTTTTATGGTTTTTTCCCTGTAACTGACTTCTAGTCTCTTAGCGTTGTGGTCAGAAAAGATGACTGATATGATGTCAATTTTCTTAAATTTACTGAGGCTTGATTTGTGACCCAAGATGTGATCTATCCTGGAGAATGTTCTGTGCACACTTGAGAAGAAAGTGTAATCTGCTGTTTTTGGATGGAATGTCCTATAAATATCAATTAAATCTATCTGGTCCATTGTGGCATTTAAAACTTGTGTTTCCTTATTAATTTTCTGTTTGGATGATCTGTCCATTTGTGTGAGCTGTTAAAGTCCCCCACTATTATTGTGTTACTGTCAATTTCCTCCTTTATAGCTGTTAACAGTTGCCTTATGTACTGAGGTGTTCCTATGTTGTGTGCGTATATATTTATAATTGTTATATCTTCTTGGATTGATCCCTTGATCATTATGTAGTGTCCTTCCTTGTCTCTTGCAACATTCTTTATTTTAAAGTGTATTTTATTTGATTGCTACTCCAGCTTTCTTTTGATTTCCATTTGCATTGAATATCTTTTCCCATCTGCTCACTTTCAGTCTGTATGTGTCCCTAGGTCTGAAGTGAGTCTCTAGTACACAGCATATAGATGGGTCTTGTTTTTGTATCCATTCAGCGAGTCTGTGTCTTTTGGTTGGAGCATTTACTCCATTCACGTTTAAGGTAATTATCTATATGTATGTTCCTATTGCCATTTCCTTAGTTGTTATGGGTTTGTTATTATAGGTCTTTTTCTTCTCTTGTGTTTCCTGCCTACAGAAGTACCTTTAGCAGTTGTTTTAAAGCTGGTTTGGTGGTGCTGAATTCTCTTAGTGTTTGCTTGTCTGTAAAAGTTTTAAGTTCTCCCTCAAATCTGAATGAGATCCTTGCCAGGTAGGTAATGTTGGTTTTAGGTTCTTCCCTTTCATCACTTTTTTTTTTTTTTTTTGCGTTACACGGGCCTCTCACTGTTGTGGCCTCTCCCATCGCGGAGCACAGGCTCCGGACGCACAGGCTCAGCGGCCATGGCTCACGGGCCCAGCCGCTCCACGGCATGTGGGATCTTCCTAGGCCAGGGCACAAACCCGTGTCCCCTGCATCGGCAGGCAGACTCTCAACCACTGCGCCACCAGGGAAGCCCCATTCTTTTTTCTTTATTGTCTTCTGCAGCAGTGAATTCCACCATTCTGTCTTCCAGGTCACTTATCCGTTCTTCTGCCTCAGTTTTTCTGCTATTGATTCCTTCTATTGTAGTTTTCATTTCAGTTATTGTATTGTTCATCTCTGTTTGTTTGTCCTTTAATTCTTCTAGGTCTTTGTTAAACGTTTCTTGCATCTTCTCGATCTTTGCCTCCATTCTTTATCCGAGGTCCTGGATCATCTTCACTATCATTATTCTGAATTCTGTTTCTGGAAGGTTGCTTATCTCCACTTCTTTTAGTTGTTTTTCTGGGGTTTTATCTTGTTCCTTCATCTGGTACATAGCCCTCTGCCTTTTCATCTTGTCTGTCTTTCTGTGCATGTGGTTTTCATTCCACAGGCTGCAGGATTGTAGTTCTTCTTGCTTCTCCTGTCTGCCTTCTGGTGGATGAGGCTATCTAAGAGGCTTGTGCAGGTTTCCTGATAGGCGGGACTGGTGGTGGATAGAGCTGGGTGTTGCTCTGGTGGGCAGAGCTCAGTAAAACTTTAATCCGCTTGCTTGTCTGCTGATGCCTGGGGCTGGGTTACCTCTCTGTTGGTTGTTTGGCCTGAGGCGACCCAATACCGGAGCCTATCCAGCTCTTTGGTGGGGCTAATGGCAAACTCTGGGAGGGCTCCTGCCAAGGAGTACTTCCCAGAACTTCTGCTGCCCATGTCCTTGTCCCCACAGTGAGCCACAGCCACCCCCCACCTCTGCAGGAGACCCTCCAACACTAGCAGGTAGGTCTGGTTCAGTCTCCTATGGTGTCACTGCTCCTTCCCCTGGGTTCCGATGCACACACTACTTTGTTTGTGCCCTCCAAGAGGGGATTCTCTGTTTCCCCGAGTCCTGTCGAAGTCCTGGAATAAAATCCTGCTAGCCTTCAAAGTCTGATTCTCTAGGAATTCCTCCTCCCGTTGCCGGACCCCCAGATTGGGAAGCCTGACATGGGGCTCAGAACCCTCACTCCAGTGGGTGGACTTCTGTGGTATGAGTGTTCTCCAGTCTGTGAGTCACCCACCCAGCAGTTATGGGATTTGATTTTATTGTGATTGCGCCCCTCCTACCATCTCATTGTGGCTCCTCCTTTGTCTCTGGATGAGGGGTATCCTTCTTGGTGAGTTCCAGTGTCTTCCTGTTGATGATTGTTCAGCAGTTAGTTATGATTCCAGTGCTCCCACAAGAGGGAGTAACCGCACATCCTTCTACTCTGCCATCTTGAACCAATCTCTCCCAATAAATTCTAGTTTATCAAAAATATATCTAGGAGAGACAGTGCTCCAGATAACTGAATTTGCCGATTAAGTGAGACTACTAAACAAAGTAACATCTCATTTATTTCAGACTCTGCCCAGATTAAAAGATTGAATACAGGGTTTGATAAACGTTTTCTGTAAATGGTCGGATGCTTAAATTCTTTAGGCTTTGCAGGCCATATGGCCTCTGCAGCAACTACTAAAGTCTACCCTGGTGTGAAAGCAGCAGCAGACAATATACAAACAAATGAGTGTAGATATATTCCAATAAAGCTTTATTTATAAAAACAGGTTTGGCCCACAAACAGTAGTTTGCCAATCCCTGTTGTGAAACATATCCCTCACCCAGAAGGGAAAAATGCACTCATGTTCTTATTTACTCTGAAGGGAGGACTGACATCCTGAGTGAAGTCTTATTCTCTCTTTTGTACACAATTTTTAAAAACTGGGCTATATTCTTGCTTACAACCTATAGCAAAATTGAAGCAGGTATTTCAAATCAAGGGTGCTAGTGTAGGCCAGTATAGTGAAGGCCAAAATCCTTCAGAACACAGCCAGAGGACTGAAACAGCAGAGCAGTCTGTATCAGCTACTTTAGGGGCAAAACACTCTCCCTAAGCACTTTAACATCATCTTAATGATTTTAATATCACATGACTCAATATCACTTACTTAGAAGGATGACTCTGAATCAACAAAGGAGAGATTCCATTTAATCTCTTTAAGACAGAAGAAACATGGAGACACATAAGATCCATTCAGAAAGACCCATGAAAACTGGCCACCAGAAGTTTTGGAACTAACTGAAGAAACTTTAGGCATCTAGAATATATATTTTATTAAATAATTCCCCAGATAATAATAATAGGAAGACAAACATTTATAAAGCACTTACTATGAGTCATGCATCCTTCCAAGTGTTTTACATATATTATTTAATATACACAACGATCCAACCAAGTAGGTACTATTATTATTTCAGATAAAGAATGAAGGTAAAAGGAGACTGAATAACTTGCCCAGGGTAAAACAGCCACTAACTGTGGGACCTGAACCCACGCAGTCTTGCTCCAGACACCAGTTTTCCAATTACTACACTATGCCAAGGAATTACCTTATAACTATATGTGGGCTGCCTTATTTCAAAGACCATGAACATGATAAGATATATGTAAAATCTCTACTAAATACAATATAATCTTCACAATCTAACAATTTAGAATTGTCCCTGTTTTTCAATGCCTCAGGGTAAAGATTCTAAGTGTCTATTATTTTTGTTCAGTTCCACCAAAATAAAAAGATTGCTTGGATGTTAGATGAAAATATTTTATACTTTTTCAGTGTTGCCTTTAAAATTGTTTTTGGAATGTGCCAGGAAAATAAACAAGTAAATGGGGTTATGGGAAAATTCTTTTTAGGCATTCCTAGTTCTATCAGATAAATATGAGGATGTGAAATGAGTAAGTCCTTCTATTTCTTAGGTCAGGACATGAAGATTAAAACAGATATTTAGGGGCTTCCCTGGCGGCACAGTGGTTGAGAGTCCGCCTGACAATGCAGGGGACACGGGTTCGTGCCCTGGTCCGGGAAGATCCCACATGCCGCGGAGCGGCTGGGCCCATGAGCCATGGCCGCTGAGCCTGCGCATCCGGAGCCTGTGCTCCGCAACGGGAGAGGCCACAACAGTGAGAGGTCCGCATACCACAAAACAAACAAACAAAAAAACCAGATATTTATTTGTTGTCTTTATTTCTTAAATAACTTAATTGTAAATTTGGCTTATATTGGAGGAAAGTAATTTGGTAAAATAACTGAGGTTACTACTGACTTAACACCCAGCAAAAATATTTGACCCTAATATATCCAGAGTAAAGGACTAAAATTGGTTTATGATGTTCATTAAAAGAAAGTTACAAGTTTGTGGGAGATTTTTTTTTAAATAGCAATGATCTGAAAAATATTTTTGGTTACTGAGTAAGCATCTGTGTTCTTTTTTGTTTCTGATATAAATATTTTTGCTAATCTCCAAAAGTTCAGAGTGGAAAGAAATCTTTGTAGCCTCTAGAAAATAGAGAGGCTACAAACCAAGTTTATATTAATTCCACCATTTGTTCAACTCCAGGCAAGAAACATTTCTCCAAAAGCTGTACACTCTCTTTATAGCACTCTTCCTCAATAAAAAACTAGCATTCATTGCAAAATTTACACAATACTCAAGGAACAGGAAAGAATGGAGAAGTTTTGATCAGTCATTTTATAGTTGTTGCCTGTTTTTCAATTTCTTCGTACCTTTTTCTAAAACTACAAAGCAAGAAATTCAAACACCTGACACAGAAGAGGATGGGCTAGGTGGGAGGAGAAAAACATTCCATTACCACTTTCTTCACTATTGGACATAAATGTTAAATCAATGGTATTCCCTATAATCATCATTTTCAATCATATGTAAATAGCCTTGGAAAATTGTTAACATATGGGATTAAGAATTAAAAAGTTAAATCGTATTCTTAATTTTTTCTAGATGGTGAAGATTATAATTTTTAAAATCTAACCTATACTTAGTGGTCAGACTCAAGCCTTAGATCCTATGTAGCCCTATTAAATAACAGAAAAGAAGACAAATAGGACTCATGTCCCAACCTCCTTTATATTAGGTGAGGCCAATAGGTGACCAAACTCTGGCCTAAAGAATGTGAGCAATCCTCTAGGTGTTTTCCCCTTTGCCAAAGCACAAGGACCTGGAAACTGGTGATAATTAGGTGATGAGAAAAGTGCCACAAGAAAACCACTTGAATGGGAGAAATTTGCCCATCAGGAATATCCATTTTGGTAAATTGGTAAAACCACTATGGAAAACAGTACAGAGGCTCCTCAAAAAATTAAAAATAGAACCACCATATGATCCATAAGTCCCACTTCTGGGTATATATCTGAAGGAATTGAAATCACTATCTCTAAGAGATATCTGCACCCCATGTTCATAGCAGCATTATTCACAATGACCAAGACATGGAAACAACCTAAATGTCCATCCATGGATGAATGGTTTTTCAACAATGATACACACACACACACACACACACACACACACACACACACACACAGTAGAATATTATTCAGCCATAAAAAAAGAAGGAAATTCTGCCATTTGCAATAATATGGATGAACCTTGAGGGCATTGTGCTAAGTGAAATAAGTGAAAGACAAATATTGTGTGACCTCACTTATATGTGAAATCTAAAAAAGCTGAATTTATAGAAATAGAGAGTAGAATGGTGTTTGCCAGGGTCTGGGGAGGTG
Source organism: Neophocaena asiaeorientalis asiaeorientalis (assembly GCF_003031525.2). Lineage (NCBI taxonomy): Eukaryota > Metazoa > Chordata > Mammalia > Artiodactyla > Phocoenidae > Neophocaena > Neophocaena asiaeorientalis. Next base: position 2,886,680 of record NW_020175221.1, on the reverse strand, counting down.
GAGGAAAGGGGGAAATGTTAGTCTAAGAGTACAAACTTCCAGTTATAATATGAAAAAGTTACAGGGATCTAATGTACAACACAGAAATTATAGCTAATAATACTGTATTATATACTTGAAAGTTGCTAAGAGGGTAAATTTTAAACATTCTCACCAAGAAAAGAAAAATGGCGCCTAGGTGACATGATGCAGATGTTAGCTAATACAATGGTGGCAATCATTCTGCAATACAGTAGTCCGCTCTTATCCTTGAGAGATATGTTCCAAGACCCCCAGTGGATGCCTAAAACCATGGATAGTACAAACTCTATACATAATATTTTTCCCTACACTTACTTACCTATAATAAAGTTCATCTGAATTGCCAGCATCACTACTCTTGCACTTTGGAGCCATTATTAAGTAAAATGAAGGTTACTTGAACACAAGCACTATGATACCTTTACAGCTGACCTGATAATCAGATGTCTACTAAGTGACTAGCACGTAGGCAAAGTGATGATTCACATCCTGGGAGGGAGGAGAAGCAGAATAGCATGAGATTTCATCACGCTACTCAGAGTGGCGTGTAATTTAAAACTTATGACTAGTTTATTTCTGGAATTTTCCATTTAATACTTTTGGACCTTGGTTGACCTCAGGTAGCTGAAACTGCAGAAACTCACACCTTGGACAAGGGAGGACTATTGTATCTAAATGTATCAAATCAACTCATTGTATGCCTTAAACTTACACAATGTTATATGTCAACTATATCTCAGTAAACTTGGGGGGAACAAAGGAGTTAAAAACATTCTTTAATTATAATTTTAAATTACTGAAGAGTGGTCTTATCCAATCATTAAAGGTACAAGAAAGTCAGGACAATGGTTACAGATGGCAGTTTTCAAACTGTACTATAATCATCTCAGTAGATACAGAAAAAGTTTTTGATAAAATTTAACATCCATTTATAATAAAAGCTCTCCAGAAAGTCTTTATAGAGGGAACATACCTCAACATAATAAAGGTCATATATGACAAGCCCACAGCTAGCATCATATTCAACAGTGAAAAGCTGAAAGCATTCCCTCTAAGATCAGGAACAAGAAAAGGATGTCCACTTTTGCCACTTTTATTCAAGACAGTAGTGGAAGTCCTAGCCACAGAAATCAGACAAGAAAGGGAAATAAAAGGAATCTAAATTGGAAAGGAAGAAGTAAACCGTGTCATTATGACATGATACTATATATAGAAAATCCTAAAGACACCATCAACAAACTACTAAAGCTCATCAATGAATTCAGTAAAGTTGCAGATTACAAAATTAACATATAGAATCCATTGCATTTCTATACACTAACAACAAACTATCAGAAAGAAAAATTAAGGAAACAATCCAATTTACCATAGCATCAAAAAGAATAAAATACCTAGGAATAAACCTACCTATGGAGGCAAAAGGCCTGTACTATAAGACACTGATGAAATAAACTGAAGACACCACAAACAGATGGAAAGATACATCATGTTCATGGATTGGAAGAATAAGTATTGTTAAAAATGACCATACTACCCAAGGCAATCTACAGATTCAATGCAATCCCTATCAAAATACCAAGGACATTTTTCACAGAACTAGAACAATAACTGTAAAATTTGTATGGAAACATAAAAGATCCCAAATAGCCAAAAACAACCTTGAGAAAGAACAGAGCTGGAGGTATCATGCTCCCTGGCTTCAGACTATACTATAAACCTACAGTAATCAAAACAGTATGGTATTGGCACAAAAACAGACACACAGATCAATGGAACAGAATAGAGAGCCCAGAAATAAACCCATGTACCCTTGGTCAATTAATCTATGACAAAGGAGGCAAAAACATACAATGGAGAAAACATAGTCTCTTCAACAAGTGGTGCTGGGAAAACTGGACAGACACATGTAAAACAATGAGATTAGAACATTCCCTCACACCATATACAAAGATAAACTCAAAATGGTTTAAAGACCTAAATATAAGCCCTGAAACCATAAACTCCTAGAAGGGAACATAGAACACTCTATGACATGAATCGTAGCAACATTTTTTTGGATCTCTCTCCTAATGCAAAAGAAATAAAAGCAAAAGTAAACAAATGCGACCTAATTAAACTTAAAAGCTTTTACACAGTAAAGGAAACCATCAATGAAATGGAAGACAAACTATGGAATGGGAGAAAATATTTGCAAATGATGTGACCAACAAGCAGTTAATATCCAAAACATAATATATAAACAGCTCATACAACTCAATATCAAAAAAAACAAACAACCCAATCAAAAAATGGGCAGAAGACCTAAATAGACATTTCTCCAAAAGAGACATAAAAATGGCCAACAGGCACATGAAAAGATGCTCAACATCACTAACCATCAGAGAAATGCAAATCAAAACCACAATGAAATATCACCTCACACCTGTCAGAATGGCTATCACCAAAAAGACCACAAATACCAAATGTCAGTGTGGAGGAAAGGGAACCATTGTACACTGTGGGTGGGAATGTAAATTGGTGTAGTCACTGTGGAAAACAGTATGGAGGTTTCTCAGAAAACTAAAATAGAACTACCATATGATCCAGCAATTCCACTCTTGGATATATATAAAAAACAAACAAACAGGGCTTCCCTGGTGGCGCAGTGGTTGAGAGTCCGCCTGCCAACGCAGGGGACACGGGTTCGAGCCCTGGTCTGGGAAGATCCCACATGCCGCGGAGCGGCTGGGCCCGTGAGCCATGGCTGCTGAGCCTGCGCGTCCGGAGCCTGTGCTCCACAACGGGAGAGGCCACAACAGTCAGAGGCCCGCGCACCGCGATGAAGAGTGGTCCCGGCTCACCGCAACTACAGAAAGCCCTCTCACAGAAACGAAGACCCAACACACCCAAAAATAAATAAATAAATTAAAAAAACAAACAAACAAACAAACAAACAAACAAACATTGTTTTGAAAAGATACATGCACTCCAATGTTCTTAGCAGCACTATCTACAATAGGCAAGATATGGAAGCAACCTAAGTGTCCATCAACAGATAAATAGATAAAGAAGATGTGGTGTGTGTGTATCTCCTGGGAGAGGGAAGGGGGAGGAGCGAGATAGGGGTAGGGGATTAAGAAATATAAAATATTATGTATAAAATAAATAAGCTACAGGATATATTATATCCTGTATATAATATATATATATATCCTGTATATAATATATATATTATATTTATAGCACAGGGACTATAGCTTATGTTTTATAATAACTTTAAATGAACTATAACCTTTAAAAATTATGAATCGCTATGCTGTACACCTGAAACTTATATAATATTATACAACTATAGCTCAATAAAAATATAAATTTTAAAAATTAAAAAAAAATTTTTAACTATACTACAAATGAAATTCCTTCATTTCTGTAAAGTCCTCTCATAAATTGCTGGGTAAAGTATGTAGGATAAAGATAAGAGAGGATTCATTTCATTTTTATATTTGTTTTACTTATTGTGCTCCCTGTATGGTTTCATCTTTAAAAAAAAAGAGAGATCCTATAGGTGGTAGAACTGTCTCAGACTAACCAATAGTACTTAGAAAATAATCACTCTTAACAACAGTGCACTTAAGCAGCCGAAACGCAGGACACACCTGTAGCCAATCTTCCAAAAAGTGTGATGACCTTCCAGAGTAGAACTAGTTAAAAATTTGGGATTCAAAACTGCTGACTGAACTTTCTAGATCATTCAGAAGGTCATTTTGACCATTCATTTTATTCCTGGGATGAAAAGACCTAGGAATAAGCATCACCTTAACCTACATGTTTATTTCATTAGTTAAATTTAATAAAGAGAGTCAAAACAGGAATAAAAAGCCCAAGAACATCTGTCAGTCTAAATTTTCTAACTCATTTTTTCCTCTGAGGAAACTATGCCCTCTAAAACTTTGTCATTAACAGTTCTAAATATAGACTGTGAGGGAATGCTTATCTGACTATTGGCTTTGTGCTATATCTAAGTGGAAGGAAAGTCATGGCACCAGCTTAACCAACAAGAAAATCCACCCTGTTTGAAGGAAGCAGACATAGCTTAGAAAGCTAATCAAACTAATCAGTAAGAAATGTATGTCTGTTAGCAGTCACTCCCCATGCATTCTCCCCCCAGTTCCTGGCAACAATTAATCTATTTTCTGTCTCTGTGAATTTGCCTATTCTGTATATTTTATATAAATGGAATCATATGATTTCTTAGAAAAGAAATGTGTGTGATATTTTCCATTTTAAAAACTGACAATTATACCTTTTATTAATATTCAGATACCAGTTGTCATAAGATTTACATGGCACTTAGAAGTTTACTAAATATATTTTCACATACAATATCACATTTTTATTGTCACGGTAACCATACTGGTATTTTTAATACTCAAGCAACAGACAGATGAGGACTGAGGCTCTGAAAACCTCTGTAATTTTTCAAGATCAAACAGTGAAGACGTTCTCTGCTTTAAAAAGTACTTATCCAAAACTGGGAACACGCTTTTAGAAGTAAAGGAAGCTAACTAGTGCTCAGATCTCCTGCAATGATAATAATGTATACTTGTACAGTAGATCACAATGCACAAAGAATTAAAACGTTCTTTAATCAGCACTTTCTCATCATGCTGCTGATATTCACCAATACAGTAAAATACCAGGACATATATCATCATTTTCATTCTATAGACATAGAGACTGAGGCTTAGAAAAATTTAATGATGACCTGAGCATGATCTCACTGACTCCAGGATTAATGCACTAAGTCTTTCTGCCTCTTGAAATTGGAAATTGGAAGGATACAATTCTGGCTAGTGACTAATATAATGAAAAATTGTATCACCTGCATACACTATATAATTAAAGTGGAAAAAATGATTTTTTTTAATTAAATGAAAGCTCCTCCTCTTCCAATGGGTAGTGTCGAGCTCCACAAACAGAGGGAACCATACAATTCTAAAGTGTTTAACTCTTTGTGGTAGCGATGGGGGGGATCGTTTCATTTGTTTTGCTCCACCTTCTTTAAAACATGCTCCAGGTGGGACAGCGAGTCTTGAAAACGCCAACTAAGAACAATTAAATTCTTTGGCAAGAGTAAGCAATAAGATTAGTCCTATATATAACAGTGGAAAAAATGTCTTAGAGAAGAGTAAGTCTTTCCAAAAGCAAAATTTACCAAATGAAACACTGGAAAATGTAATTCAATCAAGAAATAATATTTTCTTTCAATTTGGATTGTTGTCATTGCTTTAGTAGGTAGTGTTAATAGTTGCCAAAAGCCAATTTGTATTCATGAATGCTTTGCAAGTTCATGATGTAATACATTCCTGTTTGGATATATCTTTTGTCAAATCCATCTGTCTATGGCAGATATGCATAGTTTTACAGAACCTTATCTGCAAAAGAATTTCCACCGTCAGACAAAAACGGCTATAGAAAATAAAGAGGAGGGGAGGGAAAACAGATCAACTACTGCTATTTGGAAAATGTTTCCTTTTTTTCACAACGTCTTGCTCATGGATACCTGTCCACTGGACACCTGGCACACCTCTACTCTTTCTTTTCTTAATATTCTGCCCTTTCATGAAAAAGAAATGTTACCCCAGCATCTCAGGGAGAACTGAAAGATGAAGGTCCTGGAGGAAGCACCAATGCAAGATGTCAATACTCCCACCAGAATTTCCCTGAGCCACATTCTGAAAACCTTCTGAATTGCATGAGCAGCTGATTAACGTTTGATAATTAAGCATAAGTCATTTTTTATTTGATTCATCTCAATAAGAGCTCAAGCAAGTTAATGCTATAAAGAATGAGGGCACAAAAAGCTGGAAGGGAATGTGATTGCTATACCAAGAAAGCTACACTGACCCTATGGCAAGAAAAGGAGCCGGCTTAGAGGTCAGAAACTAGTTCAGAGAAAGCAGTTTCCACCCTTACCATTTCTCACTGTAGATGGGTCCTGAACCACCTGGAGGGGCGAGATTACAGTCCCTCAACAGATGCACTGCTTTCTTCCACTGTTAGAGTCAGTTAGGAATGTAGAACAGGGAATGTCAACTATTACTATTAGCGTCTACAGCCACAGAAACCCAATAAATGAACTCACTATACTATCACGATAAAGAAGCTAATACTGTTTCTTCACAAAGTACATGTATTTCTGAAAGAATGTATTAGAATTACACTTTTTAAAACTATTTCACATACACTTGGCTGATACAGAAAAGGACTCTATGTTAATTATTTTTCTCTTCTTTTATAAACCTCATCCATTGCTGTGACCTAAAAGGGGTCATATTTTAGAGGGCAAAAATATTTTAACAACAAAACTTTGCACTTCAGTGTGACCAAAACATAAAATTTTGCAAAAAACACAACTACTATTTCTTTCCTACTGACTAAATCATGTCATTTAAATAGGTGCAACCAAAAATAAACCACTCTTGGGTATAAAAATAATATTTTTATAGGAATTGGCAAGTAACTACTCTAGCTATTAGAAGTTTATATTTGCCACAGAAACCTGTGATTTTAAAAACTGTTCAAATGATTTATGCTTGAGGCTTATACATAGCACAAATATATACATTTGTATTTCTAAGTCTAAAGAGGAAAAATCAGACAAAAAGTAAACTGGAAAACAACCCCAAATTATAAGAAATTACCTAACTTTGTGCTGTATTGAGAAAAGGTATAAAAATGATTTGGGAGGAAGAAAATTATTTATTTTTACACATTAACTTCATAGACAAAAGCCCGATTTTTTTTATCACACGTTAGGATAAAATCAATCACGTTTTCAAAGTAAAAAGTGAACTGCTTACACTCACCAGTCTACACTCGTATTAATTCTATCCTGCAGTGTAGTGTATGCTATAGAGGGTAAAAACATGCTGATGTTTTCTAGTTGCTCATTTCAGTCTGCTCCGGCTTTATCTTCAACCTGGTTAGCAACAGAAGCCACCACCAGCAATTACACAAACCTAACAACAGCTTCCTTGGGATTTGATCCGTTCCTACCACACATCCCAATCCACATGCTTTCTTCTGTTACCACTGTTGTCTGTGTGTGTTTAATGTGCTTCTTAAAAGGCTTTTGAAAAAACCTAGGGATTTCTCATTCAGCTCCCCACCACATAAACAGGACCACTGAGGAGCATTTTTATACATGTAAAAATGTTCTAGTTATCCATAGACTATGTCTCAGTACAGCTTCAGATGACTGCAAAGAAAAGCTCTGTTTTCATTTCATACTTCTCCTCTTTCTGTGCTCTAACTGCTGTGTACCTATGTCCCAAAAGGACTGCCTGCCATGAGCTGCTCCTTCCCAGCCATGGATGGCAGGGGTGGCAAATCTTGAAACTTGCCCAACTCGAGGGCTCTCAGCCGTTGCTGTGACACCAGCAATCTGTTTAACCTGTTGGACCTTTATCACTTTTCCTGACCCCATAAAACAAACAGGGCTAGCAAAGGCACTGAAGAGCCTCCTTCAAAAGGCAGCTTGCCTGTGAGTCGTGGCAAAAAGCTGGAATGACCCTGCCAGGTCTTAGAAGCTTTAAGATTAACTGCATTGAACTTGATACATAGAAAACAGCACCTTGAAAATGAATCATCTGCTACTTCAGTATTTTCTAATTGCAATCACTCCCTCTCGGGGCATGTAATTAATTTACGGAGTTTAAAAAAAAGAAGTCAGGATTACTCACACAGTCTTGAAGATGCAATGTCAGCTATTTAGGACAGAAACATCCAAGGCCGTGTTAGAACTCAATTACGACTACATATGCGTTAAAGCAGGAACTGGCAGGCCTCTGGACCACAGCAACTATAGGACTCGGGCTTCTCGTACGCTGGGCTATAATTTATGAAACTGAGCCCCAGATCCAGCCAATCATTTAGCTCCTCATAACAAGTCTAACTGGCTCTGGAAGGCTGAAAGGGCTGCACCAGAACAACAAAGATGAGATATTCCACATAACACTCAGCTGATCTGGAATCACTTTCTTTGCAGGGCCAGAGAAAAATCACCACTTCACTGTCTGAGGGAAGCAGGACAGAGGACCTGGGAAATGCGACCTCACCCTGGAGCAAGATCTTTTATGGTTTGGCAATCCCAACAGTGCTGGCCTTAAAGATCCCACCTACCGCTGGAACCCGGAGGGCAACTAGAGCAGCAAAAACCCGAAGGTAATTTTCATCTTTCTTTTTATTTTTAGTAGGAGTGATGCTGAGTCAAAATGATATATATTAAGTCACTTGGGCAACTAGGTATGCTTTGATTTTATGTGACCTTTTTGCACTCTCATCTATTGTAGGATCATTTACTATTAAGTATGAGTAGAGGGTGGCTTAATGTACCTGAAATAAACTTAAAACCAAAATGACCATTTGCGGAGGAAGAGAGATCATTTGCCAGAACTGTTTTTGAGCTGCCTTTTCAGACGGGCAGCCTTTTCACCCACCCACAGAAACAAGAATAAAGGCAGCTCAGGCAGGGAGAGGAAAGGGGTTTCATGGGTACAATTAAGTGCTTTTAGTGTCTTAAAAAGAATAACGGTGCTCAGACAGTACGCAGGAAGACGCGGTATTGTTCTGACCCTTGGCACTTAGGCCATATGAGAAGGTACTAGGATGCACCTTGGTGGGATCGTTGGGGCAGAGAATAACACCAGCACAAGTTGGCAGAGCCCCCGTGGCCCAGGTTTCTGTTTTCTTGGCACTAGTTTCCTTATTTCCCATTACATTTTGAAGTGTTAGTTATGCCAACAGCTTGTTATACCATACTGCCAAATGTGTAGTTATTACTGGATCTGTGGGAAACATTTTAAGTCAAAAGAGATGACGGAAAGAGAAACTCAAAAAAGAAAGTAATGGAACTGACATACAGGTAGCCCAACACCACACCCTCAGATACTCAACATACTTTACCTAATGACAAATCCTTCCATATCCTCAGCAAATGGTGTGTTTCTTCAACAAATTTTGTAGCAAGTGTGACATTAGCACCAAAAATTCACTGTAATAAACTTTTAAATAATGAAATCAATCATTATACTTTCAAGTGACAATAGAACCTCCACAGTATTAAACTCATGTCAGTTTTATATGCTCCCAAAGGAAGAAGCCAGGAAGGGAAACTTGCTTTGTTTAGTGATGAAATATAAGGAACAGTAACAGAAAAGACATTTATGCCCTTTTTGTTTGCTGTAGATAGTTGACTGAATTCAACTTGAGATTTGACCCCAAGAAGAAAAACAGAGCAGTACACAGGGAACAGAAAAAGTAATCCATTCTCAATTCCCCCAAGATTTGTTCTTTGAATTGTCCAACTTGTGACTAGCCAGGGAGGAACATTTCACTCTGTTTAAATATTTTTATTTAATTAAATTGTTTACTTGACAATTAATATAAAATTGTTTATTTGACAGTGCTGCTGCCTATGGTGACTATGTGAGAATTGAAACTTCTGAGGGAAGCCAGGTTGTTAAAACTGTGATTCCCTTTACTCAGCTAACACGGATGATCTAGTCTGAAAGGGAAAGCAAGCTCTTAAGGTAATGTTGTCACTGAAACCTCAACACACAACACTCCCTGTTTCTCATTCCCTGAAAAATATTACATTAAAATCCCTTCAAACGCCCATGTTCAAATCTCCATTTGTCAACAGACAAGTCCAAGGATACGCTAAACTAAGGCATTTAAGTCACTTCACATGATAATTGTCCAGAAGTTTCCTATAGGAAAACTTCATGTTTGACAACTTTGAAGATAACCATCTCACCACTCAAGACAATGGCCAACAAACATCCAGCAAGTCCTTGAGTTAGAAGCTTTCTCAGCTTCTGGAGATTGTCTGTGTCAATATAAAACTCAGTTTCCAACTGACCCCTTGTGCCCTGACCCTTACAAACACTAAATGTTTTGTTTGACTCAACTGCAAGCTGTTCATCTGTTAGTAAGCAATGCATGCCCGAAAACACATGCATGATGAGAGTTTTCTAAAAGACCAGCATGGGCTTCCCTTCCTATAATCGTAACAGTCGTGATAGCCTGAGACATGTTACTGCTACTTGGCAATTTGGGGGGGAGGGGTAGATATTTAGTGCCTGGAGCTGTCACATAGCAGGGAAAACCCCACATTGGGATGAGGGAAGTGATGTCTCAGTACAATCCAATTTAAGGGGATTATACCGTTTACATTTGATTTCAATACCTTATTAAAAAACAATGCATTGAAGGAGGAAATTTAAAAATACACACAGATACTCTAATCTTCTTTTGCCTAAAGTTGTTAGTGCAGTGTGTTAAAGTCAGCTAGGGGGCTTCCCTGGTGGCACAGTGGTTGAGAGTCTGCCTGCCGATGCAGGGGACATGGGTTCGTGCCCCGGTCCGGGAAGATCCCACGTGCCGCGGAGCGGCTGGGCCCGTGAGCCATGGCCGCTGAGCCTGAGCGTCCGGGGCCTGTGCTCCGCAATGGGAGAGGCCACAACAGTGAGAGGCCCGCGTACCGCAAAAGAAAAAAAAAAGTCAGCTAGGTATCACTGCCCATCAGTCAGGGCTTGTGCTAGCAGGTTCTGGGCAGAAAGACTACCTCCATCATCACCATCAATTAATATCTGTTGGCTGTTGCATCCAGCACTGAGAGGCTCGTGGTATACAAGGGTCACCCAAACAACTGAATTCCATTCTTACTCATTTCCTGGATCTCCACCTCACAGATAAAATCAAGATGATCCCAATAAAAGTAGCTCAGGAATGCAAACCTCTTTCTGAACCAAAAACTGTCAGCAAATCTCAAATATCAGAGCAACTCTGGTTGACTGAAAAGTGTCCCTATATCTGGGCCAGGAAGGATTTCTAGGCCCATAAGCTAATCTGTCTGGCCCTGCAGTTTATGAGGCCAAAGGTGCTGCTCATAAGAAAACTCATAAGAAACATCCAGACCCAACATGTCGGTGTGTCAGACCAGCTGAGATTGGCGGGATGTTAACTGCACTCCAAGTGATGTGGATAAATAGCCCCATTGTTTTCACAGCACTGGACTCCGCCTAAAGAAACCCTAGACCTTGGACCAGGTTGCTGGGTAGTGTGGGGGAGGACTGCTGACAGTTCAATGCCAGCTCTTGGAGCCACTGTCTATAGTGTAAACCGAAAGAGACGCAGTTACTTAGAAAAACGTCAGCAAGAAGGCCTGCTCACTTTAACAAAGTAAAAAAAAAATTTTTTTTCACTTCTATAAAAAGGCATTTATATATGGTGGTCATTGCCGGGAGTAAGCTTATGTTCTTGGTTCAGATAACAAAACACATCATCTGGGCACACAGACCTCACAATCAAACTTGTTCTTGGCTCATGGGGGGAATTTTTGTGGCTGTTTTTCAGCTGTCTCCCCAAGAACATGAATGTTTGGAAATGTACTAAAAATGCATGTGACAAGATTCTAAACCATATTATACATAAAATTAACCTAAATCAACAACCTTTTGCACTCATATATAGTCAAAACTCTTCTTCTAGGTAACGAGACGTGAGCGAAAGGATATTTCTTTGGCCTTGCTGTTTGTCAGTGTTTGTCAAAAGCCATACAACAATACGGATACAAAATAGGCAATCACTTGCATTTGGAAGAGAAAAATTTGAAGGGTTGCATTCTTCATATTTGATGCTAAAACCACCTCTTGTTTCAAGCAATGTGTAAGCATTATAGCATGGAGGTTGAGAGCATAAATTCTGAGCCAGACTGCCTGGGTTCAAATCCCAGCTGACTCTTAACTGTGGACTTGGGGCAAGTTACTTAAGAACTCTATGCCTCAGTTTCCCCATATGAAAAATGGTGCCACCCACAGTAACTACCTCCTGGGGCTGGTGTGAAGATTAAATGGGCAACACCTGCTTAGAACTGAGCCTCTTACGTGGTGAACATTCATTAAAAGAAAACGATCATTTGTTTTATGATGATTATTAAGCTCATTGCAATAAAGGTACACAATATCCAAAATGGAGGTGAATTACTAAACAGCCAGATATGGTGAAATATATCTATTAACATTACATATTTCATTTCAGGTTAATATTTATACAAGTAAGAGTTTTGTCTTAAGGCATCTGAGATAAAAGCTCAAGGAGGTGGGTCTGTTAACTGTCAGTTTTCTGCCTGGTTATCACTTGACATTTTCAACCCTGCCCCGCGTTTACTTTGTCACACAAGGACACTAACCTAGGAAATGACACAGAAAGGACTTATTGTAGTAGACATGATTCATATGATAGTTGGGACGAAGTTCAGGCTAGTTTAAAGATTCCTGCATGAAGGCAAAAAAAATAATGGAAGCCATTCATTTCAGTCATGGTACCCTAACCAAAAAAAAGATTTGAAGGGAGAAAAAAAAAAAGAGAGAGAGTTACCTATCATGAACAGCAGTGCTGATTATCCAAAGACATGAACCGTGTCTAGAATTCATGCTGACTTCTCAGCTTAGATATGAGAGAACACTGAAGCTAATTATCTCCTTTCCTCCTGCGATAGGGGATTTCTCAGTTTAGGAGATTATTAACTGAAACTTCTACTTACTCACTGAGAAGGTGCAGAGAAAAAACAGTCTGCTTGGTGAGGGAGCAGCCACCCTAGGGAAGGACAATAGACTTCTACACTCAGTCATTCCTGCATTCATTCATTCACTCACGAGGGGTCTTGCCCCTTATCTCCTCCCACGCCCACACAAACACCCACCAGTCACATCTCATCGCTCACAGGGCCTCAGGGAGCCCACGCTCTCTGACCCTATGCTTCTGAGGATGTCCCTCTCCATCTGCATGCCGCTCCCCAGCACCTACAACTGAGACCAAGGAAAAGCCCCTCCTTCCCAGCAAACCCCTTCCTACCCCCCTCCTCTGCATGACGGTGCTTATTCCCTGCGGGATAAATTAATGAATCAGCACCATTTACCTCATGAATTAGCAGGACAAATAATCAGTGGGAAAATTGGGGAACATTTTCAATTTAGCAAAAAAAAAAAAAAAGATTTCAAAATGAAATCTAGGGTACTTTCAACAAGATCCAAAATGAAATCAAATGTTAAGGCTTAATAGTCCCATAGACAGACTCTTCACTAGAGTTAGAGAATCATCTCTGGTCTTTCTCAACAAGTTGATAAAGAAACGCAAGGAAGCCTACCCAGGTTGCTAGAAATGATTGCATATGTGAAAGGTTTGTATGGAGTCCAGCAGGGAGTTGAATGAGCTAAACTAAGTCTCTTTATTCTAATTATCCTGCTCCTGGCAGAGGAATGCAACAGGAAGGGGGAGGTCTCAGATTCAGGGGTGGGTGATTATCTCCCCCACTCCCCTAGGCTGCATCAGCTCCAGAGTTGGACATGAAGTTTCTCTCCGGGGCCCACTTATGCCACTGAGTCCTTGCCACCTGCAGTATTGCTGCAGTCCAGGCCTGTTACTGAGGGGACAGTCACTGGGCACTGGACATTCACCAAAGACAAGGACGATGGGAAGGGCTGAAGAATTAAGAAAACAGTGTGTTGGAAGGTAACCAACAGAACTGTGACACAGGTCCAATGTGTCTTTAGGCCCTCTCCCACTTCACCTCTGCCTTGCACCTCAAATATATATATATTTTTTTTTTTCCTTATATATATATATTTTTTTCCTAATCTCCCCAGCTTCCTCCACCAAAGTGGTCCACAAAGGAGCCTGTCCTCCCCTCCCACCAAATGAATCCTCTTGGGTGCCATCCCCAGAGCAACCAGATTAAACCAGTCTGTGCCACTATGATTAAATGTCCCTGTCATCTTGCACGTGGCACTTCATTTTAATAGAGGCTTTCTAGAAATAAACTTGAGAACCAAGGAATTTACGACACTGAACACTTCAGGCCCCTTGGAGCATGACAACAAAGGCATGCAGAAGGCAGGCGGGGCTTTCTGGGCCCTGGGACCCACACCAGCATATCAGTTACCTTCTCCTCTCAGGAGTGGGCCACCGCGACACACAGCCCGGAGCCAAGGAGAACGCTGGGTTTTCACTCCTTCGGGCAAGGCCAGTTGGGCATTGCACAACCCATATAACCACTCATACAGTCATGTCTCTGTGGTCCCTGAGGCTTCCCTCTCTATTTACAGAGCACAGGCTACCATCAGTCAAGATTTCTCAATTTTTAGTCCTCCCACAATAGAGATAAATACTTGGCGTCTCAAAAGCACTTTGGCTATGGGGACACATTTGTGATCACCGGTTACTAAGAGGCGTAAGTCTCACAATGTCTCCCAATCCACAGGATTTTTTTTTTACTTTCTTTTTTTGCCACGAGAATTTAAGCACAGACATCAGAGCAGTGGAAGGAGAGCAGATGGCAATTGTGTCCCATGTGCTTTGAAAAATAATGCAGAGGCGCTTGAACTTCTTGCGCGTTGGGATTGGTGAAGGTGCTTGTTAACATGGTAGATCTTTGATCCCACCACAAGATGCTCATCTCACAGGTCTAGAATGGAGCCGAGAAATCTGCATTTTTTTACTGGTACACACACCCCTGCCCCTAGGCTTGTTAAACAAGTCATCACAGATTACCCTTGAGAAGCATTGAGATAGTGCATGCAAACCACTTAACATAAAACCTGGCATGTTACAAAGTGCTCAATACTTACTAGCTGTAATTATTAAGAGTTGGAATTGATCCCAACTTCATATACTCTACTCAGACCTAACCTTGGTTAAGTGAAAATTACACGTGGGTGTGGCAGCGCGATAGCAAGCCAGGAGCTAGTTTAGTGCAAGGAAAGAGAAATGAGGGATACGGGACAGAGATAGCCTAATTTGTGTTCTTCTAGTGATCTATTAGGCTTTGACGAAAACTCTTGAGCCTCAATTACCCGCCCTCACCATTCCACAGTATCAACAGCTCTGAAAAGACAACACAGCAATGTTTGAAACAATCGTCTACGAACCAGAAGTTCCCAAAGTAAAAACACTCAAAATATTGACACTTTCATTTTTCTGCCCCAAAGAAAGCAATACAAGGTTATTTGTTTTGTAAGACAAAGCAGGGCCCAAGTAAATAGGGCATTTTTAAGCAGCTGAGTCCACCAACTTTAGCACAATATAGGAGAAGTAAATCCCCAACCTGACGGGCTGCTGTGCTTCTGTGAGTCTTGGCTAATTTCCTCTGCAATGATGTGGGTCTTCCACGGATGGTTGGAGCTAACTGTGTCTACTTACCACTTGGAATCACTCCTCACAGTAAATAGGATGGCCCTTCAGGAAATCTTCTATTTACTTTGCACGCTCCTGAGTATAGGACAAAGCTCTGTTGTTTAAGAACATAAATAACAAAAGTTTTGTTCTTCCAAACCAAGAGGGAAATTGTAGAACCATCCAAAATCCTTGGTCTTAAACTGCATCAGGATAACAAGAATGAAATATAATTTTAGGTTACCCAACAGGATCAGTCACTCACTCTCCTCTCCTGCCTTCAGAAAACAATGACTCAATATGGCCTTTTTCTGACAGCCTTAGGAAAAAATGTTCCACAAATTTGGAAGTAGGGCTCTTCCTGCCTTTAAATCAATGGAAGCTATTCAAAGTCCTCTTAGCTTTCTCTCTGAATCATGGGCATAGGAACACAGCTGTTTGTACTCATACAATTAAAGTAAAATAGAAACCATGTGAAAAAAAAATCAAAGAATTTTCTTATACCATCCCAGGTTCTTGACATGTGTTTCACTGCCTGATTTTCCTCAGTAACCTCTAAAAGGTTGATACGTATTATTATTCCCATTTTTTACCAAGAGAGGTTAAATAAGCTTCCCTAAAAAGAGATGAAATTGAGCTTTTTGTAATGAGGTGGATAGTCTGTCATACAGAGTGAATGAAGTAAGTCAGAAAGAGAAAAACAAATACCATATGCTAACACATATATATGGAATCTAAGAAAAAAAAATGTCATGAAGAACCCAGGGGTAAGATGGGAATAAAGACACAGACCTACTAGAGAATGGACTTGAGGATATGGGGGGGGGAAGGGTAAGCTGTGACAAAGCAAGAGAGAGGCATGGACATATATATACACTACCAAACGTAAAGTAGATAGCTAGTGGGAAGCAGCTGCATAGCACAGGGAGATCAGCTCGGTGCTTTGTGACCACCTAGAGGGATGGGATAGGGAGGGTGGGAGTGAGGGAGATGCAAGAGGGAAGAGATATGGGAACATATGTATATGTATAACAGATTCACTTTGTTATAAAGCAGAAACTAACACACCATTGTAAAGCAATTATCCTCTAATAAAGGTGTAAAAAAAAAAAAGGCTTGCCTAAGGACATGAAGATGGCAAGTGGCAGAAATGGAAGTTAAACAAGAAAGAAAGTAAAAGTAGCCTCAAATCCTACCAGTTATGATTTAAGTGAAAAACCTCCCACATTTCTATTCATATAATTGTATACAAATGTGATCGTTTTGTTTTAGAATCTTGCTTTGTGTCATTAAATAATTGTCTACACCGTATGTAAAGCTCTTTATCGTCATTTTTATTGACTGCACAGAACTTCCCGGAAGGTGTTTACCATAATTGACTAAGCCAGATCCCAACCGATGAACATCAAAATTATTTCTAGTTTTCCCTATGAATATGCTTTTGCAAACTTATTTTTACATTCAAGTAGTTATCCCCTTAGGGTAGGTCCTAAACTGAGAATTGTCGGGCAAAGAGATGATACATTTCCCATTTCAGTGCATATCACCCAACTACCCTCCGAAAGGTTGCATCAGGTAGCTGCATGAATGTGTACATCTCCTCACATCACGGGCGCACCAGGTTTAACCAACCATTTACATTTCTGCCAAAATGACAAAGGGAAATGATAGCATTTTAATTTTTATTTGCGTGTCTTTCATTATAAGAGAAAGTTAGACATTTGTTCCTATGTACTTGGTCATTTGCAATTCTTCCAGGAATTAATTATCCCTATCCTATTTCTGCTTTACTAGAGTCTGACTCCAAACATTCATTCTATTAGAGTCTGACCCCAAAATTCATTGCAAAGGCTTTCTCCTGCCTCTTGTTCCTTTCTCATTGTCTGTGCTGGTGTATCAGAGACTTTGATCTATAGCCAAGAAAACTTCAGCCACATATTGCCAGGGTGATTAGTCAAGTCCCATAAAACATGTTCCAAGAAGAAAAACTGGTTAATCCTGAAGAAGAGAAAGCCATAAACTTCTCCTCAGTTGTCTGCTTCAGAAATAGGTCAACCCCTGACTTTATCAGCAGCTGTTTATCTTATAAGAAACAATGACCCATTCAAACTTAACCTTCTTTTGCACAGAGAAATTTGGATAATGGAAGAGGGGTCAAGAACAGTTGAAAGGAACATCCCCAGGACCAGGGGCTGGGAGGGAGGGAAGAAAAATACACACACACTTCTGTGCCCCAGGCAGAGGCAGACCACAGATTCACAGATTGTGCTGAGATCCAGGTTAGAGATGGCCTCACTCCAAGGAAACTGAGGCCCCCAGATATAAAGTGACTTGCTGCAATCAACTGGCAAATGGCAGTCCCTTGCCTCCCTGAGCAGAGCTCATCCTACTAGGGGACACTGGCCACAGTAAAGCACAGTTGAGTCCCCAGAGCTGAAAAACTGGTTCTGCCTCCCAAAGTGCCAGGATCATGCCGAAAGGCATATGTGACAAACGCACTCTCACCCCAGGCCCAGGAACTTATTCCCAGAGGGCCTGGACCAGATGCCTGGATGGCCTCATAGATGCTAGGTCTGGGCACAGTTCGGACCGGCTGTGCAGCCAAGTCCAGACTCTGTGTCAAACAGAATCAAGCCTGGCCATAGAGTGGTCCTATCCTCCCAGATGGGCTTCTGCCTTAGCCCAGCAGAGACCCAAATGTGATCCAAATGTCTGACAGGAGACTACCCTCTCCCATCTCACATGCAGAAAAATGCAAGGGTCAGTCAGTGGCCCCGCACTCATTCCTCCAAGGTGATCAAAGGCAAGCACTCAGCCAGCTGTCCAGTGGCATAGCTCCTTCTCTATATGGTCCCATCATGAAGCTCTTACCAAACCCAAATGATGGCCTGTATTCCACCCAACACAGATCCTTGGTGAGGCCTAGAAAGACAGCCTCCTCCATCTTTTCTCAGTTTGAAAGCATTTCTCTTAACTCTTTAGACATTCTGTGACCTAACAGAACCAACAGTTCCCCTTTAGCCGTAAAGAACAACTGGATGAGCATATTTGGAGAAATGGCCTAGGATTCAATAGCGATGATTGTTTGGCACCAGGAGATGCACCCGAGTTACGTTATTTAATCCTCACAACGACTTCCCAAGGTGGGTCTTTTTATCCTTTCTTGAAACAAAGAAACAGAGGAAACAGTAAGAAACAGCTCATTTCTGGACTCAGGTGATTCTTCTGCAGAATTTTTTGAACTCTGATTTTGACTTTCAGCAGTTCTTCCAAAAGATCAAGAGAAAAGGACAGAGGAGTCTGTCCTGAATGTTAACCTGTCCTGAAGGTTGATTCCTGGCTGCTGGACCAACCGGCTCCCCTCAGTTTCCTCCCTAGAAAAAAAGCTATCTCACACTGATGGCCTTCTTTGGGAATAGGATGTTTCCCACAAGAGAAAATTCTTTCCAAAACTTAGTGCTTATTTTAGGAGAGTTGAGTGGATTCCCAGCCATCTTTCACACAGGAAGTCTGATATCCCCAAATCAAGGATACACTCTTCAAGTAAGTTTCAACAGCCCTACTGGTCTTTAAAGACTCAAAAAATAAACAAAGAAACAGACAGGGGAAGCTATGTTGGTTCAGAACATTTGTGAACACATGAATTTTTCAGCAGAAATTTGCTTATCCCTGTGGTATATTTCTCTCATCTCCTTTGGAGTTTTCCTATCAACTCTCAGGGTTCCTGGGGGCTTAATTTGCTGACTCTGAAGGCTGGACTAATGCAGCTGGTTTTTGTTTCCTGAAACATTCATTCAATTTAGATTAGCATATTTGCTTCTTTTCTTTTTTCACCAAAAAAGATCCAAAAGAAACTAATACCTGATTCCAAGGGTGGAAGCGATATCACTTGGAACTATTTAACATTTAGTTATAATACACCTTACATAACACTACACTGGGGAATATACCTAATTCCACAGAGTATCCAAAATGGTATCTGATTCAGTACTAAGCTCCTGCAAGGAACTCAATAAATACACATTAATTTATATTCACCAGGATAGTAATGGTAGTAAGAATATGCATCTACAAAGAATTTTTCTATTCTCAAAATATGTCCACAAATGTCATTATAAATGAACTTCAAAATCTCATGGAGGACTGAGAAGGGGCTTTTGTTCATACATATGAAGGTTTCTATCCTGGCTTTGCCACTTAGCTGTGTGACCTTAGGCAGGTTCCTGAAGGGATCTGAGCCTCATCTTTCTCAACTGTAAAACATGAGTGATAATTATTCCTTCCTTGCAGAGTTGATGAGAGATTTAAAGATAACATATGGCAAACGCACAGTAGAGTACCTGACACATGGCAGGCATTTAGAAATGGAAACCATTATTATTATAAAGCAGGACTGATATAATTATTCCCTCTTACAGTTGAGGGAATTGAGACCAAAAGAGATTAAATTAGGCCAGAGCGAGGACCAGAACCCTAGCAGGTCTTCCACTCACCAAAGGGAAGAGTTCTCTACTCTGCTTCAAAACCTGAAGTGTGAAAAGTAGAATTATTGCCAAAACATGGGTGTTGATCTCTAAATCTTGAAAATAGTTGATCCGTGCTTTCAGCAGCATAGAAGGCAATTAAATTAAAAGTCTGTCTCCATGTCAACGTTCTCAAAGGAAGAAAGATTTAATCTCTTTTCTCATTTGGATATGAGAAAATTTTCTAAGGATTTGATGAGTTTTATCTTTGATAATCTCTCATATCTTTTTCTAACTTTCCTTCAAAAATTTACTAATCTTGACACTTTGGTTTGGGTCACCTGCCCTTCAACTAAAGTTAATATAATTTGTGAACAAAACAGACCCCAAAGTAGAGAAGCTTGCCAACTTTAGAATGCAAGGAGGTGCAAGGAGTTCACCTTATTGAATTATCTTTTCAAATATGTAGCTCATCACTCCAAAGCAGTAATAAAGGTAATTTTAGGACCTTTGTGGCCTCTGACACATGTGACAGGCAGAACTTTTTAGTCTGCACTTTTTCAGTTCTAGAACTGGTCAGTTCTAGAATACGGTTGGGATGTCTTCTTCTTCTTAGAACTTCTTTATAATAAGTTACTACATTCAGCATTATTGACAGTAATGTGAGACCTGCCTCCTAAGTTTGGGAAGTTTTCAGAACCTTACAACAGGATCAAAAATCGATGGTGCCCTCCACAGCAAGCCTACCTAACCTTTTGTGAAATCGCTGAAATAGGCTACTAAAGTTGAGTATCACTCACACGTCCATGTCTTTTTAATGATGTAGCTAGAATGTTAAGTACAGATGGCCAGACTATTATCAATATAAACCCTAGTGAACAAGAATGAAGAGAGTTAGAGAATCCAGGACACTCCCTCCCCCACTACCTGGTAGAAAACAAGTGAAAACATGGCGTGATCTAGACAGCATATTCTACCTGCTCAAAGAACACCAACGTTGTAAATATTTGACACTCTGTCCAGTGTGTAACTTAGCCAACAACTGTTCCAGTTTGTTAGTAAATTCTCCTTCCATTTTATTCTTGCCTATATTTTCTTTGCCTTTCTTTTGTTCTTTTGCTTTTTTATCTCCGCATTTCTGTGTTATTCTTCACATGTATTTCTATTCCCACCTTTATCCCACTCTTCTTTATTACCTGAAAGTGCTTTCAGAAGAATCAAGTGCTATAAAAATGTAAAGTTGTTATATCATTATTACTCTTACCATCTTTATTATTTATGTCAAGACATTTTTAAAGGTCTTTTGCATTCTCACTATTGTATCAACAACTTGTTCCTCTAGCCTTTTTCTTATCTGGTCTTCCACATATATTTCAGAATATGGCACATAAATATTAATAATAGAAGCAAAGTTGAATAGCTTTATGTTACCTTTTTTTAATCTGGAAGTATCCAGTGAGTTAGGGGACATTTGTTGTACACCACCTGCAGACACAATTATTGTACCCAAGCTATAGAGGAAATTCCAAAGATACAAAAGACATGTTTCTTGACCTCAGAGCTTTGAGCCTAGTCAAAGCGACAAGCCACACAATGAACAACTTAAGGAGACATCTATAACATGTGCAGATAACTAGAGTTAAAGCAGAGGACCAAGTTTGAGTTGACCAGGTAGAAACCCACGTGAGGTTTTCCTAAGGTGAATTTCAAGAGGGAGAAGAAAGAAATGAGAAGTCTAGGGGAATAAGGGCATTCAATCTGACCCACCACCAATGTTACTGAATCATTTTCTACAGCCTTTTTCAGTCTCCTAGGGACCATCCAGTTTTATGGTTCCTTTCATATTTCTGTTCGAATACATTACAGAAGCTACTTTGGAACTTTAGAAAGCTCTAATATGTCTTACTTTACACAGTGCACTCTTGTTTGTTTGTTGTTTTACTTCCATGACCTTGCATGTTGCTTTGATAGAACTACAGCCTGCTTCTCTAGTTCTTTCAAGTTTTTCAGGTCTTTTTAGGTCTGTATTTTTAGCATGACATATGAAGGGCAGGATTTTTTTTTAAAGCAATTCTGTGGTATCTGCTGTTTGCGGTACGTGGCACAGCCCAGCAGCCTTGAGACTTTATCCCAGCCCTCACCCAAGGCTCTGTATTGTCCCTCAGGCAGTTTCATTCTCTCTGCAAAAAAAAAGATGAGGTTACAAAACAGCCTCTTCCACACTTAAAAGGGGATGCCAAAGCAAAATGCTCTAAATACTGTCTGAATCTGTTAGACGGTTGATGGGCTTCAATAAGTGCCAAACCTGGAATGAAATTGTTTCCACCGTATTTTCCAAAGGGCTGCATCTTCTTTTTCAAATTTATTTGACATTAGAGTCGATGTAGTGACTTTTACTTAAAATTAATATTCATCATGGTAAGCAAAAAAGGGGGAGCACTTTTAAACGAGAAGCCAGACTCGCAGTACCACAAGAGTTCCTATTTAACTGTTTTCTTGCTACCAGACAGGATATGAAACACAGACTGCCAACAGGAGAGGTCGCCTAAACCTGCCCTCCCCAAACAACAGCATAAAATGCTCATCTGTCTGCTCGTAGGAAACATACATTTTGTTCCACAGCATTTGCAATGTCAAATGCAAATGTCTAAATGGAATTAATATAAATCGTGCATGGGCACAAAGATGTGCTTGACTGGTCATCCCTGAAAGCTAACATTTCTTGTTAAGGGGCTGTTTATAACTAGAAGGAGAAAGAGGAAGGAAGTACTGTAAGATGGCATAGAAAGGTGGGACTGCAGCAGGAATAAAGATCAACTTTTTCACATGATTGGCAAAGGCCAGCACTGGCAAGGGCCACCTATGGCATTAGCATTGTTCCTCACCCTCCATGCATAACAGGGCTCTCTCCCTGATGCTTTGGCACATTTAGGAATCTCGTGTAATTTGCATGCTTGTTTCCAACCAAGTAAATTTCATACAGTCCAATTTTCACCCAGCTGACTTTAGGTTTTAAGAAAATAACATTAAAGTAAAGCATCTGTCTCCCTATCCTTTCTCTACCCAACTCTGTCTTTAGATTGAAGGATGAAGAGCTGTCAATCCCAGGAATCATGTTAAGGTACATTTTTCTCTGCTAGGGGACACTGAGTGTTCTATAATACCACCATGGGGTTTGCACACTGCCAGCCAGTGCCGCATTTTCCTGATTCTTTTCATTATAGTTTTGATTTATCAGGCAAATTTCCAAGGCCCACTGCTGTTGGACCTACAATGGAGCCAACTTCAAAGCCAGACATTAGATTTATGGAAATAAAATAAGCACAGGACTTCAATTACAAATATCTGCTTTGAATTCCAATTTAAACATAAAAATGTTCATCCTATAAATCCTAGCCTTGATTTTTGACTCAGAGTCTCCTGGTTTGGTCCTGGGCTCCTTCCTTGAGGTGTCATTTTAATTCAACCCTGTATTCACACTTTTATAAATCGAGTTCTATCATCTTTTCTAATAAATGTATCTCTTTGCTAGTTGAAAGGCTTTTGGAGAGGTTGAAAGTCACCCTGCCTGGCTCCAAATCAGCCTGACAGCAGCTGGACAACCCACAGAGCCAACCCAGTTTGCATCACCTTCACCAAATCTTTCCAAGTATGGACGTGAGCCTGCTGGTATCAGAGTGGATTAGGAAATTCCCATCCTATGCATACAGTCTGGACACAGGTCTGACCTGAACTTCACATACATGCACATGTTCTCGCACATATGTACACACACACGCACACAAGCACACACATGCACACATGTGAGAACACATGCACACCTGTGGACACCTGCTTCTGATATATAGTGGGAAAATAATTGTGAAACCCCAAAAATAATAAAAATACAAAAATTAACACAAAACTACTACCAAGGTTCTGAGGTTTAGAAGAGACTATTCCATGAACGCTTCTAACTTCCAAAAGGAAAAAAACGGGGTAAAGAAACAAGGGTCAGGTGAATATCTGAAACTGAATAGTACAAATAGAGAAGAGGAGAAAAAGGCTAAGGCTGCCAAAGAAAAGCAGCCAGAATTTAAATTTTATTTTAAAGATCAGTGAAAGAACAAAAAAAAAGAAGAAAGGAGAGAGGCAAGAATTGGAAAGGGGGCTGAGTACAAAGGTTTAAGCTGAAATGTCACCATGGGAAGAAAAGGGGCCTGTAAATTGAACAAACATGAAATAACTGAGTTTCCATTTGAACTTTCAACCAAAACCAGTGATGAGACATTTTGAAATGCAGACACTAAGAGAAACAGACAGGATTTCCCTTAGGTAAATCAAAGTTTAAGTGTGACAAAACATTAACATTTTTTCTGATTATAAAAATATATAGTCATTTAGAGAACTTGAAAAATACAAAAAAAAGGAAAAGAAACACCTATTACCAAGAGATAACCTCTGTTAATATATGTTCCTCTGGTCATGTATATACAAATCATGATCACACCATATATGCTGTGATTTTTTTTCACGTAGTATCTTGCCATAGACACTTTTCATTATATTAAGTCATCATAATATAATCAACAACTTTTAAACATTTACTTTGATTCTTACTTCACATATTCTGAAGAATAATGTGTCATAGATAGTATTTTTTCCTGAGTTTCTAATTACTTCCTTAGAATAGAATTGTTAAATAGAAGGTTAAATTTGGTACCTGGTTCAAAAGATGCCATATGTCGTTTCAGAAATTTTGTACTAATTTACACTGCCACAGGTAGGATTATTTTGCCACACCCTAGTCAACAATTAGCATCTTCTTAACATAAAAATCCTCCACTAAATTGATAGGAGTGCAAAATACAATGCCAAAGGCACTATTAATCCTTACTCAGTTTACCATTTATGGTACAAAGTAAACTTCTGAATATGTGAAGTTCATATACTTTTTCAGTATCATGAATTCCTTTAAGAATCAGCTGAAATCTATGAAACTCTTTCTATAAAAATGCTCAAACATAGCAAGGACTTCCCTGGTGGTCCAGTGGTTAAGAATCTGCCTTCCAGTGCAGGGGAAGTGGGTTCGATCCCTGATCGGGGAACTATGATCCCTCATGCCGCGGGGGAACTAAGATCCCGCATGCCGTGGGGCAACTAAGCCTGTGCATCACAACTAGAGAGCCTGCACGCTGCAACAAAAGATCCCACATGCCACAACTAAGACCCGACACAGCCAAAAATAAATACAAAAAATTTTAATGCTCAAATACAGTAAAATAGGCCTCTAAGAGCTCATCGTTGAACAGCCTCAGACTCACTTCTAAACATCAGACCTAAGTGGAATTTCCGGAACATGAGTTCACTTGTAAGCCTCAACCCAATAATTCACTTAAGCACATAGAACAAACATGGTTTAGTGGGAAAGGACTCAACTTGAGCTGTGGGACTTGGTTTCTGGCTCTAGCTCTTCATCTAAACATGCTTAGGTTCTTATCACATACCAAGTCTCTGTAAATCCATGGAGCTCTAAGATAAGGTCGCCTTCACTGGCATGTTGCAGAGATATCTGCTCTGTGGACAGTCCATGGTTATTTTCTGTATCTAGCCATGTTCAGAACATCAAGAAATCCAACATCTGACTCTATGTGACGTCTGCTCCATGAATACAAATAAATGTCAATACTGTTGATTGCACAATTCTCATTGCCTTCCATGGCAGATCGGGAGTTCCCCTGCAGCACAAACTGGGTCTGACTCAACTGTGCCTGACTTATTTAATACATTCCCCAGTAAATGTCTGCGAAAATAAACCAATCTAAACAAAAGAGAAAATAGTGTCTTCCAAAATTAAATGAGTTAGTTCCATTTTTTGGGGTTGACTATAATTCTACAAAATGTTTAAACATGCATATTCACTGGCCATCTTTTCAGCTTAAACAAATGTTTTATACAGTTGATTCTTGTTATTCATAGTAGTTATGTTCTATAAAGTCACTGGAAACCCTGAATTCGTGAATACTGAACATTTATTCCTAGGGGGAAAATAGGTTAGGTTCTTGTGAGCCTCTGGTCATAACATTTTCATCAACCAATCAATACATGATCTTATTTTGTGTGTTTCTGTTTAAAGACACCTTATTTAATATATTGTTGATTCATTAGCACTGAAAACACAGCTAATAGCACTGTAACTCAGGCCTGAGTAAAGCTCATCTAACACACTATTTCTTCTGCAAGGCATATTACAGCCTCCTTGTGTTTAAGAACACTAGACAGCAATTCTGCACTATATTTGGGGGTCATTTTACACAGTAAAATCATCATCAAAAAGCACAAAAATGCAAAATAAAGGCAGCATTAAATATATCAAGAAAAGGATACTTGTTTACAGTATGAGAGCTGAAACAAGAAGGCAGAGCCTCACCTTGTTGGAGACTCAATAAATGCTTACGGTATTAGTCAAGGTTCTCCACAGAAACAGGATCAACAGCAGATCCTGGTTATAATAGGAGATAGGATAAGGAATTGGTTCATGCAATTATGAAGGCTGAAAAGTCCCACAATCTGCTATCTGTAAGCCAGAGGCCCAGGAAGGCAGTGGTATAGTTCTGAGAACTGGAGGGCCAATGGTGTAAGTCCCAACAAAGGACAGAAGACTGATGTTTCAGCTCAAGCAGTCAAGCAGAGTCAGTTCTCTCTTCCTCCACCTTTTTGTTCTACTCAGACCTCAACAGACTGGGTAGTGGCCACCCTCACTGTGGAAAGCCGTCTGCTTTACTCAGTCTACCTATTCCAATGCTCATCTTATCTGGAAACACCCTCAGAAACACCCCAGAAATAATGTTTAGCCAAATATCTGGGCACCCTGCAGTCCAGTAAAGTTGACGCACAAAATTAACCATCACACGTGTTATAAGAATACAGAATTTATGAAATGCCATTGACTTACATGTTCACCAAGTATATATCTTCACAAACTCCAAAAAAGAAAGTGGTAAGTTATTTATTTCATAAGGCACCATTCTCCTACCAGATATCATCTGCCAATACAATATACTGTTCTATGAACAGAGATAGCAGCAATATTATACTATATAAGGTAAAGAATTAATAATAATAATAATGAATGCCACATAAATCATGATACTAATTTCTCACTTCACTTATTTTTGAATTTTAATTTATTTTTTATACAGCAGGTTCTTATTAGTCATCCATTTTATACACATCAGTGTATACATGTCAATCCCAATCTCCCAATTCACCACACCACCCCCCACTTTCCCTCCTTGGTGTCCATACGTTTGTTCTCTACATCTGTGTCTCTATTTCTGCCTTGCAAACTGGTTCATCTGTACCATTTTTCTAGATTCCACATATATGTGTTAGCATATGATATTTGCTTTTCTCTTCCAGACTTACTTCACTCTGTATGACAATCTCTAGATCCATCTATGTGTCTACAAATGACTCAATTTCGTTCCTTTTTATGGCTAATATTCCATTGTACATATGTACCACATCTTCTTTATCCATTCATCTCTTGATGGGCATTTAGGTTGCTTCCACAACCTGGCTATTGTAAATAGTGCTGCAATGAACATTGGGGTCCATGTGCCTTTTTGAATTATGGTTTTCTCTGGGTAAATGCCCAGTAGTGGGACTGCTGGGTCATATGGTAATTCTATTTTTAGTTTTCTAAGGAACCTCCATACTGTTCCCCACAGTGGCTGTATCAATTTACATTCCAACCAACAGTGCAAGAGGGTTCCCTTTTCTCCACACCCTCTCAAGCATTTGTTGTTTGTAGATTTTCTGATGATGCCCATTCTAACCGGTGTGATCACCTCAATTATTCTTGTTTACTTTTGTTTTGTTTCTTTGCAGTACGTGGGCCTCTCACGGTTGTGGCCTTTCCCGTTGCGAAGCACAGGCTCCGGACGCACAGGCCCAGTGGCCATGGCTCACGGGCCCAGCCGCTCTGTGGCATGTGGGATCTCCCCGGACCGGGGCACGAACCCGTGTCCCCTGCATCAGCAGGCAGACTCTCAGCCACTGCGCCACCAGGGAAGCCCACCTCACTTATTCTTAAAACAGCATTGTTAGGTAGAAATTATTGACCCCATTATACAGAAGATAAAAATAAGGCTTAAACAGTTGGAGTTATTTTTCCAAGGATGCACAACTAGCAACAGACCTACTATTTGACCCCAAGCTTTTCTTACTCTAAACCTCATGTTTTTTTTTAATTTATTTTTTTATACAGCATGTTCTCATTAGTCATCAATTTTATACATATTAGTGTATACATGTCAATCCCAACCTCCCAATTCAGCACACCACCACCACCACCACCACCACCGATTTCCCCCCTTGGTGTCCATACGTTTGTTCTCTACATCTGTGCCTCAATTTCTGCCCTGCAAACCGGTTCATCTGTACCATTTTTCTAGGTTCCACATATATGCGTTAATATACGATATTTGTTTTTCTTACTTTACCAAATTCATTGATTAGCTCTAGTAGTTTTCTGGTGGCATCTTTAGGATTCTCTATGTATAGTATCATGTCATCTGCAAACAGTGAGAGTTTTACTTCTTCTTTTCCAATTTGGATTCCTTTTATTTCTTTTTCTTCTCTGATTGCCATGACTAGGACTACCATAAGTGTGTTGAATAATAGCGGTGAGAGTGGACATCCTTGTCTTGTTCCTGATCTTAGAGGAAATGCTTTCAGTTTTTCACCATTGAGACTGATGTTTGCTGTGGGTTTGTCGTATATGGCCTTTATTATGTTGAGATAGGCTCCCTCTAGGTCCAATTTCTGGAAAGTTTTGATCATCAATCGGTGTTGAGTTTTGTCAAAAGCTTTCTATGCATCTATTGAGATGATCATATGGTTTTTATTCTTCAGTTTGTTAATATGGTTTATCACATTGATTGATTTGCGTATATTGAAGAATCCTTGCATCCCTGGGATAAATCCCACTTGATCATGGTGTATGATCCTTTTAATGTGTTGTTGGATTCTGTTTGCTACTATTTTGTTGAGGATTTTTGCATTTATATTCATGAGTGATATTGGTCTGTAATTTTCTTTTTTTGTAGTATCTTTGTCTGGTTTTGGTATCAGGGTTATGGTGGCCTCATAGAATGAGTTTGGGAGTGTTCCCTCCTCTGCAAATTTTTGGAAGAGTTTGAGAAGGACGGGTGTT
This sequence comes from Neophocaena asiaeorientalis asiaeorientalis, assembly GCF_003031525.2. Taxonomy (NCBI): domain Eukaryota; kingdom Metazoa; phylum Chordata; class Mammalia; order Artiodactyla; family Phocoenidae; genus Neophocaena; species Neophocaena asiaeorientalis. Next base: position 2,857,781 of record NW_020175221.1, on the reverse strand, counting down.
GCCTCTTCTCTAATTCTTTGATAGAATTCACCTGTGAAGCCATCTGGTCCTGGACTTTTGTTTGTTGGAAGGTTTTTAATCACAGTTTCAATTTCATTACTTGTGATTGGTCTGTTCATAATTTCTCTTTCTTCCTGGTTCAGTCTTGGAAGGTTATACCTTTCTAAGAATTTGTCCATTTCTTCCAGGTTGTCCATTTTATTGGCATAGAGTTGCTTGTAGTAGTCTCTTCGGATGCTTTGTATTTCTGTGGTGTCTGTTGTAACGTCTCCTTTTTCATTTCTAATTTTATTGATTTGAGTCCTCTCCCTCTTTTTCTTGATGAGTCTGGCCAATGGCTTATCAATTTTGTTTATCTTCTCAAAGAACCAGCTTTTAGTTTTATTGATCTTTGCTACTGTAAAACTCATATTCTTAAGTGCTACATTATATTGTAGTAGATTTTAGTAAGGAAAAAATATTTTGAAAGTAAGGGTCTAGTTCATAGTTCAAGCACAATATTAATGCCAAAAGAAGTTAATATTGTAGCCAAAATACTTTCTAGGTGAAGAAATAAGTCATAAGTTAATACACAATCATAGACACAATATGCTCAGTAAGGAGGCGTCACATTTAGCTATTTTTCCAACAAGAGATATCAAAAAATGAAAATATTCAGTGAGACACAGCTAACCAACAGCCATGTAAAATAAAATTGTAAATGATCAGGAATACTAATTCAAGGCAGACCCATGTGGACTGACATCATAAATGAAAAGGATATGACAGGGAGGGGAAGGGTGAGCTGGGACGAAGTGAGAGAGTGGCATGGACATATGTATACTACCACATGTAAAACAGATAGCTAGTGGGAAGCAGCCACATAGCACAGGGGGATCAGCTCCATGCTTTGTGACCACCTAGAGGGGTGGGATAGGGAGGGTGGGAGGGAGACGCAAGAGGGAGGGGATATGGGGATATATGTATATGTAGAGCTGATTCACTTTGTTATACAGCAGAAACTAACACAACATTGTAAAGGAATCATACTCCAATAAAGATGTTACAAATAAACAAATAAAAAAAAATTTTTTAAAGAAAAGGATATGGAATAGTATTATGGATGTTTCTTACAAAATGAGCTGCTCTGAGACTGTGAAAGTGATCTGAGCAAGACATATGCATATGCACTTTTGCAAAATTCCATAAAAAAATAGAGCTACTAATTCATAGATGCATTTTTTTTTAGCCTTTGGGTTAAAAGTTTGCATACCTAGTATTATTTCTACCTATCCAGATAAGATCTGGAAGACACTGGATGACAGTGAAAGCAGAAAACAATGGGATATCTTCAAAATGCTGGAAAAAAAATAACTGTCGGCCTAAAATTCTATACCCAGTAAAAGTATCTTTCAGAAACAAAGGCTAAGTAAAGACACGCTCTGAAAAACAAAAACCAACAGATTCCTCAGCAGCAGGCATGTCCTCAGTGAAACATTACACGTACTCTTCAGGGAGAAAGGAAGTGTTCATAAATGAAGGATTGAGAGAAAAACAATGAAGAGCCCAAAAAACGGGTTATATGTGGGTAAATCTAAATGCATACCTAATGTATTCAATAATAATTTATTCCATAATAATATCCTGAGAAGTTTAAATATAGATATGAAATTAGAACACTTAAACAAGAGCACACTATAAGTTAGGAGCAGGGGACTGAAATTAGAGTATCTTAAATTTCTGTGAATTGTCCAGGAAATGGCAAAAGTATTCATTCATCTTAGGCTTTAATAAGTAAGTGATGCACGTGATAATTTTTGTTAACTGCCAAAAGTATAGAAAGGGATGTGTAACTACCAAGCCAACAGATGAGGAAAGGTGGATAAAAATACTAATTTTTTAAAACTTCAAACAAAAAGAAAGTAAAAGGGGGACAGAAAGATGGCACAAATGGGTGGCAAGTATTAAGATGATAGATTTAAACCCAAATGTATCAATAATTACATGAAACATAAGCAGATTAAATATTTCAATTAAAAGACAAAATTGCTAGACTGGATTAAACAAAAACTGTATGTGCTTATAAGCGATTCTTTAAATTTAAGAATATTGGAAAGACTAAAGGTGGAAAAATGAGGAAAAGTCACTATGCAAAACCTATCCCAAAACACAGCTGAGGTAGCCATATTCATAGCAGACAAGATAGATTTTAAGACAATAAGACTTAGCTGAGAGAAAGGAATTTTTCATACTGATGAGTTCAATTTGCAAAGAAGATGTAACAGTTCTATATGTGATTAGCCTCAAGATTTTTAACGTAAAAATTGGCAGAATTAAAAGAAAAAATGGTAAATCCACAAATCATGATGAAACATTTTCACATACCCTTCTTGTAACAGATGTAATAGACAGAAAAATAATTAGCAATTACAGAGAAAATATGAAAAGCATGATTCAAAAACTTTATTTAATTAACTTATATAGAACACAACCCTTATAACAGCAGAATATACACAGCTGGCTCTGCAAATGGCAGGTACGGAGGGCCTACTGTGTACTATGCCACTTTACCTAAGGGACTTGAGCATCCACAGATTTTGTTATCTGCTGGGGGTCCTGGAACCAATCTCCCCACGGATACCAAGAAACTGCTGTATTCTTTTTTAAGTGACTAAAGCAGAAGCCAATAACAAAAAGATAACTAGAAAATCCCCATATATTTGGGAATTAAGTAATATATTTATAAAGAACACATAGGTCAAAGAAAACTTCAGTGGAAATTCAAAAATATTTTGAACTAAATAAAAATGAAAATCTTACAAAGGAAAGTTCATTAAATAGTTAAACTTGATCTTTGAGGAATATTTATTTGTAGATATTAGGTGAGGGGAAAAAAAAGCTTAAAAAAATCAATTATCTTAGGTTCTATGTCAAGAAGATATACAAGAATAGCAAATTAAACCAAAAGAAAAGGAAGGAAATGATAAAAGAATAAAATTAATGGGAAAAATTTTAATACAACAGAGAATATCAACCAAGCCAACAGATTGTTACGTGAGAAGACTGGTAAGATGGTAAAAAGAAATTTGATAACCCCCTGGTAAGATGGATTAAAAAGGAAATAAGATAAGAGACAAATAACCAATATCTACTCCTCAACTCATATTATGAGGCCAGCATAACCTTAACACCAAAACCTGACAAAGTTATTAAAAGAAAAGAAAGTTCAGGTCAGAGTCTCTCATATAATAAATGTAAAAATCTTAAATAAAATATTAATAAACTGAATCCAGTAAAAATGTGGCACACCATAGCTGACTTCAGCTTATTCCCAGAACACAAGGTTGGTTTAACATTTTAAAATATCAATTCAGTGTAATTAACCAGACTAACAGAATGAAAGAGAAATCTCTATCATCTTAATAGATTGAGAAAAAGCACTTGATAAAATTTAACATCTATTAATCTAATAAAGAATATTTACAAAAACAAATTTTAAAACACCACACCAAACAACACTTTTAACACTGAAATGTTGAAAACTTTTCCTCTGAGATCAGGAAAAAGAAAAAGATATTTGCTATCCCCACTTCTATTTGACACTGTACTGGAAAGCCTAGCCAGGGTAATAAGACCAAAAGAAGGCAAAGAATTAGAAAAGAGTAAGTAAAATTATCAATACTTTTAGACCACATGATTGTGTTATTCAAAAGAATCTATAAAGTATTTGAATTAATCAGGAAGGTTAACAAGTTCTGGATAGAAAAATCAATTGTTTTTCTGATATGAGCAACAGAGATTGAAATTTACAAAATAATATAACTTGCAACAGCATCAAAAATACCAAATACATAGAAATACATCTAACAGGTGGCCGCCGCCGCCGCCCGCGCCGCAGCCGTCCGGGTCTCGGAGCGAGCCCACGTGCGCCAGCCGGACCCAAGCAGAGGGAGCGCCCGGGCACTCGCGAGGAAATGGCGGGTGAGGCGCTGTTCAGGGTTAGGGAAAAGTGTGGGGCGAGTTACGCCCCGAGAGGGGCGAGTAGAGAAGGTAAGGCTTTTGGGACGGAAAGGAGAGAGGGAGGATCGTGAGCTAGAACAACCCGATGGCCACGGAGGCCGAAGAGACGATGGAATGCCTTCAGGAGTTCCCTGAACATCATAAAATGATCCTGGACCGATTGAATGAACAGCGAGAGCAGGACCGGTTTACTGACATCACCCTGATTGTCGACGGACACCATTTTAAGGCCCACAAGGCTGTTTTGGCTGCTCGCAGCAAGTTCTTTTACAAATTCTTTCGGGAGTTTACTCAGGAACCTTTGGTGGAGATAGAAGGCGTTAGTAAAATGGCCTTTCATCATTTGATTGAGTTCACATATACAGCAAAATTAATGATACAAGGAGAAGAAGAAGCCAACGATGTATGGAAAACAGCAGAGTTTCTACAAATGCTAGAAGCTATCAAAGCCCTTGAAGTCAGGAACAAAGAAAACTCAGCTCCACTAGAGGAAACTACCACAGGAAAAAGTGAAGCAAAAAAAAGAAAGATTGCAGAAACTTCAAATGTTATCACTGAGTCATTGCCGTCTGCAGAATCTGAACCTGTTGAAATCGAGGTGGAGATTGCTGAAGGCACAATCGAAGTGGAAGATGAAGGCATTGAAACGTTAGAGGATGTGGCTACTGCCAGGCAGTCCATAAAGTATATTCAGAGCACAGGTTCCTCTGATGATTCCGCTCTGGCATTATTGGCAGATATCACCAGCAAGTACCGTCAAGGTGATAGAAAAGGGCAGATTAAAGATGAAGATGGCTGTGCCTCTGACCCCACAAGCAAACAGGTAGAAGGTATTGAAATTGTGGAACTTCAGCTGTCACATGTGAAGGATTTGTTCCATTGTGAGAAATGTAACCGTTCATTTAAATTGTTTTACCATTTTAAGGAACACATGAAATCACACTCCACTGAGAGTTTCAAGTATGAAATATTCAATAAAAGGTATCTTCGGGAGAGCGCGTGGAAACAGTGGAAGTACAAACTGAGCTTCTAGAAGCAGACTTGGATCAAGTGACCCCTGAAATCATGAACCAAGAGGAGAGAGAGCCTACCCAAGCAGATGCTGCTGCGGCGGCCAGAGAAGATCACGAAGATGCTGAGGGTTTAGAGACCAAATCAACAGTGGATTCCCAAGCTGAAAAGTCAGAAAATGAGAACAGAACACCTATGCCAGTTTTAGAATGAAATAACAAATGAATATATTTTTAAGTTTATGTGTTGAGTTTTTGAACTGATGATGGATGGGCAGTGTGACTGTCCTTAAGCTAAAAGACATGTGGACCAAAGTTAAGCTCTTTCCTGTTGTGTTGAACTGTTTCTATTGAAACAAACTGATTTTCCCCCACTTGATGCCACAGAGGAGGGATCTTTCCCATAAGTGAATGGGAAGCTTTGAGAAGTATATTTCTGGAAAACTGAAATGGATTATATTCTTATTATATAGTTGGGTACGAATGTATCTATTTTCATTGTGGTAAGGGTTCTCCTTTCTCTCTTTGCCCAGTCATGTCCTTCCTCAAGTTTTTTTTTCCCCCATATTGTAAAATCAAACGTAAAATCATTAGAATACAAGTTTATGTATTCTAAGGCATGTTAGAACATTTGAATATGTAGGAAACACAAGGCTGCATGAAGACAAGTGCATTGTTACTGTGCGGTTACATCTTGGCTTCTGGCTTTCTTTAGCTGGAACAACACTCTCGTCTACCCTGACAGTCACAGATGTCATCTCTGCGACAGAAACGGTGGTGGTGGCGGCAAATTTCTAGAATGTTTAAAAACCAACCACACCCATGTGCCTTTTCAAATTCAACTAAACTTCTGTAAAGCGCCTCTGGGTCTTTCAGAGTTTGTGTTGCGAGGAGCAATGTAGGTCATGCTATAGCACTCGGTATTTTCCTTATAGTGACAGCTACCGGTTCTTTTTCACTTCAGTTAGATTGAGAAATTTCATTCAGTGGCGGCTGAAGGGCCATTTTCAATTGGGAAAATTCACTCATATCTGTGGTAAACTTTATTTTGATGAAAAGTTGCACTAGTATTTTACCACCAGATGAAAAAAAAGATGAGCATCACTTAAAAATTAATGTATTTAAAATAAAGTACAGAGGAAAAACATGTAAATAATATATCAGGCTTTGTTTTGAATGAATCTTTTTCCCCAATCCTTAAAGATCTTGTGCTGTAACTTTTACAGGCATACAAATAGGAGTGCTAAACTGTGGACTTAAAAGTAGGTGTGTAAATATTTTTAATCAGTATTACTTGGAAAATAAAATATAACAACCACATTAAAAAAAGAAAAGAAATACATCTAACAAAAGATGTATAAAACTGCTATTCAGGGTAATTTTTCTATCTTTGTATCAATACTGCACTGTCTTAATTACTGTGCTTTACAAGTATTAATATCTGAGAGTTAAGTCTTACTCTTTGCTCTTTTTCTTTAGAGCTCTATTGACTATTCTTAGCTAACTTAGCTAACTTTATTTCCATATAAAATTTTAAATAAGAATGTGAACCTCCATTAAGAAAATAAAGACTGCTAGCATTTTGATTGTGATATTATTGACCTCTTTATGGAAGAACTGACATCATTATGACATACAGATATCTATATAAAATCTTTCCATCCATGAGCAGAGTATAGTCCTCCATTTATTTAGATCTTCTTTAATTTCTCTCATAAATGTTTCCTAAATTTCAGGGGAATTAAGGGAGAATAATTATTAGGAAAGAGTATGAGGGAAAGGAAAGGAGAAATTATGTTTTGCAGATAACATGCCAGTTCTTGACCCACATTTCCCTTTTTGTTTGTTTAAGAAGAAAATCCCTGAAAATGTAACAGATGGCCACAATCCTCCTTCATGTATGATATGTGGATAACATAGAAGAGCTCAAAAGGCAATTGCTGGATGGTACTCCAGATCAAGTTTTCCCAAATTGCAGGCTATGTGTTTAGTGGGTTACAAACAGCCTTACTTTCAATCAGATAGAAATCATCAAAGTGGATCTTGCACGGTAAGATTAAGCATCATTTCATGATTTTTACTTTTGCTTAAGTTATACACACACACACAAATATATGTATGTGTATATAGAGCCTGTGATGTAAAATCTGTTTATTCTTGTTGATTGCAGTCAAAAATATTTGAAAAACTATGCTCTGGGAACTATTTTCCACCAGAATTCAAAGTGTCATTACATGTTATAACGCCTGGTACTTACTGTGGCAGGTATTTTGCAGCTGTGTCATTTTCGCTTTGGCTCAGACGTAAACCTTAGATTTGGGATTGCTACCTATGTGATAGAATTGAATGAGAGTTAACGGCGAAAACTGGAGGTTATGCATGAGTTAATTAGGGAAGAATATGAGAACAACAGTGATATGCAGGTAGCCGGAGCCCAGCCGGAGCCTTTGAAAGGGGATGTTCAAGAACACTGAGCATTAGCCCCTGGAGGATATCAGTGGCTCAGGGAACTTATTGGAAGGGGCACAAGGTGCTGCAGAGGCAATGAGTAAAGATAAAGGACAGCTGTCTGAGAAGGCATTTCTCTGGGCCTCCTCCTGGCTCCCATCTCCTGGTCCCCTTCTTTTCTTTTCTTTTTTTTACACTTTTCTTAGTGATTAGTGTTTTAATTATACAACAAATACATGTTCTCTTTTAATGAATTCCGATATTACAAACATGCACAAACTAAAAAAGCAAACATTATCTCCTTCTTCCCTATTCCATTGTTCTTTCCTAGAATTAACCACTTAATTTTATTTTTATTTATTTTTTTATTGGGGTATAGCTGCTTTACAATATCCTGGTCCCTTTCTGAAAGCATCCCCAAGCTGTACTTTTGCTTTTTACCTGCTTTGGTCTCCCAGACTCTCCCTCAGTGGCTGAACTGTCACCATGTCTGGCTCTCCATCTTTTCCCTCAAGATCCACCCTAGCAATTTGTTCCCCCAGCTCTCTGGTTTAGGACCATCGTCTCCCATAGGAGGTCTCCAAGCCAACCTCAGCTGGGGTTTAAGCAAAAAAGATTGGGGTGTTAAGACATGAAACGGAGAGCAGCTTTAACCTGAACTCCTAGGCTTGTACTACCTCAACCAGAAGAATTGTCAACCAGAGGAAACATCTCCACATGGCACAGCAACTGGTGAAAGAGATAAGAATTACAGCAAAAAATGATGATGATAATGAGAGTATTTGTTGAGCATTGTTTTATGCCAGGCATTGTTCCAAGCATCTTACATAAATTAACTCATTAAATTTTCACAGTGACACTGAGGTAGGTAATGTTTTCCCCATTTTGCAGGTGAGGTAAATGGGGCACAGAGTTTTTAAGCAACTAGCCCATGGTCTCACAGCTATAAAGTTGTGGAGAACATAGAAAGAAAAGAACTAAGAGTGAACTTTGAAGTAACCAAGAAGAAAGAGAATATTGAGTATCTGCTTGACAAAGTGGGACTCTGATTTTTCAGGGTAACTTTAGTTTGCCTTTTGTTAGTTATACGAGTTCATACGCAGTCTAGGTAGATAGACACTTGGACTCCAGCTGCCTTTACCTGTCGACTTTTGTGTGGCATATGTGGAAGTGTCCAATGTCAATCTCAGAGAGGTGGTTTTTTTTTTTCCTTTAAGAAAGATACTGCTTTTATAGCTTCCAAACTGGGGTCCTCATAATGAAATATTGAACACTTTCTAGGGATTCACCAGGACACTATTCCAAAAAAACAAGAAGCCTTAGCATCAGCTGACTACAATTCACCCTACTGATTAGAGACAGGTCAGTCCCCTACCTAATTTTGGGAAACCCAGAAAAAAGACTGGTAGGCAGAAGGTATTTTGAAGATCAACAAAATAAACCATTTAACCCACGCAACCAAAATCACTGAGGAAAAAGGTCATCGAAATCCCAAAGCCCAGTGAAATACCCACTTCAGAAATGTAGCTAACATCATCAAACAGCTGGGTTAAATATTGATGATTAGATGGTGGTTTCGCCACCAAACTTTTCAAGGAACTGAAAAAAAAAAAAAAAAAGAAAGAAATCACTCAAAAGGTGGGAAGATAAGAGACAGAGTCTATCACTGGCTCTTACCAGCAAATTTGAAGTACTTATTGAAAAAGAGAGAGAGAGACCTTTCAGCCTGACATTTAGATATTGCTTATGTGATGTCCACTCTCCCGGTACAGCCCTGATCTAAATTTAGTAGTTTAAAAAGAACTAAGTCTCTCCTCCCACCCATTTCCAAATGCCAGTTGAGAAGTCGTTTCTCAGACCCTTTTCATCCTCAAGAAAGCCCTGAGAACTTTAAAAAAAATTAAGGACAAAATGTCAGAACACTGTATGCAGTCTCTTCTCCTTCCTAAAATGGCCATTTGGTTAAAATCCATGACAACAAAAGAGTTAAAGTTCTGCACTGTTTAAGAACAACCAGCTGACCTTTAAATCTGCTGGTTTGAATCCAATCACCTTTCAACAAGCATGAAATCGGGAACAAGGCGTACTAACACACACCAATTATTTTCATAGTGTACATGACTGAACTCACAGTGTCCTGTTTAGGAAAAATAAATAAATAAATAAAAATACACACTCATTTTCCAAAAGCCAGACTTAGAGACCGAGTGTCTCTGTTGGCAAGGATTGTCCTTTGGTAACTGTCTGGAAAAGTGCTGTTGGAGAAGGCCTTTCCTGGGAAAAGCACAAAGAAAGTAACTTTTTCATGTTGTTTAAATTCTGTTTAATGAAATGGTTTCCCCCAACCTTCAGTATAGCAGAAGTAAAAGTAGCTGGGAAATAATTAATTACTATACTCTGTTAAGAACTTCGCATTCCATGGATGTAAGAGAACAATTTTCCCCTCCCCGTGAAAGGGCAAAACGCTGACTCCTACTTTGAGCAAAGGCATAAAAATCCAGGGGCTCAAACCAAGCGTTGAGTGTCTACTCCTTAAAACGATTCTTTGCTTTTCGAAAGTAATTCTCATGAGGTTCTTTTAAGTGAGGATAGTCCCTCATGCCTTTAAAATATAATTCAGCTTACAGAAATTCCATCACAGGCTTTTTCCTCTCCTGTTGCGGAGCGCAGGCTCCGGACGTGCAGGCTCTGCAGCCATGGCTCACGGGCCCAGCCGCTCCGCGGCATGCGGGATCTTCCCGGACCGGGGCACGAACCCGTGTCCCCTGCATCGGCAGGCAGACTCTCAACCACTGCGCCACCAGGGAAGCCCCCGTCACAGGCTTTTTAAGAGCAGATGGCATGGCTGTTTTCATACAATGCGCAGAGAAAGGAGCCCTCTCTGGAGGCCTGTGGCCTGCAACCGGACAGCCTCTGGTCAATTGCAAAACTGGGTTCTTTATCACCTCCTTTATCCTCTACTCCCAGGTCCCTTCATCCCATCCCATTTCCATCAGCCAGTTACACGGAATATTAACCCCACACCTGGACCATATTCCAGCCCGAGTGTGTTTTTAAGGACTGAGACTTCTGAGATTCCTTCCCAAATCTCAAAATCCTCCTCTCTCATGGGCCCACGTTTGCCAGTCCCTCCTTGCCACAACATGTGATTTCCCTCCTGTCATCTATCAGTCCAGAAAGAGAACCGTCAGGCTCTCACAGCAATGTGGGCCGTGGGCCCCGGCCAGGGCCCAGACCACAGCCCTCCCAGCCACTTCTGCTTTGGGGCAGGGCAGGGAGGGGCTGCATACAGGAAGAGGGGGCACTGCCTGGCGTGCCTGCTGCTCACAGCTGGGGTCAGGAAGGCATCTGCCAGCTCTGGTGCAGAAGGTCCCTTGCAGTTTACCATCTATCAGGACGACCCGGCCACCTGGTCTGAATAGCCCTGAGGACTCCTCCGAAATCAAAGGAGCCTCTTCCTGGAGCCCTGGCAGAGCAGGTGGCCAAGGCTTCCTCAGGCCTCGCTCACTGTCCTGTCCTAATTCTCATCCCTTCCTAAGGAGCACAGCAAGCTCGCCAGCTTCCAGGCAGCCACCATTTCCTATCCCTTTTTCCTACATCCGGGACTTGATGCATTGTTAAAGTCCAGACACTCACCATCGACCCCAACTCACAACTGGTTCCCCAGCCTCCATCTGCTTTGCCAAGATTTGGGGAACAAGGAAAATCAAAGTGTCTTATGATACCACCCTCAGCCCAACAACCAACAGAAAAACCCTCATCACCTGAGTACAAGGTGTGGACCACCACTAGGCCCACACCTGACTCTTTTATTTACTCTCCTCGCATGCGGTGAACGACGCCCTTGGTCACGTCATCCTAAAGTCTATAACACAGAAGGAGACCCAAAGTCCTATACGCTTGAAGAATTGCATGGCCATATCTTTAGCTAACATTTTCTGTTTTATTAATCAGGGTCCATGATTTTATAGTAGATGAGATCTGTTCAGGCCAGCCACCATTTCCTCTCCTTTCTGTCAGCATCCTGCAGACCACAACCACCACCAGAAAGGCAATGTGGTTTTGGGGAGAAGAAATCACGAGATACCTGAAGACAAAAGACTGAGGATTCAGGCCCAGAATTGTTATTAACTGAGAGACTTTGGCCAAGTCACTACAGTTCACTGAAACCTCAGTCTTACCTTCTGTAAAGTGGGGATTATAATAGCCACCTCACAGAGTGCTCTGAAGGAAGAAATAAGATAATAAAAGTGAACATAATTTTGAATTATAAACAGAGAAAGAGGAAAAGAGGAGAGAGGAGGGGAGGAAAGGCTGTAAAGTTCAGCTTCCCTCACCCTTTTGCACTAGCAGGTAAAATAAAGTGTTCAGACAGGAAACCTGAACAAAATAATCCAAAATATAATATTCTTAGGCACTGTTGAAGGGAGAAGCTACTGTATTCGCCAAATCTGGTCAAGAGCTCAGTCTGAGCAGCATGTTTTTTACCCCTTGAGTGCACTAAAGCTTTGGGACTGACCTGCAGGAAAAGACCAGAAGCTTTCCTCATTTCATTCCCTATAGTAGAAAGACAAGAGCAGCTGAAGGACAAACGTCCAGAGTCGGGTGAGGCAAACGCCTCAGGCCATGAACTTACTTTATCCCTTTGGTAGATCACCTCCGGGAGAAAATTCCAGCTTTGTGTTTTCTGCTTGGCCCCATTCAAATGGGAAGTTCTGCTCAGAGGCCTGAAATAGAAAACAGGAAGTCAACAGACTGATTTTCCTAATTCCTCAAATGTAAATCACTGCACTTGCTGTGGATGAGAACTACCATGAGGTGTAAACCTCCTTTCTAAAAGGAGGTCACATGCCAATTATGTACAGAAAATATCCTACTCCAGGGTAAAAAGGAATGTTCCATCAGCTTTCTTCCTAAATGAAGGAGGGAAGCAGAGCGGGATTGACAGTAAAGACGATCAAGGGTGTTGCCATCAGAACCAAACTGCCACTAAAAATAATGAAGGGTCCCACTTTGATGCTCAGACACTATTCGCTTAGCTGCTTCTCCGACAGTCACTTTTCTGTAGCTACTTCTCAAGGGGACAGTTACTAAAATGGCTCCCCTCTCAACTTCGTCATTATGTTTCACAGTATCAGTGTTTTCTTAGAGGCCCTTGTTTGAAACTTGCAAGTTGAAACTCCAAGCCCCACCCCTACACCTGCCCCTTCAGTCAGTTTCCATCACAGACCTTCAGTTCCATCTCATTTACATCAGACACAATTCAGCTAGTTCTCCTATCACAGCTCAACTCTGGTTTGCCACACCTGGTCATTTCCTCAGCCATCTCTGGTCTGAATCCTTAGCACTCCAGCCTTTCTGCCTCCCCTCCTTCACAAGACTGCCAGATGAATCTTTCCAGCAGACAGTCCCCTCACATTACTCCCTGGCCCCAGGGTCTGCCACAGCTTCCTAATACCTACTGATCAAATCTAAATTACTCACAAGTGGTCTCACCATAGCTATCTCGCTTAGTGTGTTATAGCAGAGAGTGCCTGAGCCTCGGTGCCAGATGGATTGGGTAAGAATCTCTCTTAGGTGAGCTTTACCACTACATGGCTGTGTGAATCTGAGCAAATTATGAAACCTCTCTGCCCTTCAGTTTCCTCATTTGTGGAATGAAGATAATTACACCCACCTACATAGTTATTAAGGGACTAAGTGGGATAATACATACAAAGTGGTCACAGTGGGTTCCAATAAGAAGAGTAACTAGTGCTTATGGAGTGCTTTCTACATCCCGGGCTCTGTTCTGAGCGCCACACATGTGTTTGTGCAGGTATGACCATTACCCTCATTTTGCAGAAGAGGAAATTGAGGCAAGAGAAAGTGAAGTCACTGAAACCACATAATGAATCAACAGAAGAGCCAGCATTTGCACTCAAGCAGTCTGACTCCAGAGCCTGTAAACTCAACTCCGGGCTCTACCACCTCCCTTCAAGGCCACTTCCCCTTCCCTGCAGCTTTCACTGGCTGGCACAACCCACAAGTCCACCCCAGTGCTTCCCATCTGTCCAGTCTCCCCTGATGGATGCTGTGCTGCATTTCCCCTCCAATCTCACCTGATATCTTGAAAGAAGCAGTTACTATATTTTCTCTATACCCAGTATACCATCTCTTTACTCTTTTTTATCTTGCCCTCACTTATATATCGGCTTGTAATTCTTCACTTCTTTCTACCTTCTGTTTCTAGAAATTGCATCCGAAAAATAAACATCCCCAAATTCCAGAGTGTCCTAAAAGAATGTTATTTCCACCAACACCCCAGATGTCATTACTAACCCAAACCTCCTAAGTCCCAGTCACTTACCCAACAAACATTTACCAAGCATCTGCTGTGTTCATGTCGGTAGACGCAGATTACATGGGCCCTGTCCTCTAGGAGCTCGCAGACTAACGAGGAGATGAGTGTTTATGTAGAAAATGTTAATAAGTTGTGACAAGTATGAAACACACGCTGTTAATGGCCTCTCCACCTTTAGCCCTTCGGGCTCTCGCACTTCCCATGTCGTGTCATTCATACAGGCCGACACACCGCCCCTTCCTTTTCGTCTCTGCGGCCACCCCATGGTTTACTTGCTTCCTACGTGATTCCTGAGCTATTGCAGTCACCTCCCAACTTACCTGACTGCCTCATCCTCCTGCCCCTCAAAAGCAGCCCTCCTGCTGCTGCCGAACAACCTCTGTTGTCACTCCCATATTTGAAAACCATGAAGGTTAATGAGACAAGTGCAGGCCCCTGAGCCTGAACAGGCAAAGCTGCTTAGGAACTTAGCCAACTTCCTATCCTGATTTGCTCCACTCCCCTCCACATCCAAACACTTCACCTCACGCACCACACCTAAGAGAGACTTCTTACAGGTCTTCAAAAACGAGTCCCCTTCCTGTTTCCCATTGTCCCCTTTGCCCTCCCAATCTATCGGCTCATTTTTGTTTCTGAAATTCAGATGCTTCTCCAGGATTCAGGTCAAGTCACCTCCTCCATGAAGCTTCCTCTCATTCTCCCACAATGTATGATATAGTTCCGTTCTCTGACTTGCTTTAGTCATGCATTTGTGTCTCCTTTAGGGCACTTTAATTCTATCCTGCATTCCAGTCATTAGCAGTTTTAATCTTACGGTCTCTGTCTTTAGGACGGTATTTGTCTTTGTCGTCTTCATTCAATACAGCACCTAGCAGATTGCCTCAAGCGTAACACGTGCTGAATAAATAATGAATACGCTCTTTGATTTTTTGTATGTGATGTAGTGGGAGAAACCTCATGAGGACCCAAGAAGAAGCCTAAGTTCGTTCTTTCTTCTTATTATCATCTCATCTTTTATCCAACAAACTTTTTTTCATCCCTAGGCAATATGCTAGGCACTCGGGGTACAAAAATAAAGACACAGAAGCCTGCACCCAAATACACACATATTTTCTATCAGAAAGATTGACACATAATACAAATAAAATAATAAGATACATGAAAAATCATATGAATTGCAAAATTATGCCAGTTCTACCGCTAACTAGGTATGTGACCTTGGGAAAGTCACTTATTCCGTGAGGTAAGTGTTGATAAGTAAAAAATGCAAACTCATAGGCGGTCTACGAATTTATGATTCTAACTCACAACTTTTTAAAAAGTGACTCAACAAAAAGACTGGATATCATTCATGTAACTGTAGGAGAATGAGGCCATAGAGGCAAATGTAGACAGTGCTAGCCCAAGCTCTCTTCAGGTGAAAAGGAGTCTTGACCAGCAGATGTTGTTACCTCTCTTGGCCAAGTCTGTTCTAAGACAGAGGTGAATTCCCACTCTACCCCAAGCACAAAATACACAAGTCATTCAATGGACTCCTCTAGCTCTGATTCTGTGCTCATCCAGCCTGCTTACTGACGGGTTTGCTATCAGGTCCGGCTCTTGGAATAGAATATGATGGTCAAGCTGATGAGTATTTTGGTTTCTGGGACTCTTGTCTTTTTCATTGCAAATTAGTATGTCATTCTCATTCTCTCATCAGTCTCATTAGCTGATTAATAGGAGTCCTCACCTAAGAAGCAGATACCCTCTCAGTGAACCCAGCAAATCAAGTTTCTGGGCTGAAAGGCTCAGGTATAAACCTTAGACTTTAGAAAATTCTATGACAAAGGCACCTTGCAGAGGTTTCAGAAAGACAGCTGGGAGTGCCCTTCTCTTAGAGACTTACACCCCCAAACACACATGCCATGCACCTTTTCTCCAAACTCTTCTAGTTGGTACTTAGAGGTAAGGACCAGGTTTTCTTTTCCTTGTGCAGCGTGTAGCCTAGTCAGAAAATACGCCCTGGTGGGCATTAAGAGATGCTTTTCTCTGGGCTCCCACGTTCTACCACTAGTATTTACTACATGGGAATGTCTTGCATCCCCCCTCTCTGATGTGGGCAATGTGTTCTTTCCACTCCTCTCTGTATCCCCCCCACCTAGTGCTTGGCATGTCAAAGGCATTCAATAAA
This sequence comes from Neophocaena asiaeorientalis asiaeorientalis, assembly GCF_003031525.2. NCBI lineage: Eukaryota > Metazoa > Chordata > Mammalia > Artiodactyla > Phocoenidae > Neophocaena > Neophocaena asiaeorientalis. The sequence continues at coordinate 2,841,811 of NW_020175221.1, read as the reverse complement.
TGCTTGTGTATGAAGCAATCAGCCAATATCATCAAAAACTTTTTAAGGATTTACACATGCTAAATTTAGAACTGCAAATGGTATGGTTCCTATCCTCAAGCAAAACTTAAGACCGCAACTATGAATGTGATTTGGTCTTAGGATGAGTCATTAATCAATGAAAAACAACTCAGCAACCAAGAAGTCATTTCAAAACAACGAATGCTCTTTTTGTATTTCTCAAATACTGGGAAAGGGACTCAGTCCGCAGCAACAACCCATAAAACTTCCTTTTTTTTCATATGGTTACCTCATATCACACAAACTCTTTCATTCACCTTTCTCCTTCAGATCCTCCCACCAAAACTGCCCTCCCAGAACCAGTCCTCAGAACTCACTCCTTCTCTCCCTCTACCTTTTCCCTTGATTCTGCATCACAAAAGCCCAAAAGAACTGGTCTGGCAATATGGAACCTTGCTTGAAATCTAGAGAAGGAAAGAAAAAGAATAAGCAAAACCAGAACCATTCTTTATAAGCAGTGAAAGAAGGATACCTCGTAACTATCATACACTAAAAATGTTGGCCTGATCATATAATGATACAATTTTTAAAAGCCAAAATAAATAGAAAATAGTACCAAAAAAAGAAATTGTTTAAATTTCTTAAGCCTCTACAATGTTTGGGAAACTTGTTAACAATCACAAAAGATTTATTGACCACTTGCTATAAAAATTGTTTTGAAAGGGATACTGTGTCAGGGATACCCAAGACCACCCCTATATTTGAACATTCACTGGAAGAACTCACAGAATTCAGCCTATAGTTGTACTTACATCTAAGATTTCTTACAGTATAGTAAGGATACATAGCCAGATGATAAGGGGAAGAAATATGTGGAGAATCTGAAGGATTCCAGGTGTAGACTTCCTTATGCTCTCTCCCTCCCATGAGAGGTCACGCAGAGAACACATACCACAGCAATGAAAAAGTTGCAACAGGATGCAATGATTCAGCCTAGGGAAACTCCTTAGAGGCTAGGTGCCTGTGGTTACTACAGGGGCCTGGTTATGTGCCTACACTCTTTGCCTAGCACATAAAAAGTTCCAGAGCCCCCAGAATGGAAGCAGGTGTTCAAACTTAAACTGTATTTTTTGCACAAAACTCTAGGCACAATGAACCACACTGATCAGTTAATTGACTGAGCACTTCGAGAACAAAATTCCTAGATGCCAACAAAGAGCCAACCTTGCAAACAGGCCTTTCTAAGAGTAGCAGTCTCAAGTCTGATATGTTAACTCTTTTCTGCACAATGACCAAGTTCATGCCCTTGAGGCAATTGAAATCTAGAGAAACAAGACTTACACATAAAAACATGCATTGCGAACAGTAGACATCGCTTGCTAGACACACTAAAGTAATATTTTTCAAAATGTCCCCTAGACCAGGGGGACCCCACCCCAGGCCGCGGACCGGTACCAGTCCACAGCCTGTTAGGAACCGAGCCACACAGCAGGAGGTGAGCAGCGAGTGAGCAAAGCTTCATCTGCCGCTCCCCATCGCTCGCATTACCACCTGAACCACCCCCCCCTGCCCCCGCCCCCGCCGC
>NW_020175221.1:2770792-2840176 GCF_003031525.2 Neophocaena asiaeorientalis asiaeorientalis | reverse complement strand
GCCCCTGCCCCCGCCCCCGCCGCCACCAGTCCATAGAAAACTTGTCTTCCACGAAACTGGCCCCTGGTACCAAAAAGGTTGGGGACCACTACTCTAGACTACCTTTACCAGAATCACCAGAGTCCTTGTCAATGGCTATACCTTGAAGCATCCTAAGCAACAGAGGAAGGGAGTGTCAGTGAAAGCCACAGACTGAGGTGAGATTATAGAAGGCCTTGAATGCCATAATGAGAAATCTGAATTTTATTTCATAGCCATCAGAAACCACTGACAGTTTTCTTTTTTCTCCACCAGCTAATAGTAAGATCAAAACAGCACTGCTTGAAGATGAATCTGACTACCTTATGTAGAATAGAGTGGAAGGGGCAGAGCTAGTAGGCCAAGAAACCAAAACCTCAAAGGGAAAGAATGATCATAATATCTAGGGACCACTCACTAGGAGTTTACACTGTCCAAGATGCTTTACATGAATTCTCACGTCAACCTTCTAAAGTAGGTGCTACAGGGCTTCCCTGGTGGCGCAGTGGTTGGGAGTCCGCCTGCCGATGCAGGGGACGCGGGTTCGTGCCCCGGTCTGGGAAGATCCCACATGCTGCAGAGCGGCTGGGCCCGTGAGCCATGGCCGCTGAGCCTGCGCGTCCAGAGCCCATGCTCCGCAACGGGAGAGGCCACAACAGTGAGAGGCCCACGTACCGCAAAAATAAATAAATAAATAAATAAATAAAGTAGGTGCTACAATGTCACACAATGAATTCAAACCTAGAGAGTGTGATCCCAGAGCTTGTATATTTACTTGCCATCCAACAGACCCATAATAGAAAGTCAGGACAGTAGAAAAGGAACAAGTGATGAAGCAGTACACGGGGCAAGGGAAAGGAAGTAATCCCAGGTAACTCCTATATTTATCTTGTCCTTTCCTCCCTTTGGGCACTTTCTTCTAAGATGGCATGCAGAAAGCCATCTTTTAAAAATGGTAGATGATTGAAAGAGAGAACTAAAACCAGAAATTGTCCAAATTTTTCTGAATAAGATGAGAGGTGAAGAATTAATAGGAGTCAGAGCTTCTTCTTGACCCCAATAGCTAGTAAGAAACAAAGTGCCCTGTTGCACATCGATTTAAAGAAAGGAGCGGGCAGCCAGTGGCATTCTTTTAGTTTTAATGTCTCAGAGAAATTTACACTGCTAAAATCTTCCTGTTTATTTCCCTCTGACATAACACAACCGAAAATTACTTAGTAACTGAGCTACTCTGAAGAGTGTAATTTTTAAGACATCCAAAATGAACTACAGAATCATCATCTGTCTCATCATCAAGATACATGTGTTGAAGATGTAGATGTCAACTACAAATTGGCATTCGCCATTGGCACTTGCCATCCACCTCTACAAGGATCAAATCATGTGCAGGTGCAGCTGCTGACTTTCAACACCCCTGAAAGGAGTTCAGGGTGGAGAGCAGAAATAAGGCACCCTGTGCTCTGGGGAAAACTGGCAGAACAGGTCTTCAGATAGTTAGATATTTTCAGGAGCCAATTTTATGAGCCCAATTCTTGTATCTCCTCATATCTAGAAAAGCACTAAAATCCTTCATGGTGACGTCTGCTCCTCGTGACTAGGAGTAACCTGCGCAAGACTAGCAGAAGCCTTCTATAAAAAATATTTGCTTGATTGCATGTATTCTCCCTTCACCAAAATCACACGTATACTGACCTTCCCCCCTGCCTCTTTGGAGCAGTTTCTCAGAGCTATCGGGACGCTGTCTCCCGGGCTGCAGTCCTCATTTTGCCCCAAATAAAACTTAGCTCAAAAAAAAAAAAAAAAAAAAAAACACTTAACTCGCAACTCTCACATTGTGCATTTTTTTAAAGTCGACATAGAGAACAAACATATGGACACCAAGGGGGGAAAGCGGGGGGAGCGGTGGGATGGATTGGGAGATTGGGATTGACATATATACACTAGTATGTATAAAATAGATAACTAATGAGAACCTGCTGTATAGCACAGGGAACTCCACTGTATAGTAGAAACTAACACAACATTGTAAAACAACTATACCCCAGTAAAAGTAAAAAGAAATAAAAATTTTAAAAAGACCCATTTGTTGATCACTTAGTTGCATGAAAAGTTTTAGAGATGCTAGAGGAAAACACTGTCCCAGCAGCTTTAGGGGACGCAGCACAGTAATTTGCTTAATCAATAAATTCTTGGTTCTTCATAAAACCCAGAATTAGGCAACAAGACAAGCCACTGTTTATGGGGAATTAATTTGTTGCCTCAATTGGCATTAGGCAGCAGGTCAAAGGCCAGTAAAACAAGCTTAAATTAATGTACCAAAATAACTCAGTTCTAGAATACTGATCTTATCATGTTGGATGTGATTCTAAAATCTTTAGTAGCCATTAACCTTACTTCTAAGTGAGCAGTCTATATCTTTCATATTCAGAAGCCCTGCTAGACAACTCAAGCACTCAGAAGTAGGGTCAAGAAATGGCACCGAGAAACAACTTAAACAAAACCTTCAAATCCTTCAATGCTACCTGAAGGTCTGTGGAATGTACCATGCTATTGGAGAAAATTCATTCTGATTCAGGTAAGCAGCTCAGTAATAGCTTGCTTGAGAATTCTCTTCCCCTAAGAAGTAATGCCAGTGAGAAGTTATTTACTCCCTTATTGTTACAGCATTCTGACGAGGTTTAAAAGAATGAAGGGATACACAACCTGCCTTCCAGGAGTCTCCTGAGAAAAATGGCACAGACACAGATGGAAACAATATGAATACACACCGGTAAATATTTATGAACGGTGTAAAAGCATGGGTCATGGAGGTCAAACAACCTCGGTTTGCAGCCTGGCTCTACCAGTCACCATCTTAAGCAAGTTTTACAGCCTTCTCAAAGCTTCAGTTTCTCCTTCTGAAAACTGGGTTAATAATAACACCCACCTTGTAGGTTGTTGTGAAGCGTTAGTAAGATAATGAGCATAGAATGCTTAGCCCATGAAAGTAGTCCAACAAATGCTAGCTGCTATTGTTGTCATAAAATGATTCGTTTTGGGCTTCCCTGGTGGCGCAGTGGTTGAGAGTCTGCCTGCCGATGCAGGCGACACAGGTTCGTGCCCCGGTCCAGGAAGATCCCACATGCCGCGGAGCGGCTAGGCCTGTGAGCCATGGCCGCTGAGCCTGTGCGTCCGCAGCCTGTGCTCCGCAACGGGAGAGGCCACAACAGTGAAAGGCCCGCGTACAGCAAAAAAAAAAAAAATGATTAGTTTTGTTCTTACCACTATTATTACTACTTCTTCCACAGTAGGTTCTCTCATCTATATTTTGCCCCATACCTTAAAGATAAGGAGGCTCCCAAGCTGCATGCAGTGGTTCAGTCCAGATGGAATAATTCACCTCAGGCAGGGAAGCTAGGAGGTTCAGGGTTTGTCAGAATGTCAGAGAAGAATATTTCAGATGGCTGTAGAGAGAAGGAAGCACGGCCTGGATAAAGCAGATAAGCAAGTTTGCTCTAAATGTCTTCTTGAGCTGAGGAAGGGCACATGTTCACAGTCATATGATTTTCAGAGCCGGAATGTGACTTAAAAATCCTTAAGTCACTCAAAAAAAAAAAAACACCAAACAAACAAACTAGCTTTTGAATAACCACAAAAACTGTATGCCTTCCTCTAGTGTTATTTGAAAATTTGAAATAAATGCAGTATCGTGAGGGAGAAAAGAAGGTTGCAATGGTAACCTTGAAAAAAAATTTTATTTTGATCTTGAAAGATACACATTTCTTCCTCGGATCATGTGGCAACAATGTGAGCTCTGAATCTGCTTGCTCACCAGGAGTTTTCCTTTCTAAGTAATGGGAAAACCAGAGCCCAATGCAGGTTACTCTCAATGTCAAGCTTCTTTGCTGCTTTATTTTCAAATGTCATAGGACACCTTCACCCTGACTCTGATACACCCCATATAGGGCCAGGACAAAGGACCATTAAGACTCTAGCGACTGGCTCTTAGCCACACAGTTAATTGGTGAAGGAAAGACATGAGAATCCTGCTGATGGAGAGGAAGATTCAGGGGAGGAAACAGAGATTACAGTGAGGGCTTAGAATAACTTGCGGTGGGAAATCAAATGATGTGGGCAGCTAGTTAGATCTGAGCAAGAGACTTCGGCAAAATGATTTTTTAGGGAAAACATCCTTTCTGCTGTATACAGCGCATAGTAAGTTAACCATGTCAGATCCTTATCTCAGCACCTTCTGTTACCAATAATGTAATGCTAATGAAATACCAACAAAATATATTTAAAGGTAAAATACAGTTGTAATGCTTTTCCTTTGAGGAAGTTTTTAAATTTATAATCAGTGCTTAACCCATTTTAGGAATGAGGTTGAAATAAGATTCTTTCTCAGTTGGTTATAACAAACTTAAAGGCTCGGTAGCTAGAAAAACAAATTGTTTTCTTTTCTTTTTTTTCTTAAGACAGAGAGTTACACACTGAGCACGCAGGAGCTTGGACTCTTGAGTGCTCTCCAAGTCAAAAGCCAAGTTTTAGTCCTCATTTCTTAGAGATGTCCTCTCGCTCAGACAACTTGAAGACATTCTGAGTTTTCCTCAGCCTAGATTTTCAACTCAAGTAACTGGTGGCCGGGCATTTTCCAGAAACAGCCTTCCTGTCAGAACCCTTCTTCCCTTCCCAGTACAAATGTGTGCATATTGACCTAGTACAGACCTGTGTTCTTGTTAGAGCCTCAGCAAATGTTTGATAATGACCCTGGCCTTCAAGCGTTGGCCACCACTCTGAGTTTTCAGAGCCTTTTCCCAAAAGGGACAGGATGAAAAAGGAGCTTCCAGACTGGAATTTTTTCTGCTTAGCCACTTCCCGTGCTACTTACCGAAGGCTTTGCTGATGGGAATACTCGTAAAGGGCAACACAAACACACCCATGTGTGAGTTGCCATCTGAAACCAAAGTTAAGTACACTTGGCGCATTCTTCGTGCTGACCAGTAAATTTTGGTGTTTTCTCAGAAGAAAAGAGGATGGCCCTTTTCTCTTGAAGATGTGGGAAACAGGCAGGCATGTGGCATGCTCCAGAGTTTCTTGTATAGGAAGGGAGTGGGGCAGGACGCTACCACAAAGAGGAACCTGGGGGGCTTTGCTGAAACCTGCTTTGCAAGCACACGGCTATCACGTGCATTGCGTGTTATCTGGCAGCTGTTCGCGTTTATCAGCATCAGCTGAGCGGAGCTGATGGGCTAATCATTAAGCCCCTACATCCAAGCCACCTCCTGGCCTCCCACTGGAGGCTGAAGGGAGGAAAGCCCAGAGCGGGAAAAACTTGGAAAATGATGAAAATCTTAGGTCAATGTGTTCACTCTGGTATGACTCTCTGAAGTCTCTCTTGGGGAATTTAGGTCTGAGAAGCTTTCAGATACAGGCAAGTAAGTATTCAAAGCCCTTATGGGGTGCTTCCCTGGTGGCGCTGTGGTTAAGAATCTGCCTGCCAATGTAGGGGACACGGGTTCGAGCCCTGGTCCTGGAAGATCCCACATGCCACGGAGCAACTAAGCCCGTGCACCTCAACTACTGAGCCTGTGCTCTAGAGCCCACGAGTCACAACGACTGAAGCCCAAATGCCTAGACCCCGTGCTCCACGACAAGCAAAGCCACTGCAATGAGAAGCCCACACAGCTGCAAGAAAGAGTAGCCCCCGCTTGCCATGACTAGAGAAAGCCTGCGCACAGCAGAGACCCAGTACAGCCAAAAATAAATAAATAAATTTAAAAACCCTGATGGGAGTGATCTGAGCAAACCATTCCATACTCATCCATAGTATTTTTTTACCTTATTCATATCCTCTGTTGGACTTGGGGAAAAGATGAGTTATTCTGTGAAGAGATAATAGCGTAGATGTTACAAAATTCAAAAGTTATAAAAGAAAATGGTGAAATATCCTCCCCAACTCTATCTCCCAGCCATTTAACTACTGTTGCAGTTTCTTAAATATACGTCCAAAGCTGTTCTGTGCGTATACAAGTACAGACGTACATGCATTTTTATGGAAAATGTATATATCACATATGTAGAAGAGTAGTTTTCAAACTTTTTTCATTGTGATCTACAGAAAGAAATGAACTTTCTCTTCTGTTCCACGGATGTGGTTATCTGTGACCCAGTACCAGAGCGCTTTCATCATTTTAGCCTTATATTGTGTGCTCATCAGAGCATTCATGCTTCTCCTTGCTTTTCTGATTCAGGATTTTTCCTGGCTATCCTTGCTGTTTATTTTCCATGTAAACTTTAGAATCAGCTTCTCTGGACATGTGGTCCTCTCTTCCATGTATCTTGGTGCCAATTGTTGTTGTTTATATATATAAAGACCATTGATTTTTGTATCAAGCCACACTACTCAATTCTCTTATTGTTGATTATTGGTGGCTATGATCTTTCAGTTAAGTTCCTTGTTTTCTCGGCACAGAGTCATATTATTTGCAAATATGATTCTTTTACCTCCTCTTTCCCCATTTATACATCTCATTTCTTTCTTTCTCTTATCTAAGTGAAGTTGGCTAGTACCTCAAGATTAATGTTCACTAATGTGATGAACTTTGTGCTTCCACTGTTTACCCATTAGGCATGAGCTGCCTTTTGAGGTAAGATAAATCTGTTATATTAAGGCAATAGGAATTTAGTTCTGTTTCATGAGGTGTTTTTCCATAATCAATCATGAGCTTTACTATTACAACAAACATTTTCTGCAACCAAGGGTGTGAGCACCCATGTTTTAATATATTAATATGGTGAATTGTGTTAATGGGTTTCCTAATACTAAACTATCCCTTCCTTGCTAAAATGAACCTCACTTGGTCATGTTTTCTTTTACTGACACCCTGGATTCTGTTTGCTAATATTCTGTTGAAGACTTTTGCATTGATAGTCACAAGAGGCACTGGTCTGTGGTTTTCTTTCATTTTATTGTTGATGTTCCATGGCAGACTTTGGCACCAACAGAATCTTTACTTCATGAAAGAAACCAGAGGCTTCTCTTCTTTTTCTAGAAGAGTTTTAAAAAGCAATGGGGTGATTGATTAAGGTTAAAAAGAGTTCACCTGTGAAAACATCGACAGCTGGTAGCTGGGGAGAGGGGCAGCCTTTTGAAAACTTTCCTATGTTTCGGAGTATAATTGATCTCTTTAGATATTCAGACTCTTCTGGGGCCAGTCTTAGAACTGCATTTTCTAGAAATTTCTATATTTTATACAGGTTTCTAGAAATCACATATTTTATCCAGGTTTTTAAATTTATTTGTATATGGTTGAGCAAATAAGTCTCCTATAATCTCTGTTAATTTATCTGTGATTATTTCTCTACTCTTTTTTTTAATCTATTTCTGCTTTCTCCCTTTCAAAAACAAATGTTGCACCATTTTTCACTATAGCCAGAAGGTGGAAGCAATCCAGTGCCCACCAACAGATGAATAAATAAACAAAAGGTGATATATGCAATACAAGGAGTATTATTCAGACACAAAAAGCAAAGAAGGTCAGACACATGTTACAATATGGCTGAAATTTGAAAACATTACACTCAGTGAAATAAGCCAGACATAAAGGGAAAAATATTGTATGATTCCACTTACATGAAATATCTAGAATCTGCAAATTGATACAAACAAAAAGTAAATTTGAGGTTACCGGGGGCTGGAGAGAGGGGAGAATGGAGAGTTATTGCCTAATGGGCACAGAGATTTTGTTTAGGGTGATGAAAAAGTTTTGAAATAGCGATGATGATTATATAACATGGTAAATATAATTAATGCCACTGAACTGTACATTTTAAAATGGCAAATTTGTGTTATATATACTTTACCACAATGAAAAGATCATTTCAAAAAAATGAGTATAGCAAACACAATTCATAGACTTAGTTTTGCCATTTTAAAAATTCTTCAAATTCATTAATTTCTGCTTTAATCTTTGTTAATGTTTTACTCTATAGCTTTTTTCTTTAACTTATTTTATTTTATAAATTCTGTACTGTATGCTTGTCAATTTAATTCTTAATTATAAGTATTTAATACTACAAATTATCCTCTAAGCACTGCTTCAGCAAGATCTCATAGCCTCCAATATATCATTTTAATTTTTGTTGTTTTCTAAATATTCTGCAATTTCAGTTTCAAGAAACAATTGTGTTCTTTAATTTCCAGGATGTAAGGAAGCTTTCTATTTTTATTAGTAATATCTGATGACAATTTTCACAATTTTGTCATCAGAGAATATTGTCTATTTCTATTTGGGAAAATTTATTGTCATTTTCTTTGTGGTATATTACACAGTTAATTTTTGTGACAGCTCCATTGATACTTGAAAGTATATATTTTCAGAGTATACTGCTTGATGTATATCTAAGAGCTATCATAATGATTGTCAGTTAGGCAGTCCATATCCTTACTTGTTTTTTCTATTTTATTGTCAGTAGTTAAGAGATAAGAATTAAAGTTCCCTATTATTAAAGCATTTCTGTCTATTCCTGTTTCCTGTAACTTTGGCACTATATTTTCCATGACAATTTATTCATCACATTAAATTACATCATGAGTTACATCCTTTATTATCATCAAGAGCCATTTTCATCTAATGCAATGCTCTTTGTTTTGAATACAACCATACAGTTATGATTGCTGCTTTTGCCCTCTCCTATTCCTTCTCCCTCTCCCTCTCCCTTTTTGCTAGCTTGGGCTTCTCTAACAAAATACCATAACTGGGTGGCTCACATTTCTGGAATCTGGAAATTCCAAGATCAAGGTGCCAGCATGGTCAGGATCTGGTGAGAGTTTGCTTCCTTGCCTGCACACTGCTGCCTTCTCGCTGTGTCTTCATATGGCAAAGAGAAAGCTCTGGTGTCTCTTCCTCTTCTTATAAACAAGCACACCAGTTCTATCAGGTCAGGGCCCCACCCTTATGACCTTATTTAATCTTAATCACCTCCTAATGGGCTCCAGTATACAATCACATGGCGGGGGTTAGGGATTCAACATATGAATTTGGGTGGCACACAATTCAGCCTATAGCAATGTCTTTGCCCAACTCTTTATCTTCAGCCTTTCTGGACTTCACTGTTTTAGGTACATCTTATTATTATATCTTATCATTATTATTTTATTATTACACATAATTGGATTTCACTCTTTATCAATTTGAGAGTCTCTTTTAATAGCTGTTAGACAATTTATGGTTATGGTCATATGTTTGGTCAAAACTTGCTACTCACATTTTAGGTTATGATTCCCTTCTCTGGCTTTTGATATCCCTATTGCAGTCTGTTTTGCTATAACACCAGCTTGATTTTCCCCCCTTGTAATAGTTTGATTTCTGCCTGGATGATAGAAGAATTTTTCTTTGTCTTTGAGGGCTCATAAATTTACCTGGATATGTGCCAATGTTGATCATTCTGTATTAGTTTTTCCTGGGCCACACTGTGCCCTTTCCATTTGTAGATTTAAGTCTTATTTTATTTTCCAAAGCATTGTACTGAATAATATCTCCAGGCTAATTCTTAGAGGATACAAATAAGGCATATATTGTGATTCTTTTGTCTTCCATATTCTCTCTAATCCATTCTAACTTTCTCCGTTTCTTATTTATTTTTCTTGCTTTTCTTAATCCTGTCCACCTCATCTGCACTGGTGTCAGCAGTGTTTATTCTCCTGTGTTTATTCCAACATGTCTGAATTTCCATGATGGCTTTATTTTTCTCTTCTGCTTCCCTCCTGAGCTCTAGAAGTTCTTGTTTTATCTCCTTCTGTGGTGCCCCTATGATTTTCCCTGAGCTATCAATTGCTCTGCTTTGAGCCTGTTCATAGTTTCATTAAAGCCATTATTTAGCCATTTATTATTTACTATTAGCCATTTACTTAGTCATAATTTCCAACATCTTGGTGGTTACTTGTTATTGTGACGATTTTTTTTTCTGCCCTATAGATCCCCTGTCCCCTCCCTCCTTTTGTCTTATACTATCTTGTATGGAGACTGTGCTGGTTGCCTTTTTATTGCTCATCTTTTTATTAAGTGCATCCTTCCCGGACTTTAAAGGTGGTACCTTTTGGGGAAAGGATGAGCAGTTCCAGGCTAGCAAGAATTCTCAATGGTTCAGGAAGAAACTCATTATGACAAAGCTGTATATGTGGCTTCTTTTAGCTTTTACCTCTCTCCAGCCAACAGATATTGGCAGCTTCAGAGAAGAACACAATTCAACCTCTCCTCTACCCTGCCGCATCAGGAGACAGACCAAAGGTGGCATTTCTACATGTTTTTTTTTTTAATTTAGCTCTGCTTTCTTCATTTCTCTACGGGATGAAATAGGGTCTTAGGGATCCAGCCACCCACCCACCTCATATGTAGAAGCTATTCCTGTGATTTCAAAGAAGGGATAATTGGTTTTGCCCCTCAGAGTGCCATCTACTTAAGAAAATAATTTCCTGCCTGCTTTGTCTAAGATCTATATCCTCAAACACCTGCTCTGGGAGACTTTCTGTGTCCACGTTTGACCTTTACTGCATTGGCAGCACTCCCCATATATTATTTTGGGGGGGTTAGTCTTCAAGTTTTATCTAAGGTAAATTCATATTTCTATGCTCCTTTTTTTTTCTGGAAAATTCTGAGGAGAAGGGTGGAAGAAATATCTTTAGCCTGTGCTTTTATTTTTTATTTTAATTTTTTTTAGTATGAACTCAATACATATTTATTGAATATTTGAATAACAGTATGATTTTCAACTCACTTGGAAAATGCCTTTTTTTAACATCTTTATTGGAGTATAATTGCTTTACAATGGTGTGTTAATTTCTGCTCTATGACAAAGTGAATCAGCTATACATATACATATATCCCCATATCTCCTCTCTCTTGCGTCTCCCTTCCACCCTCCCTATCCCACTCCTCTAGGTGGTCACAAAGCACTTAGCTGATCTCTGTGTGCTATGCAGCTTCTTCCCAATAGCTATTTTGTTTGGGAGTGTTCTAATTTCATTCTTTTACATGTAGCTGTCCAGTTTTCCCTGCACCACTTATTAAAGATAGCCTGCTCTTTTAAATAGAAGCCCCACTATTTACAAAAGATAAAATGAAGTTTAAAGTAAACATAAAGAGCAGCCTTTAAGGGGAAAAATGTCCTGGCAGGTGAACACACATCCTGAGAACTGGTCATGGAAGAGAGTGGAAAAGCTTCTTTACCAGTGCCTCAGTGCCTCCGAAGGGGATTAGAAGACCAATGTGCAGACTGTGTATATGCTGGGCCCTCCCTGTGAAACTTATTTCTCCCCAGACCCCACTGCTTTGCCTTACTCTCACCCTTTAGAATGCTTGGTACACAAAATGTGGTCCACGGACCAGCAGCATCAGCATCACGTGGGAGCTCGTTAGAGATGCAGCATCTCAGGCCCTACCTCAGACCCCACACCTAAAACAGGACCCTGCACTTTAAAAAGATCCCCAGGAGATTCATATGCACAGAAATTTGGGAAGCACCACTGTAGCTCTCAGCTCAAGCAACATTTCCCTCCACTGACCCAATCACCAGTTTCCTTTGTTACACACTCATAAAATGTTCCTTTTCTTCTGAGCTCTCACTCTGTAATTATACATTTGTTTGCATAATTTTTTCTATTCATCTCTACCCTTCCCCAGCAGTGCCAGGCTCCATGGCTCTCCACCAATCAGTCAATAAATATTTGCTGAATGAGTAAACGAATGTGCAAAATATGATATTTGTGTCTCAGAGCGTTTTTCGTGCCAGTTGGTACCTTCCCATTCTCCCACCAGCATCCTCCCTGAATCTAACTCATCCAGGCCTGCCTCAGCCTGGAACTCCTCAATCCAGCCCTCTGACTGGCCCAATTTCAATCCCAGGCATGGCTTTGGAGCAGACCCTGCCAGAAGAAGCGAGTACGAGTAAAATCAAGGAATAAATGGCATCCCTGAAAAATCCAAGAATCTCATCATTCAGAGCACAGTTCCCTAACATCTCACATACTTGTAAATGGCACAAACAGATCCTGTTACCTGAGTGGTACTTTGGATAGTCAAATCACTGTCTCTGTGTAGGAAGGGAATATACTTCCCACGCGCTGGAGCTGACACCCAGTACCACCAGCCCCTGCCCACAGAGGGGGTGTTGCAGAAAGTGGGTCCCAGTGAGAGCGGAGGGGCTACAACAGGAGTGGGAGGAACCAGAGTGGCTTTCCCTGCTGCTCACAATGAACTTCAGCAATGGAATTTTTCTTGTCTGCTGCCCTCAACAGGTGTAGCTGAAATTGCCATTCTCAGGGGGCTGTTTTGATGAGCAAGGAATGAAAGGTGACAGCTTGCAACTAGCTTGCCTACTTGGATAATTAAACCTTCACTAAATATAGTAGGTTTAAAATAAATGTTCACAACACTGAAACAGAACGTGCTAATTCTAAAAATATAGACTCCCTGGCGGTGAAAGTTCTCTTGAAAAAAACGGACACCGGAGCAAAACAATGATTTCATCCCTCCTGCCCACCACCCCTACCCGGTGAGACAATTCGTTCCAAGACGAGGGTCACCACGTGGCAAGGCGGGGCCAGAGCTGTTACCAGACACTCCATGAAACTCTCCAAAAAGTAATGGTAGAAACTCAAGGGAGGAGAGGTAATAAGTCGCATTGCTCTCTCTGTGGGATCCTGCTCAGCACCAAATCAAGCCAACCAGCACTTGTGAGTATACTCGTTATGTGCAAAGCTCAAGTTCATAGGGGAAGCAATTTTCACTAGGTTGCTTTGCATTGTAGTCCAGAATGCATTCTGTTAAAAAGGAGACACTCCAATGAGAGAAACTGACTGCCTTTGAAGAAAGTATAAATTTTCTAAGAAACCACTTTCCTGAATGATTATATCACAAGTGACCTTGACTCTCCAGGGCTTCAGAAGCAATTACATCCTGAGCTCAAAAGAAGGCTTTTCTCTGGTTATAAAACTCTCCTTCACACCGCACTTGGTACAATAACAAATGGTCAACAAATCTTCAAAGAGTTGTCTTCACTCGGTGTTTCTACTCCTCAGCCTGTTCTCTTTAGAATCCACTGTAACCAGAGAAAAAGTTTGCATCAAGGTCACAATGTCCTCCATCTTGCTCAATCCAGTGGTCACTCCCCAGTCGTGTCAGCAGCAGGTGACACGGCTGATCACTCCCTTCTTGAAAACCTTTCAATCATTTGGCTTTCATCCTACCATTCCCTCTTGGTTCTCCTCTGACCTCAATAGGGGCAACTTAGCTGGAACAGAAACTCAGAGTTTGCTCATGTGTGACCTCACAGCCATGCCCATGCATTCTATTTTTGAAAGGTTTGAATCTTCTGTTAACTTTACAGCAAAACTGTGTATGCAGCTATGACAGAATAACAGCCTCTTTTCTCCCAGAATATGTGGATCTTCAGTCCTTTATACGGGCAAGGTCTCTTTCCATCTGTTTTCTAAAAATAGTAATTAATCCTGAGATGTGTGTTGCCATTATATTCTGTGAAACATTTTCACTTAATTTTCTTTTTTTTCACAGGAAAAAAAATAATGATCCAACTCATGGCTTTTGAAGAACTAGAGAAAATCATGGCCACATGAAAGAAGGAGTCATCACTCATGCCTCTAGGCTCTTTGATTGGCTCAGGTATCATAGCAACCCCCTCACCTGATCTCCTGGGCCATCCTCCTCTCTCCAGCATCCTACACCCACTCAGACACCAGATGGAGTTTTTAGATAAGCTTCTCTATCTTCTGGTGAAGAGTTGCCTTGTAATGAAGAATAGATCCTATAGCTCTGAATCCTTCCAATTCCCCTGTTTGGCCCTTAACTGATTCTTCCTTAGTGAATATGTAAACCTCTGGACTGGAGACAAATATGCATAAATCACACCTGCAACTCCATGTCGGACAAAGGCTACCTGGTACCATATTAATATATATGACTGCTCTTGAGCCTTAAAAATCTTAGGACCTGAAGAAGGGCCTAATCCACTGTCCTCAGTTCTAGATGAGGGACTGAAGGCCCAGAAAGGTAAATGATTTGCCCAAGGACTCACAGTGGTGAGTGCAGCCCGAGGACCAGACCAGGCTCTCCCAACAGTGGGCAGGGTTCTTCTCTGCGTTCATCCCTAGGCTTTACAGGGTTCTATGTTCTGCTGAGGAATGCATTGCATGGAGCCCCCTGCTGTACTGCTCTTGGTCTCTTGCTGTTAGAATGACACCAAGATGCTATTTCTACATAATTCTTAAACACTGTAGTCTCTTTTTTACATCTGGTCCATTAAGTTTCTCTCATTATCTGTGCTCCTGCCTGGACTTCTATCAGAAGGAATCCATTCATTAACAAAACTTTCAGAGAAATATCTCTTTGCCATTTTTAGAAGTTTATCATTTAAACCTAAAGGAGGGAGAAAAAGGTTTGAGACAGTGGCTTGAAGAAGAGTGTGGGTTGCTGAATAGTGTGGATTGTTGAACTTATTTTTTCCAGTTGAAGATAATTAGAGGATTACTGCCTACCATCTTCCTTGGAAAGACTGACATTCGTCTGTTTCTCTAGCGCAGAGCACATTAACACTCTCGACCAATATCATTTGATTCTGGGTTAGAACTACAGACCTGATTTTCTCCAAGGGAGCCCTCAAGATTTCTGATTTCCCTTTCTTCCTAGGATAATTTATACTTTTTCTTCAAGTTATGATCTTCTATTTTTTCCTAAGTACTATGTTAGCAAATTCTGTAAGCTTCAGAATATCAACCCCATCTGTATCTAAGTCTCCAGATCTTCATAATAAACAATCTTGCTGATTCCTCGTGTACTAAACTGCATTTTATATATATATTTTAACATCTTGATTAAAGTATCATTGCTTTACAATGGTGTGTTAGTTTTCTGCGTTATAACAAAGTGAATCAGCTATACATATACATATGTTCTCATATCTCTTCCCTCATACCTCTACCCCACCCCTCTAGGTGGTAAACTGCATTTTATATGAACAGGATTTATAATGGGGAAACTGACATTGCAGATGAGCAGAAATAAGATTTCTATCCATTCCCTTCCAATTCCTTGGGCCTAAATATGTCCCTTCCTCTCCATGAAACACGACTGAAGACTCATTATTTTGCACTGCTTTCTGAGATGGACCTCCCGGCCCCAGCCCTGGCCACACCCATTATACAGACCTTTTACTGATGTCATTAAGATTTCATAGATTTAATGTTTAAGTCTGCTTCCTCAAGGGCAGATATCACATATTTTTCCTCATATTCATAGTATCTAGTAGGTAGCACCTACCAGGCTAACAAAATAGTTAGTTAGTAAACGTTTCTTGTTTTAACTCATTGACATTCCTCTGCTCTTTATAGAATTAATCTTCTGGCCCAAGAGGAAACCTGAAATGGTCTTACCTTGGCTATATGTGGAGAGTAGATAAAGCGAGAAGGCAGCATCTACTGCTTATGCTTTTGAAACAAATGTAATGGGTACAGGTTTGTTCCACAACCCCCAGGTCCGTGAAATGTCATGCTTCTTTACTTTTCCACTAGATGAGCCTTCTCACACTAGGATTGACAGAAAATCCAATCTCAGTCATTTTTAGACCACCATATACCCCACGCACCAACATAAGAACACTGGGGCTTTTGTAATCCACTTAGGGAAGAGTCTCTGGTCTGGTCCTCTGTCTGTCATGGTTGCAGAATCTTGAAGTATATTGTCCCACCCAACCGGCTCATTTCATGATAGACGACTCTGTTATTCGCAGGATCCACCCCACCACTTAAGTCTTTGTCCTGACTCTGAAAGCCAGTGTCTCTCATGACCACCAGGGGTCTCAGCATTCTCAGCACATGTCAATGCAGCAAAAACCTCTTAACTCTCCCCTGGAGAAAGGGGAACTCAGACGTCCGCACAGAGCCCTCCCTCCAGCTACCCTCAACTAGTAGGGATGGAGAATAAGGATGGAGAACAAACAAACATTAGGAAAAAAACAGTTATTTTCTCAATCATTTCATGCCACCACAGAGCAAGGTATTTGCACTGCTTATCACAATTGTGTTTAAATATTAGGCAAATACAACTATGAAATTATTCCAGAAGAAATGTAGGAAGGGTATTTCTCTTCTTTTTAAAGAACTGGGGGCAAGTAATGAGGGATATGTGGGGCCGGCCAGGAAAATTCTATTTCGGAAACATGAAAGGCTGATCTGCTTCTCCCACTTCACAATCCTCAAAATAACATAAACTATCCTCTTTTTTTTAAACGGGAAAAGGCCATGTTCACAATAAGCTCACTTCATTTCCTCTTGTTTTAGCTTTTGTTGCACTCTTGACCTGTCCTCCGATTCAACATAATCAAAGCAGATTGAATACTTCTGCATATCCTGAACATCTTCCTGCATGACATTTCAAGATTTTTGAAATAAATTGCTCTGGGAGTTCGACTTGCAAGAAGACTCTGGTTGTTGCAAGAAGACTTCACCTTTGCGTATAAATCCTTTAATCTGCCAATTGTTCTGCTGCAATCTCCAGATGACTATAACTTGTTTTTAATTACAAGTTTATAGAACTCAGGAATTTTTTTAGCATAAATTACATAAAGCACATTCTTAATCTCTAAAATTTAGTTGGTGTTTTATGTTGTGTTTACTTTTTCTGTGGAGCCGAGAAAGAAATCTAGCATGTCTGACACTTTTAAGAGATGTGTTTGTTCTGTATTCTGAATCAATTCAAATGTTGAAAGTTCGAGAGAAAATGCTTAAAAAGGAGGTGGTTACAATGTATATTTATACCACAGATAATGACACTTATAATATATGCATTATCTTACATAATAAATAAAAATTTATAATTGCTATAATTACTGAACTTTCAACTAGGCAGCTACTTTTAGAATTTATCAATAGTTATTAAAAGGTGAGAAAAGAGTTGTGAGACATTACATTTTGTTCATTTTTTACTATATTCCGCCCTTACAAGCAGAATGTTAGCTCTTTGTTCATTAGGGGTAAATTGAGGCAGAAAGCAGACAAGGCCTATGAGATTTCCTGGAAGTGATTTCTGGGAGGGGGCAGGGGGGAGTGTAAGAACTAAGCCCTTGAAGCTAAGAAAATGAGAACAAAGGCCATCTAAGTGTCTGAGATAAACAAAAAAGGAAAATAATTTCTTTCCTTACCCTCCACCACCCCAGAAGAAAAAGAGGTTTCCCCAGATCAGAGGCAAACAGGGATTGGAGGGGGGATATCCTAAAAAAGAAGGGCCCTGGGTGGTAAGTCTCCATTTAAAGAATGGCTGCATCCAGCATCATGCAGGGATTCTGGATCCCCCGGCACTTCAGAGAAGCAGGAAACTGTAATGACACAATCCCCCAATGTACGACATGAACACAGTGCGACGAACCACCTGAAGTAAACCTGCCCCGCAGACAGGTACCAGGAATGAGGCGGCAGCAACCTAGGAGGCCCAAGGACCCAGGACCACCTGGGAGAACAGTCACTCACAAACAGCTGCACAGGAATGGAAGAGGCATCTTCAATGTGAGCAACGTTCCCTAGAGCCTGGACTCAAAGTGCAAAATGAGAGAAAAGGCAGACCCAGGCCTTGCTGAGATTGTTCCCTCTACGCTAGCGGAATAGGGGTTGATTAAAAAAACTATGATGGAGTATGGGGAAAACACCAATATCTGGGGACTGAGATTTATACCCACTATGAGGGAAATGTTTAATCTTCATAGTATGCTTTTCAACTAAGCAGACAGATATTTGCGGTCTTTATTTCATTGAGCTTAGCTATTTTTATTGCATTATGAAACCAGTGCATTGCGAGGATGCTTAAAATCTACAAATGTTTACACAATCACAGTGTCCCTACTTGGAAGTCAGGAGGAAAAGTCTATCTGCAAAGTGCATTTAATAACACTAAGTCATAAAGATCAAAATAGAGCAGGTTACTGATGATAGAACTGAATGTAGTTTTATTTTTTAATGAATCCTGTGGCCCTCAGAAAGCAATCTAACCACGATACCATGAGATATCAAAATGGCCAAAATATTATTACACTATACAGCATCATAAAACCCGGAGACATTTGCTGTCCCTTATTTATTGTAGCCAATGGGCTGATATTGTTAAAAATCAAACAAAAACTTTAGTCGTGTGGGTTGTTGAATTTTTAACATCATTTGAATTCACCATCTCACTAAGTTACTCAAGTAAAAGTGAGGGCACTCATTTGGAAAAATGGAACCCTAAAATGTGGGACAAGGACATCTGGTTGTATTGAAATGAAACTGACAATCCTGAAACCCCACGTTGCCCTGAGTCTTCCTTACCAGCGGAAGAAGCTTGCCCTCTTTTGTTTGAGGACACTAGTCTTTCTTTGATTGAAAAGCCTATTATAACATCACCTGGAGAAGATAACTTGAAAAGAGATAATCATTCTCTTCAAGACCCACCACACTTACAACTACCTCTTGTAGTCACTCAACCCATAATTAGGGTTGACTCTCAGTATGCCCCCGGGAGTCGGGCACACACTATAACACAGAAGGAAATAGCTCACGCTCCAAAAGACTTGCAAGATTTTGCTAAATATATTGGCATAAACCTGGAGAATACATGTGGAAATAGATTCTAAGGGTGTGAGAACAAGGAAGATAATTAATCTGGCTCTAATTAGATAGAGCCAAATTCATTGATATGGATATATTTGCTAGTGCTTCTGGATTTAACGTGTTAGCTCATGCAGCCAGAAGTGGCTCTAACAATTTATGTGGCTGGTTGCCCGAAATGTGGTCTCAAGAGTGGTCTACATTCAGTGAGGTTGAGATACAGGGGAATACAAATGCTCAGGGAGGTAGGAATGTTGGTAACTCTATTTTAAGAGTTACCATATCATCCAGCAATCCCACTCCTGGGTATATCTGGAAAAGATAAAAACTCTAATTTGAAAAGACAGACGTACCTCAGTGTTTGCAGCAGCACTATTTGACAATAGCCAAGACATGGAAGCAACCTAAAAAATGTTCATCTACAGAGGAATGGATAAAGAAGATGTGGTGTATATATACAATGGAATATTACTCAGCCATAAAAAAAGAATGAAATCATGCCATTTGCAGCAACATGGATGGACCTAGAGATTATCATACTAAGTGAAGTAAGTCAAACAGACATATCATATGATATCACTTATATGTGGAATCTTAAAAAATGATACAAATGAACTTATTTACAATACAGAAAGAGACTCACAGACATAGAAAACAAACTTATAGCTACCAGAAGGGAAAGGTGGGGGAGGGATAAATTAGGAGTTTGGGATTAACAGATATACACTACTATCTATAAAATAGATAAAAAACAAGGTCCTACTGTGTAGCACAGGGAACTATATTCAATATCTTGTAATAACCTATAATGGAAACGAATCTGAAGAATAGATATTTATATGTATAACTGAATCACTTTGCTGTACACCTGAAATTAACACAACACGGTAAATCAACCATACTTCAATTTTTGAGACACTTAAAATTAATTAAATTAAAAAATAAAATAAAGGGAAATAAAAAAGCTCTGTAGTTGCTCACTTTGTTGGCCAAGCATGACAATGAAGGAAGCTTCCGTTGAAATGAGGACCCCTGATGTCATGCGACGATGGGATTCCAGAGGAACAGAAGCCATGAGGTAGCAACTTACCACCAAAGACCAGATGGACCATTTACCATGAAAGGTGCCAGGGATCTAATGTTGATCAGAAAACAGTAATAGGAAAAAAACTCTATGTCGGGTGACCAAATACCTCTCTTAAGTTTCAACAAAGAATGAGAAAAGGTATGTGAATAGGCTTCTCAGAATGCGCACAGTATGGAGATGTTGTGTTGCATGTGAATGCTTATTATCAAAAGGCATCCGCTACAGAAGAGGCTCTTTAAAATCATGCCCTCTGATGTCAGTCAGACCCTTTCCCCAGCTACCCCAGTGCTACTCAAAATGATCACAGTGTCAGGGATGGAGACTCTGCATAGGCTCAACAACATCAATTTCTCCTTACTAAGGCTGACCTGGCTACTACTGCTGCCGATTTTCTAATCAGCCAACAGCAGAGACCAACGCTGAGCCCCTGACATGGAGCCCTTCACCAGGGGGACCCAGACAGCCACCCAGTAGCAGTTTGATTATGTTGGCCCTCTTGCCTTGTGGAGGGGATGGAGATTTGTCTCCACCATACTAGACATATACTCTGGATATGGATTAGTCTTTCTGCCCATAATGCTTCTGTCAGAACCACCTATGTACTGACCTGCATAAATCTGACCCATGTACTTCAAATTCTCCTTGAAGCCCAGAGAAAAGCATTTGCTGTGTATGATATTCCACACAGCAGTGTTTCTGATCAAGGGACTGATTCACAGCAAATGCACTTATGCCCAACTAATTAACAGATTTTATTACATATCCCATATCCCAGAAGCAACTGGGCTGATTGAAACGTTGAATGGCTTACTGAAGACTCAGTTATACCACCAACTGAGAGACAAGACTCTGAGACGATGGGGTTCTCTTTTATAGAATAAAGTGTATGCCTTGAATCAGAGATTTTATATGGTGCTATCTCCCTCATAACCAGAATACACGTATCTACAATACAAGTGCGGAAATGAAAGTGGCTTTTCTCACTATATAAATAACAAGCTATTTGCAAAAATTTTGCCTCCCTTCCCAGCAACTTTGACCACTGCTGGCTGACTTGGGGTTCTAAGTTCTCAGGAGGCAAGACTTCCACCAAGGGATGTAAAATGGTTCCAGCAAGTCATAGGATGAGAATACCACCAAGCCATTTTGCGCTCTTTATGCTACGGAACCAACAGACAGAGGAAGGGGCAACTCTACTGGCTGGAGTGGTTGATCCTGGTTACTAAGGGGAATTTGGGGGTGCTTCTCCACAAGGGGGTCAAGGAGGACTGTGGAAGGCAGGGGATCTTCCAGGGGCACCAACAGTAGCGCTTAATAAAAAATCATATGAATCAAAACTTTTAAAAGGCAGGATTATTGAGAACTCAGACCCTTGGAAATGAAGCTTTGGATCACACCATCAGGCAGAGAGCCCTGACCATCTAAGGGCAATGGTACATAGAATAGACAGGAGAAGAAGGAGAAAGTCATAGCTATCAACTACGGCCTCTTTATCAATTACAGAAATGAGAACTGCAGTAGTTTTACATGTTTTCTCTTTGTATGTTACATGTATGAGTACATTTGTATATATTAACCATTTTCTTTTTTTCTCTCTTTCTTCCCTTATTTTACATAGAAGTCGTTGAATGTAAATTCTGCAACTTAGCCTTTAGATAAGAGAATACTCAGTGGGACTGAGACTGAATTTGGAGAGTAAGTAACATCGCCAGTGGGCTATATAAATGACTGCTGAAATTGTGTGTCTCTTCATTGGGGGAAAGGGTGAGAACCTCTGCACTTCTATGAAGAAAAGAGTTGGCTTTGTGTTGTACAAAAGTTCAAATATGTTCAAAAGGGTGCATGCAGAAGTAAGTAGTCAAAGGAGGTGACTGCCAGTTACTGGTTTATTGCCTCTCAACTCCAAATCCACCCTGCTTTGCCCTAATCTGGACTTTGTAAACACTTCTCCTTTGCCAGCTGGTGCCATGTTATGTTTTGTTGGTAGAGTGCAGGAGGGATACTGCAAGGTATAGCAGAGGAAGGCATGGTCCCTCTTCATTCTTCCTGGTCCTTCTTGTTCCTGTGGCACGCCATCAGTGGTATGTGAGAGACCCAGTGGCATCACCCTCGAGTGAGGGCTTTCTATTGAGTTTCCCTATCAGCCCAGTAGGTAGCTTGCTTGCCAGCAGTATGCGGAAGACCCAGAGGTACCCAGCTTCCCGCAGGTTTTGCCAGGTCCCAGTAGACACTTTCCCAGTTCACTGCTTGCCAGCCCTGGCTCACGGTACCTCAAGAAACTTCGCCATCCAGTGGACCACAGCCTCTCCCCCTCCAACAAGGTCTGGATCTCAGCCTCGAGTGGAAGGTGATGCTCTCCCAAGTTTATTCCTTCCTCGAGTAGTACTCTTTCTCAGCCCTAGATGTCAGAGCTGCTTCCTACATTTGCTGTTCCTGTGTTCTTTAGCATTTAATTTACCCCTTTTGCAGTTAATTATATTTTACTAGTTAATAATGATTTATATGAAATTTTCCCTGTTCAAATTACTGGTGTAATTTCTGTCTCCTCACTGGTCACTGACTGACATAGTCCCCTTCAGGAAGGAATCCCCTTAAGAAAAGTTCTAAGTTTTTCCACAAATGAATTGATAGAATTTTTAAAATTACAGCACCTCAAACAGGACCTTTCACCTAGGAGATGCTCAATAAATAATTGAATGTTTACCAGTTAAAATTGTAAAATTTGCCTTTTACAAGATGGGGAAAAATTGGAACCTCCATACACTGCTGGTGAGATTGTAAAATAGCACAGTCACTTTGGAAAACAGTCTGGCAGCTTCTCAAAATATTAAACATACAGTTACCACGTGATCCAGCAATTCCACTTTTAGGTATACACCCAAGAGAAATGAAAACATATGCCACCCAAAAACTCGTTCACAAATGTTCATAGCAGCATTATTCATAATAGCCAAAGAGTGGAAACTGTCCAGACACTCATCAACTGACGAATGTATAAATAAAAAGTGATATATGCACACAATAGAATATTATTTAGCCATAGAAGGGAATGACGTATTTACATGTCATAACATGAATGAAACTTGCAAGTGTTATGCTAAGTGAAAGAAACCAGAGCCAGTCATAAAATACCACAGATTGTATGATTCCATTTGTGTGAAATGTCTAGAACAAACAAATCTATACAGAGAGAAAGTTCATTAGCAGTTGTCTCAGGTTGTGGGGAGGGGATGGGCAGGAATGGAGAGGATTGCTAACGGATATGGGATTTCTTTGGGGGTGATGAAAATGTTCTAAAATTAGATTGTGGTGCTGTTTGTTCAATTCTGTGAATATGTTTTCAAAAAGGTGAACTGTACACTTTAAATTTAAATGTATGTGAATTATTTAAGGAAGCTGTTTTGAAAATTTGCCTTTTAAAACTGGCTTTCATTCTGCCACTATACTTCATGAAATGTATCAAAGTGTGGCTAAAATAAAACCAAGAATTAAACCAAATAAATCACAAAATCCTGATTTTAAAAGGGGATTTTAAAATCTGGGGAGACCTTCAAGATGGCGGAGGAGTAAGATGTGGAGATCACTTTCCTCCCCACAAATACATCAGAAATACAACTACATGTGGAACAACTCCTACAGAACACCTACTGAACGCTGGCAGAAGACCTCAGACCTCCCAAAAGGCAAGAAACTCCCCACATACCTGGGTAGGGCAAAAGAAAAAAGAATAAACAGAGACAAAAGAATAGGGACGGGACCTGCACCAGTGGGAGGGAGCTGTGAAGGAGAAAAGGTTTCCACACACTAGGAAGCCCCTTCCCGGGCAGAGACGGGAGGTAGGGGGGAAACTTCGGAGCCGCGGAGGAGAGCGCAGCAACAGGGGTGCGGAGGGCAAAGCGGAGAGATTCCCACACAGAGGATCGGTGCCGACCAGCACTCTCCAGCCCAAGAGGTTTGTCTGCTCACCCGCTGTGACGGGCAGAGGCTGGGAGCTGAGGTTCTGGCTTCGGAGGTCCGATCCCAGGGAGAGGACTGGGGTTGGCGGTGTGAACACACCCTGAAGGGGTTAGTGCACCACGGCTATCTGGGAGGGAGTTCGGGAAAAGGTCTGGAGCTGCCGAAGAGACAAGAGACTTTTTCTTGCCTCTTTGTTTCCCGGTGCGCGAGGAGAGGGGATTCAGAGCGCCGCTTAAAGGAGCTCCAGAGACGGGCGTGAGCCGCGGCTATCAGCGCGGACGCCAGAGACGGGCATGAGACGCCAAGGCTGCTGCTACTGCCACCACCAAGAAGCCTGTGTGCGAGCACAGGTCACTATCCACACCCCCCTTCCGGGGAGCCTGTGCAGACCGCCACTGTCCGTGTCCCATGATCCAGGGACAACTTCCCCAGGAGAACCCATGGCGTGCCTCAGGCTGATGCAACGTCACGCCGACCTCTGCCGCAGCAGGCCCGTCCCGCACTCCGCGCCCCTCCCTCCCCCCGGCCTGAGTGAGCCAGAGTCCCTGAATCAGCTGCTCCTTTAACCCCATCCTGTCTGAGTGGGAACAGACGCCCTCAGGTGACCTACAAGCAAAGGCAGGGCCAAGTCCAAAACTGAACCCCGGAAGCTGTGAGAACAAAGAAGAGAAAGGGAAATCTCTCCCAGCAGCCTCAAGAGCAGCGGATTAAATCTCCACAATCAACTTGATGCACCCTGCATCTGTGGAATACATGAATAGAAAAATAATCATCCCAAATTGAGAAGGTGGACTTTGAGAGCAATGATATATATATTTCTTTTCCCTTTTTCTCTTTTTGTGAGTGTGTATGTATATGCATTTGTGTGTGATTTTGTCTATATAGCTTTGCTCTCACCATTTGTCCTAGGGTTCTGTCTGACCGTTTTTTTTTGTTTCTTGTTTTTTTTGTTTTAATATAGTTTTTAGTGCTTGTTATCATTGGTGGATTTGTTTCCTGGTTTGGTTGCTCTCTTCTTTTTTTTTTTCTTTATTTTATTACTTTTTAATTTGTTTATTTTTAATAACTATTTTTTATTTTAATGACTTTCTTTTTTTCTTTCTTTCTTTCTTTTTTTCTCCCTTTTCTTCTGAGCCATGTGGCTGACAGGGTCTTGGTGCTCTGGCCGGGTGTCAGGCCTGTGCCTCTGAGGTGGGAGAGCCAAGTTCAGAATATTGGTCCACCAGAGATTTCCCAGCTCCATGTAACATCAAACGATATGATCCAAAATCCTGAAAATAGAATGGAAAAAAATACAAGAAACGTTTAACAAGGACCTAGAAGAACTAAAGAGCAAACAAACAATGATGAACAACACAATAATGAAATTAAAAATTCTCTAGAAGGAATCAATAGCAGAATAACTGAGGCAGACAGAATGGATAAGTGGGCTGGAGGATAAACTAGTGGAAATAACTGCCACAGAGCAGAATAAGGAAAAAAGAATGAAAAGAACTGAGGATAATCTCAGAGACCTTAATTGATATTTATAGGACATTCCATCCAAAAACAACAGAACACACTTTCTTCTCAAGTGCTCATGGAACTTTCTCCAGGACAGATCATGTCTTTATGACAATAAAAACATGACGACCCACAACCTATGGGATGCAGCAAAAGCAGTTCTAAGAGGGAAGTTTATAGCAATACAATTCTACCTCAAAAAACAAGAAACATCTCAAATAAACAATGTAACCAGACATCTAAAGCAATTAGAGACATAAGAACAAAAAAAACCCCCCAAAGTTAGCAGAATGAAAGAAGTCATAAAAATCAGATCAGAAATACATGAAAAGTTGCTACCAGAAAACTGCTAGATGTAATCAATGAATTTGGTAAAGTAGCAGGATACAAAATTAATGCACAGAAATCTCTTGCATTCCTATATGCTAATGATGAAAAATCTGAAAGAGAAATTAAGGAAAGGGTCCCATTTACCATTACAACAAAAAGAATAAAATACCTAGGAATAAACACCTACCTAAGGAGACAAAGGACCTGTATGCAGAAAAGTATAAGACACTGATGAAAGAAATTAAAGATGATACAAACAGATGGAGAGATATACCATGTTCTCGGATTGGAAGAAACAACATTATGAAAATGACTATACTACCGAAAGCAATGTACTGATTCAATGCAATCCCTTTCAAACTACCAATGGCATTTTTCACAGAACTAGAACAAAAAAATCTCACATTTTGTATGGAAACACACAAAAACCCTGAATAGCCAAAGCAATCTTGAGAAAGAAAAATGGAGCTGGAGGAATCAGGCTCCCTGAATTCAGACTATTAAAAAAAAAAAAAAGGTTCTGAAGAACCTAGAGGCAGGACAGGAATAAAGACGCAGATGTATTGAATGAACTTGAGAACACCGGGAGGGGGAAGGGTAAGCTGGGATGAAGTGAGAGAGTGGCATGGACTTATATATACTACCAAATGTAAAATAGATAGCTATTGGGAAAAGCCACATAGCCCAAGGAGGTCAGCTAAGTGCTTTTTGACCACCTAGAGGGGTGGGATAGGGAGGGTGGGAGGGAGGGAGAGGCAAGAGGGAGGAGATATGGGGATATATGTATATGTATAGCTGATTCACTTTGCTATAAAGCAGAAACTAACACACCATTGTAAAGCAATTATACTCCAATAAAGATGTTATAAAAAAATTAACTCCTTTGAGCAAGGAAAATAAAAGGTATATCTTGATATTTGTTTCATTTTATTTGCTTTTAATAAAAATTATTTTGAGAAACATTTGAGAGAATAGTGGATGACATTTTCTCGGCTGTTTTATAATAGGCTTTCCTGTTTTTGATTTTTTAAAAATAGGACAGTTCTTATTAGTTATCTATTTTATACATATTAGTGTATATATGTCAGTCCCAATCTCCCAATTCATCCCACCACCACCACCCCCCTAGGCTAACTGTTTCATCACAGGGTCTGAAGGGTATGTTTTTTGAGTGTGATTTCATGTGTAATGATTCTAAATCCATGTTACAGCCCAGCTCATAAAAGGTAATAAACAGGCAAGTGTGATGGGAAATGCCACAGGGTATCCTTCTGGCTCTACCTCTACAAATAGAGGCCAGGGTATCAGAAGGCACCTCCACCACCCTGGGCCTCCCTTCTCATCTGTAAAATGAGGGTGCTGAAAGAGATGGTCTGTGAGGGTCTTTGCATCTCTGACGTTCTGGGTGTCTGAGA
The DNA here is from genome assembly GCF_003031525.2 of Neophocaena asiaeorientalis asiaeorientalis. Taxonomy (NCBI): domain Eukaryota; kingdom Metazoa; phylum Chordata; class Mammalia; order Artiodactyla; family Phocoenidae; genus Neophocaena; species Neophocaena asiaeorientalis. The sequence goes on along the minus strand of NW_020175221.1, from coordinate 2,813,241 downwards.
TTGCTAGGTAGTTGTAAATATTCTTATATCAAGGATAGGAGGCAAAGGCAAATGTGGGTGAAATCTAAGCAAATTTTTGATGTTGAACGCTGAAATGTGATGGCCTAAATGACCATCAAGTATAACTAGGAGCACAGCTCCTTGAGGTCACCAATGCTACTATACTTTAGGGAATCAGTCAAACAGCAAATTAGAGGCTAGGTGGGAGTTAAAAAATAACCTGACTCTTCAGAATGAAAACCTTTGAAGGAGGTTACAAAATTATTTACTATAGTTATGTGCTATATTTATTGCCATTTTCCCTGGGAAAAGTAGCTATTCCTTTTTTTAAATAAAGGCTTCTGTAGTTATTCTTGGTTGAAAAAAATGGGTAATTTTGAAATAATTAAATCTTCTATAAAATTTTTTTTTTCATGTAACTCATCTCTCCTTTTGCTACCTGAGGATCTTGCAAAGCAATGCACCTCAGGAAAAATACAGAACATAATTCCTTTTTCTTCCTCATATTTCTTTTTGTGTGCAATAAAAGAGTACCCATAGGAGCTTTCCATCATAACTCCAAATGTATGAGCTAAATCTAATTGCTCCCTACATTAGCTAATCTCACTTTTAAATCATGTTGACGATATCTTATCAAGGCTTTGAAAATTGCTTAAGAAATATCTGTTTACTTGACTGAATTGTAAGCTAGATGTTGCTCAAGGATTTTTAAAATTCAAGTTTACTTCTTCAAATTTCACCTCATTTATTTTACTAGGTATGTACATTGGTCAGACGTTCAGTGAATGAAAATCTAGCCACAAAATAAAAGCGAAACTAGACACTTAGCCTTTATCTGAGTAACATAAAATATAAATGAATATAAAATTAATAATATTATAAATATGTATTTTTATAAATATAAAGTGAACATAAAGTATATATAGAATATTTGATACAGGGACAGAGTATTAGATGCTATTAGGTACAGATATAAAATATTAAATATGGGACTTCCCTGGTGGCATAGTGGTTAAGAATCCACCTGCCAATGCAGGGGACATGGGTTCGAGCCCGAGCCCTGGTCCGGGAAGATCCCACATGCCGCGGAGCAACTAAGCCTGTGTGTCACAACTACTGAGCCTGCACTCTAGAGCCCGTGAGCCACAACTGTGGAGCCCACGTGCCACAACTACTGAGCCCACGTGCCACAACTACTGAAGCCTGCACGCCTAGCACCCGTGCTCCTCAACAAAGACAAGCCACCGCAATGAGAAGCCCGCACACCGCAACGAAAGCCCTCACACCGCAACAAAAGCCCGCGCACGTTGCTGTGTGCGGGCTTTCTGCAACTAGAGAAAGCCCGCACGCAGCAACGAAGACCCAACGCAGCCAAAAATAAATAAATTTATTTTAAAAAATAAAATATTAAATACAAAGTAAATACTTATTTAAAATGAAAAAAGAAATTACAACAAACTTTTAAAGTGATAAAGATCACGTGTTACAAAATCCAGAAAAAAATATATGATATTTTTATTAATTAGCTGCCTGACACATTTCTAGAATACTTGTACTCCTATAGTTTTAGCTGAATATTCTTTGGTTGCCCTGTCTTATGCCAATGATTTTTTCCCCCAAAATATCTAATTAAGAAGCATCATGTCTTTTGTCCATTTATGTTCTGTTTGGTGTTTCATAAATATTGTGGGATTGTGATTCTGAAAAAAGTCATTAAACACTGTTGAATGAAGTAGTGCTCACCATAACAAGTCATAATGAATGATGAGAGTATATATCAAAATCAATGACCTGGTTATAGTGCAGCCAATGGCTGATCTTCACGCCTTCTGCTGACTGAACAAACAAAGTTTTTCTTTACTGTCATTCTCATCTTCCTGCTGCTTTTTCACTTCCTGCTTGAGAAGGTCCTGGTCCTCATAAACATCTTTATGTCTTCTGTCTCCATTTTTATTAACTATAATTCTTGTTTATCTTGACCCTTTTCCTTATCTTCATGATTTTGAGCATTAGAGATTTTCATTTATATTGCAACACAAATAAAAGAGTTTTTGATATTTTGTGACACAAATAAAAGAAGCTTCTGCCAGCCTTCTTTTTTTCAATTTTTGTTTTTGGTTTCCCTAAGTATATGTCTTTCATATCTATATTTTGGTATAGTAATTCTTTAATAACATATAATTAAATATGTAATACATCATGTAACATACAATATGATTCATCTGAAATCAAGTCATACATGAGAGCAAGACTTGGGAAACTCTTTAGTAAAGGGTCAGATAGCAAACTTTTGGCATTGGGGGCCTTACAGTTTGTCTCAACTACCCAACTCTGCTTTTGTAGCACTAAAATAGCCATGGAGAGTATGTCAATAAATGGGCATGAATGTGTTCCAGGTAAAACTTATTGATAAATAAGGCAGCGAGCTGGATTTGGTCCCCAGGCCATAGTTAGCCAACCCCTCCCCAAGAGCAATTCAAATGCTTTTTTAAAGTGCTGCTACCTTGTACTGAGCTCCACATTTACTCATACTGCTTACTCATAATTTATACTGTACACATTGACTTATTAGTGAATGCTAGGAGTTTGGTCACTTGAATACTTCCCTCTTCTGGTTGTTTTAATGCAGCTGCCGTTTGGGGTGTGCCATTTCATCTGGAACCATGGGATTTTAGCAGGACAAGGTGCATCTGAAATGCTAAAATAATCCAATACCTTGGGAAGCAAAAAACATGTCACTTCATACACATACAGTTTGTAGTATGGCAGCAGGTTTGGGTCTTAGGTGGAAATTCCGATAAATTCTATTTTGCACATTTCTCATCAAAAAAGAAAAAAATGCATGGTGCATTTGTGATTGACATCAGGCATTATTGAATATACTACTGACAGGAGAGAATTTCCTCTTTGACTAAAAAGCAATGAAAACAATTTTACAAACCTGGTAATTGGAAGAGTTTTCCCAGGATAAGTTTCGGATCTCTACACTTCAAACCTTGCTACTGGGCATACATGCTTCTGGTGTTAGACTCCACGTGACACGATCGTATCATGATAAAACTCTGGCTTTGTCCTTTCCTGTTACTGTGCTGAGTGGATTGACACAGTGGGCAGCAGGAACACTATTGGAAGCCATTCCAACACCCGTGTAGCTAGCAGTAACTTAGCTCTCTCTATTAGTTTCCTATGGCTGCTGTAACAAACTGTGTGTGTGTGCTACACACATGGTGGCTTAAAACAACATATATATATATTCTCTTATGGTTCCAGAGGTGAGAAATGTGAAATCAATTTCACTGGGCCAAGATCAAGGTGTCACCAGGCCGCACTCCCTCCAGAGGCTACAGGGGAGAATCTGTTTCCTTGTCTTTTCCAGCATTCCTTGGCTTGGGGGAACTTTCCTCCATCTTCAAAGCCAGCAGTGTAGCATCTTGCTTCAGTGGTCACTTTGCCTTCTTTTTGCGTCAAATCTTCCTCTGCCCCCTACTCATAGGAACACTTTTTATTGCTTTTAGGGCCTCCCCAGATAATTGCCCCATCTCAAGACTCTTAACTTAATCATCTCTGCAGTCTCCTTTGTCATGTAAGGTAACGTTCACAGGTTCCAGGGATTAGGACCTAGATATCTCTGGGGGCCACTATGCAGCCTACCACACTAAGTTTTATATATGTAACATGTATGTCTCACACATAACCCAAACTAAATGTATGTCCAATTCAACCTCCCATCAGCTTGATTCCAGAAGTGCCTGTGGCCCCTTTACCACCATAACTCGAAGGGAAATATGACCTAAAAGTCAGAGTAGAAAGAGTAGTCTCAACCAATTGAAGTTAGAATATATTATTTTTGTAATTTTTACAAAATCTAGGACTTTGTTATATCAGCTCAATTTGTTATATCAACTCAATCCTCACAACTCTCTTAGGTTTTACAGATGAAGTACCTTAGTTCCAAAGGCAGTGCAATGCCCCAAACAGGAACTTAAAATGGGACCATGCACGTGAGGGACCCTCTGACTAAAGCTTCAGAAGTTTCAGGTAAATCCTTCTCAAACATACTATTCACCTCTCCCAGGGTTTTGTTTTTGTTTCTGTGTTCTTGGTAGTAAATAAGAGAGACTCTACTTGTAGTCAAAGGCACCTCTATGCAGATTTTCCAGTACCATCTTGTTTATTTTGGTTTGTTTGCTTTACTTTTTTAAATTGAGGTACAATTCATATAACCTAAAATCAACCATTTTAACATGCACAGTTTAGTCCCTTTCAGTACAGTCACAGAGTTACGTAAACATCACCTCTATCTAGCTCCAAAACATTTTCATCACCCTAAAAGAAAGTGACTTCATTAAAAAGTCATTCTCCATACTCCCCTGGAAACCACTAATCTGTTTTCTCCTTCTATGGATTTACCTATTTGGGAAATTTATATAAATGGAATCATATACTAAGTGACCTTTTGTGTTTGGCTTCTTTCACTTAGCATAATGTTTTCAAGGTTCATCCACGTTGTATCATATATCACTTCATTCCTTTTTATGGCTGAATAATATTCCCTTGTATGGATATACTACATTTGTTTATCCATTTATCAGACATTTGAATTCTTTCCACCTTTTGGCTACTGTGAATAATGCTGTTATGAACATTTGTAAGGGTTCTGAACCCAATTCCATGTGTCTGGTTTTTTTTTCCCCACACCATCAAGTAATTCTACACCAGTTGGTTATCCTATAATTCAATTCAATTATGACACTATCTACCTGGAGATACCATCAGATTCCACAGGTCAAGGGCTTGGTCCTACAAGATTGCCCCCCACCACTTCAGACACCAATCTCAAGCACAGGTTGTTACCTATGCTTCTGACTACAGACTAAAGCTTCAAACAACCCCCTCCTTTAGTTCAATTAATTTGCTAGAGTGGTTTTCAGAACTCAAGGAAGCATTTTCGTTACTAGATGACCAGATTATTATAAAAGAATATAGCTCAGGAACAGCCAGATGAAAGAGACATGTAGGACAAGCTGTGGGGGAGGGGCAGAGGCTTCCATCCCCTCTCTGAGTATGCCACGCTCCCCAAACCGCCACATGCTCACCAACCTGGAAGCTCTCCAAACCATCTCATTTTGGGTTTCTATGGAGGCTTCATTACATAGGCATGATTATTTAAATCACAGGCATATCTCATTAGAGCTACTAAAGCTGTGCTTAAAGGAAAATTTATAGCCTTTTATGCATAGAGTAGAAAAGACAAAAATCCGATAATCAATGATCTAAGCGTTTAATCTCACAAAGTTGAAAGAACAGCAAATTAAAGTCAAAGAAACAGAGTGAAAGAAATAAAGACAGGAACACAAGGTAAAGAAATAGAAAACAAATACACAATAGAGAGGTCAGCAAAGCCTAGGATTGCTTCTTCACGAGGGGATACATAATTTGCCTAAGTAAGAGCTAGATACCAGCCCAAAGCTCTTTGGCTCCCTAAGCGAAGCTCTGAGGCTGTGGTCTACAGACCAACCCATAACCACCATCTGGTCCTGAGTCCCTTGAAGCACATGATTTTAATAAAGGCAACTCTGACTGTTTCTAGAAGATGGAACCAGAAATGTAAGTGAAGTCAGCTTTTACAAATGCATTCAACCGTGAAATCATTCTTGTTGTTGCAACATATCTGCAAATTTTTTTGAAGTCCACATCTTTTCTGTTAAAGTAACTCTCAAGTTATTATTTTCTAGGGAAGAAAACCTGAAAAAAATGGTAAATTGCTGCTTATGTGAAATAATATTTCATTTTACATTGAATAAGAAACTATTAGATTACTATTTTATACTGAAAGGAGAAGAATTTTGTTAAATAACATTCTCTATGAGATTAATAAAGTTACTTGGAAAACAGAAACACTGTCTTAGAGTTACTGTTAAGATCCTAGGCCGCAGGAATTGTATACACTTACCTGAAACATTCCCCAAACTGCTCGTGTAATACTCTGCACTCTGTGATATTCCACAAATATTAATTCAAAAATTCACTGCACTGGTTCCTCCATTTTACCAAGGGCGTTTACATACCCATTTGAGACATAAATCTCCGTGGATCTTGGAGTGTGGTCTCAGGACCAGCAGCAGCATCACCTGAAATTGTTAGATATGCAAACTCTCAGGCTGCATCCCAGACCTGCTGAATCCACCTCTCCTAGCGGAACCCGCAATTGGTTTTAACAAGCCCACCAGGTGATCCTAATGCACACTGACATTTGAGAACCACTGATCTAAGTTGAGAAAGGCTTCCAGAAGCATCTCAAAATGCCACCTGCAGTACTACCTTTAGGCTCATAGGACTCTGTACCTCCACAAGTGTTGGCAGTTTATGCAGCATTCTTAATGGCTCTGATAAAGCAGGAGATGAATTATCAAAGAAGGAGCTTCCGCGATGTGCAACAGAAGACAGGTTCTACACCGCAAAAAGGGGCTGTAAACAGCACTTCCCAGCACACTGCAAGAAATGACAAGAAATTTAATGAGCTTATAACACCAAGAAATACTTGCCTGAACATTTGATCATTCACCAGAGTAGAGTTGCCCCACCCCTAAAAAAGGACATTAACAGGAAAACGGAAGTGAAGAAGCCAGCTGAAAAAAAACCACCATTTCACGGACAGCCAATTAAAAAATGACTCGATAGAATGAAAATAAGATGCACCAGCACTTTATCACCAGCCATTGTCACCTTATCCTAAGGTGCCATTGCCACCTTATCCTAAGGTGACAATGGCTATATTTACTCATCTATACCTTCCCCTGCCTATTTCTGCCTCTGTTTTAAGAAGAAAAGAAGAAAAATGTTTCCCCTGAGTTTCCCTAAGCTCACATTTTTTCAACTAAAAAAAGTGGTCACAAGAGCCAGGAGAGTCTCCTTGGGAGTTTAGGAACATCAGTCTCTTAACAAAGTAGAGCAGAACCCTTGCCTTTCCAGCTATGTTGTCTTTTTATTGTTCTGTTTTTTGTTTTTTGTTTTTTTAATGTACTTTCTCCCTTCCAAGTCAGACAAGAGATTGAACTGAAGTTCTGAGTGAAATTCCATTGATAATTGAAGGTTGATAAAGGAACACTACTTCTCTCTCCTTTTTACCTGATTTCTCACAGGTGATTGTGCCACTAAGTAGAATTTTCTACAGGTCAAGACTCTATCCTCCCTTCAGACAGTGCGCTGGGAGTGTAGCAGCCCTCTCTCATGTCTCCCCCAAATCAGGGAACAGGTGCTAACTCTGCCTAGACTTGAAAAACATCTCACTCTTTTTAATAATTATTTTGTATTCTACTTTTAAAATTACGAATGTAATACATGCTCATTTTAACTAATAAAAGAATCCAAAGTTGCATCTATTATATCAGTAATGTAAACAAATTTGTAATGAACGTTTGTGGGGAAATCTTCCTTTGTGTGAATTTAGGTGGCAACAGATTCAAAGAGCAAGACAAAGCGTTCACACACACCCCCACCGCCACCCCCCACATAAGCTCAGCTTGCACCAACACTCTTACTGGGACTATTACATCTAAAGGAAGTGATACAAGGCTCCATGGCCAGTTGGCACCAGTGAACGTGAAAGTCTAATGGTGCACTTGCTAGTAGGGAGATGTGAAACCACATTGCTTTGTGGTGTGACCTTTGTTGTGACCTCGCTGCCAAGGTACCTGCCGAATTCCCAAGTCTCAATCTTCAGTCTCAATCTTCCAACCAGTTCTGTGAGCCCATACAAAATAATATTCATACTTTGGGATATTCTCAATAGCGGCAACTTTTTTTCCCCCTTTAAGGGTAGATTAGACTTTTTTTTTTTTGCAGTACGCGGGTCTCTCACTGTTGTGGCCTCTCCCGTTGCGGAGCACAGGCTCCGGACGCGCAGGCTCCGCGGCCATGGCTCACGGGCCCATCCGCTATGCGGCACGTGGGATTTTCCCGGACCGGTGCACGAACCCGTGTCCCCCCATAGGCAGGCGGACTCTCAACCACTGCGCCACCAGGGAAGCCCTAGATTAGACTTTTTAAACGACCGAAAGGCATTTGGAAACAAGTGATGATACTAACTCATACTATATATATGGACAAACACACTCATACACACAAATGAGATATGATTATAAAATTTTGACATCTCCTGCCTGAAAAAGACAAAGAAAACTGTGCCAAAAATATTTTCAACAATGGAATCATTGTTAAAATGAGTGCATTTTAACATTTCTTAATCTCACTCTTTAAAAGGATGGAACTAATTTGAATGTTTGTTCCTGTATTGTAATTTAAAATCAATCTCATTACTGCCTACTTAGTGTGCTTATAGGAGCCCAGATATAACAGGACCTCATGGAGACCCTAGAAATACTTCATAATTGATAAGACAAAATTAGGCTTCCAGACCCATAATTTAATTATTTTAAACCTAGAAAATACAACTCTGTTCTGTTCTGCCTAGTATTATATTCTCTACACTATAATAATAACAAATTAGCTTTGTCCTGATGGTATACCTACACAAATAAAAACACTAGTTAGAATAGCATTTTTATGATCTTCAACAGAAGCAAATGTTTGAATTATCTTGTTTTAAGTTGTTGTGAACTTTTGATACTCTTATCTATCCATCTGAGAGTTTCTAGCACATAGTAGGAGGTGCTGAACAGTTGGGTTTTTTTTTTTTAGTTCTATGCCATGAACTGGGAGCTAAGGTTTTTTTCTCCTGCGATTTTTTTGTACGGGTTTTATTGAGATATGTTTCACATACCATACAGTTCACCCACTGAAGGGTAAAAGTCAGTGGTTTTTAGTATATTCACAGTTGTTCACCCAACACACCTGTGATTTGTTTTAAGCGGCATTAGCCAAAGGAAGAAGGGACAGAAGAGGAACTCATTCTCAAGTTACATACAAGTCCATATTGTGGTTATTTTGCCCAATACATTGCATGCAGCTTTGGGGCGGCAAATTCATCCACCCTACATGGAAATGGCAGGAGGTGGGAGGGAAGGGAATGCCAAGTGATTTATTTAAGGTAGATGGTCCAATCTTCCTAACAAGGGTCTATCCTACTAGGCACTAAGAAAGTCAGGAGTTGTCAAGTAACAAAATTTAAATATATCAGATGCCTTCTTAACTGACAATATCAAGACTGATATTTGATTTGAAAGTCAAAGTGAGGAGTCATGAAATATATAACAAATACCTATCACGGTCATTTTCATTTAAACCATACATATATATACATTTAATAAAATGAGTCCTTTTAACCTGTCAAGATGATATATGCTTTTTCATCACATAGTCCTTCCACTTTTTCATTAAAATAATATTGATTCAGTCTGGAACTTAATAAACGGTAAAATGTGGGGCTTTACTAGCCACTGTTAGCTCTGGATTTGATTCTCTTTGCTTCTCCTCTTTTCCAAATTGAGGTCAATCAGTTCAATTCACAGTATATATGATTTCTTCATTATTCATGTTATGGCCTGAATGTTTGTGTCCCCCAACAAAATTCATATGCTGAAACCCTAATTTCAATCTGATTGGCTTAAGAGATGGGCCTTTGGAAGGTAATTAACTTGGGAAGGCTCCACCCTCATGAATGACATTAGTGCCCTTATAAGAAGAGGCAACTAGCTAGCTTTCTTTTTGCCATGTAAGGACACAACGAGAAGCTGGCCACTTGCAAGCCTGGAAGTGGGCTCTCACCAGACACCAGATCTGCCAGCACCTTGATCTTGGACTTTCCAGCCTCCAGAACTATGAGAAATAAATGTTTGCTCTTTAAGCCAACTGAGTCTACGGTAATTTGTTATACAGCAGCCAAATCAGGACAATTCATAATTTTATTTTCCAATAAATCATCAAATTAAATAATCCATTCTTCTATATCTTCCTATAAAGTTATTAGTACCTTTGATTGTCTGAGATCAATCACTGAACTATATTTATGATTATAGCCTTAAAATTCAGAATTTCCTACAGTAGGAATTGTCAAAATTTTTCTGTGAAGGGACAGACTGTAAGTATGTTAGGCTTTGTGAGCCATTTCATCCCCGTGCAACTACTCAATTCTGCCTGTAAGCAGGCAGTTTCTATGCCGGAAAGTGTAATCCTGGCCTCTGTTCTTAAAGGCTCCTCACACTACAGTCTCTTCATTCTGAGCTGGCCCATTCTGGCCCACTGGCCCTTTTACAGCACCTCTGAGGCTGTGGAAAACTTTAGGCATGATCCCCTGTACACCAAGCACAGGCCCTGGGGAGCCAGGAGCACAGCCTCAGTCTCACCTATCCAGCTTCCTCCAAGGTAACTCCATGATGTTGCTCTCACACTGCATTGGTCATGGCCCAGAGTGACAGGCTTACACTGACCAAGAACTAGAGTCCTTGATCTCCCTCATGCTTTGACAGGGAGCAGAGCACTAGATCAAACATTCTCAGACTCCTCCATGCCTTTCCTGACGTTTCTATACTCTCTCCATTTGACTCACAGTCCTAAGAAGGGGCAAATTAAGGACCTTAAGGAAAAACCAGGAACCATTACCTCATGGGACCAAAAGGGTAAAGCTTCTACTTGCTCTAATCCAAATCCGTCTTCCTAGAGGAACCAAACCTGCTGGACTCTGAAAGATAGTCTATGATCTAGCCCTACCAAATTTTTCTTTTAATATGTTGCAGAGCTTTAAAGAAATTTAGAAAATTATTTTTCTCTTGACGAAATCAAGATTTTCATGCTGCCAGCACTGTTGAAAAACATCTTCTTGTAATTAAAAGCTGAACACTGACCTTTTTCTTTACATTCTTATTATAAAAGTCGTAGTCTTACTCTTAGTTCTAGATTTTCTCATTTCCCCACCCACAGATACAGAAAGGTGTCTTGGCCTGACCAGGAGTAAGGTCATATACATAGAAGTTCAAGAGAAGAAAGTACATAGCATATTTCAAAAAACTTTACCTTCTGTTAAATTCTTAACTTTCATTAACTGAAGAGAATGAATGAATAAATGAACAAGTTGGAAGATAAACTTGTGAAGAAAGATTAGAACGGAAAAGAAGCAAGCTCAGAGAACATTCAGGAATGCTTACTCAATACATAAAGTCACTGAGACCATGAATATCTAGCCTTAGAAAATAAAAATATATCCAAAGGAATTGAAATCAGGATCTTGAAGAGATATCTGCACTCCCATGTTGATTGAAGCATTATTCACAATAGCCAAGATATGGAAGCAACATAAGTGTCCATCGATGGACAAATGGATGAAGAAACTGTGGTATACACATACAATGGAATAGTATTTAACCTTAAGAAAAGAAGGCAATCTTGCCATTTGTGACAACATGGATAAACCTGCAGGACATGATATGAAATAAGCCAGACACAGAAGGACAAATACAAGATAACCAATTACATGGGAAATCTACAATAGTCAAACTCAAAGAAGCAGGGAGTAGAATGGTGGTTACCAGGAGCTTAGGGGAGGAGAAAACAGAGAGGTATTAGTCAAAGGGTACAAAGTTTCAGTTATGCAAGATGGACAAGTCCTAGAGAGCTACTGTGTAGCACAGTGCCAATGGTAACTTAATTCTATACTTAAATATTTGCTAAGAGCGTAGATCTTATGTTAAGTGTTCTTATCACGCACACAAAAATAATATTAAATAAAGAGGGCAGGAGGAAACTTTTGGAGGTGATAGATGTTTATGGCATAGATGTGGTGCTCGTTTCATGAATGTACACTTATCTCCTAACCCTAATGTAAAGTTGTATATATTAAAATCATACAGCTTTTTTTATGTCAATCATAACTCAACAAAGTGGTTTAAAGGAGAGAGAAAAAAATAAAATGCCACATTTTATAAAATCTAGAATACCATTAATTTTTGTGCCACTACAATTATTTTTTAATGCTACCAATTAAACTGTGACACATAATCAATTGAAAGACGTGTCCTGGGACTTCCCTGGTGGCACAGTGGTTAAGAATCCACCTGCCAGTGCAGGGGACATGGGCTCAAGCCGTGGTCCGGGAAGATCCCACATGCTGTGGAGCAACTAGGCCCGTGCACCACAACTACTGAGCCTGTGCTCTAGAGCCCATGGTCCGTGACAAGAGAAGCCACCGCAATGAGAAGCCCATGCACTGCAGCAAAGAGTATCCCCACTCACCGCAACTAGAGAGACCCCGTGCGCAGCAACAAAAACCCAACACAGCCATAAATAAATAAATAAATTTATTTTTAAAAAGATGTATCCTAGTTTCAGAGAAACTGAATCATGGAAATTCTACTGATACCTGAAGAGGATGCTGAACAATCAAAATGTTCAGTTAAACAGGAAAGCACAGGACTGTCTTACAGCAGAATGACTGGTTCGAGAGGTTCTCAGAAACACAGAGCTACTCTGAAAGATATTTCCTGGGAAACGTGCACAAGCTATGGAAAGTTTGATGATCTTTGGTTTTGCCTAAAGAACAGCAATCTAAGTCCTGCCAATTATCCTTTCCTACCATCTGCAAACCCATGACATGTATAAATGATAGAAAAAAAATACCTTTAATTAAAAGAATATAAATGAAGCATAAAAAGAATATGAGAATTTTAAAACTACATCATTCTAGACTCTGTCAAGATAAACTGAGCAATCAGAAAGCCATAGCATCTAAGTATGACCAACGTTAGCTGTTTATAACTCACACCCCCTATTTATATCTACTAGGGATTATAAAAGTTTATAAAATTGGCTTTTTGATTTTGAAAATAATCCACATTGATAATGGGAATATTCTGCATTTTTTGGTTCATACAGGGCTAATCAAGTCAAGAACATTTTAATGAAATGAGGAATAATTTAGAGATGCTTATTTAACACTCTCATTTTATATTGAGTCAATTAAGGAAAAAAAACACATAAACTTGGTTTTGACTTAATGATAAAATTTGAAAACAAGCATCATGTTATGAGTCATTTAATCCAATAGGACAACTTGAAGCTCTGGCCAGCTCTAATACCCAGCTTCCCAAGCTACTGAAAATTACCATGAACATTAATAATGATGTGAAAAGGGAGTCTCGTTTATATAAATGCAAGTCAATACAAATAGGGAAAGGGCAATTTATTGTGATGGATGCGTTCACTGAATGTAAAAAGCAAATTATTGAAGATAGAGTGAAAGAGAGAAACCTATAAATACCCAGGCTCCCTGGAGTAGAAGAGGATTAACCACATGGAAATTAAAGAAAAGCTAAAGGAAAACACTGAGTTCACATGTGGAGAAAATATTAAAAGCATCTCACTGCAGGCAACAGGATTAAGGCAATGCATTTGCAGAGCCAGTTCTAACATTCATTAAATGTTATGAAATGGAACAGTATAGACCCAGAGGCATGGAATATCAGGCTGTTGATGGAAAAATAGAAATGGGCAAATAAAAAGGATCAACTCTTGTAAATAAAGCACAAGGAAGGTTCATCAACACCAACAGTTTTTTGCAACCTTTGGAAATGCACTGGTACAAATGAACACTGGCATGCCCTGTGAACTGAGAAAGAGAAGCCATGGCATGGCAGCAACCTAAAAAGGATTCAAAAATTAATTCCAAAAAGCACTGGAATCCACATCTACTGGGCTGGAATAGGAAGAGGAAGCTACCTTGGAGATGTTATTTGAGAGATGCCATAAAACTTCCCACATAAAATAATCTCCCTGCCCACTCTGCCACACTCATGAAATCTCCTTATTGCTTGTGCCTTTAGATAAGGCCATTTAAGACGCTCTGTTAAAATACTAATATTATCTGGACAATGTGGAATTACTTCTAGCTGCCACTAGAGCCTTCTTTCACGCTGGTCCCGCTGAGGAAACGCCTTCTGCCCTGCCTTCCTTATTGGTGGGCACATTCTTCAGGACTCAGCTTAAACATCAGCTGCCGTGTGACACTTTCCATACCCCTCCAACTGCCCTGGAAAAATTGCCTTTCTCTCCTCTGTGCCCCTTGCACTCTACCGGGCTCTGTGGCACTGAGGTCATCATCTAGAGTTACATGTAGGCAAGTTCATCTTCCTCACGGGGCTAAGGTCCCTTCAGAGTTGGAGCCGTCTTTCTTCCTCCATTGTTGCCCAGCCTAAGGCCTGGCATATTAAGGCTCTAAAAAAAAATGACTAAGTCGAAGAGCTCTAACTATTTGGATAGCTAACCAGTCTTCATAAAGAAATGTAGTGCAGCCTGGATAAGTTATGCTGAGGGCAAAGGTCAGCATCACAGTGGTGACCCTGAAGTGAGAGGGCAGTACCATGCAGGCACTAGGCTGTTTCACCAACTCCTAAAAGGTGTTTCATACAAAACCGATGCTCAATAAGCATATGAGCACAGCCGAGGAGGTGGGGGATGAAAAGAAAAGGACCCCAATAAGAAAGAAGAGGCACAGATGGAGGATATGAGGAACCAAAAATAAGCCCCCCCTTGTATAGATTTGCTTGGATCCAGCCTACATACCTTGCCTGACAGTGATAGGATTTCACAGTGACAGTGTGGTAAAGTGGAAAAGTACCAGATAATCAGAGAAGACCAGAGTTAAGGTTTTGCATTTGTAACTGGGTACCACTCTGAACCTCAGTTTCCTCATCTGCATCTGTCTGCTCACTGGGATCTGAAAGGATTTAGTCAGAAAATACAAGTGAAATCACTGTACAAAGTGCTCATGGAATGAAAAGTATTATTTGTTTTGGTCTAACCAATAAGACAAGGTAGGTGAAAAGCCACCTGCTAGTGACAATAAACATATGTAAGGAGACTGAAGGTTGGCTCCAGCAATTTAGTTGGCACAATGCCTACCAAAATTTCTTGAGTATTTTACCAACAACCTTGATGAAATAGGTACAGACATATAACACACAAATATTGACACTAATGAAGGAAAACTTTCGTGAGCTATTGTGGATTAAACCAACTGGCATAATAATATAAACATAGGCAGACGGCAGTTCAAGTTAAGTTAGGCACGTTATGATAAGCCTAGGATGAGGATAACATTTCTCAGAAAAAAGCATCTCATGATGCATTAGCACTGACTTTAAATCCACCCTGATCAGCTTTATCTTATTTGATACAGAACTGAGCTTGCCAATACGAGAAGCTGTTCCACTCAGAAGAAAAAGAGATGTAGATACGAAAATAAGCACAAGGCAATAAGGGGCCAAGTGTGGAAAATGGTTTAAAAAAAAAAATTACAGAACGCTAGAAATGGAAGCGACCTTACAAATAGTTACTGAGTCCAAGCTCATACTGCTCACCACATTACAGGCCAATAAACCAAGGGACAAGTTGTTGGGGGCAAGGAATAATGACTTTATTTGCAAAGCCAGCAGACCGAGAAGATAGTGGACTCATGTCCCAAAGAACCATCTTGCCTGAGTTAGAATTCAGGCTTCTTTTATACTAAAAGGGGAGGGAGTCAAGTCAAACATTTCCTGGTTCAGGCCCGCCTCCGAAGGGGATGTGTTAATTTCCTTCTTCCCGCATTCATTCACAGGTGGGCCTGGTGTTTTCTATGAGCTAAACAAAGGTATTTTAGCTTAATGCTTTATTACCTGGGAGGCAGTGTTCCCAGAGATGGGCCAGTATGTATAGTTTAAGCTTATAGGCAACATCCCTTTAGTGATCAACTTGTAACAGAATACAAAGTTTCTCCCCTATTACAAAATCACCTAATCCAAAGACCATCATCTCTACCCATAGGACCAGTTTCACTAACATGGGTCATTCAACATTATTTTTTTTGGTTATCCAATACTTAGTTGTAGGACCTGCACACTCCACTGGCTCCTCCACTCTCAGCAACTGATATCTTCCTGTCCCTGGAAGACGCTGGAGTCTGTGACCTGCGAAATGTAATCCCTTCCGTTCACTGAGGAGCAAACCCAAGCCCAGAAAGGTTGTGACTTGCTCAAGGCCACTTGCCCAACTGTTTACTGGTAGTGCTAGAATTTAAAATCTAAATATTCTCATTTCTAACCAATACTGGTGCTACAAATTCTAGCAGGAAGGACCCTTGGGTAATAATTTAGTTGGAAAGAAGGGACTAAGCATCTTGCTTAATCACATTTGTTTCAGGTGAGGGAAATGAAAACCTCCCCAAGCTATCCTGTGCCATCACTGCTGTTGCCAACACACTGATTAACTCAGTAACCTCTAAGATGTTTTCTGGGCTATGCTTGTTTGGCTGCCTATAGTATGTTGACATCAACAACTCCAAAGGCATTATTGAAAACACATGTTTTATCCCAGATCTCCATCTCTGAATTTATTATGAAGAGCTTGGTTTAGAGATCAAAAGATTAGCTCAATCTCAGTAATGAGAGTAAAACAAGATTTATTTTAAGGAAAGAGGACAGGCACAGTTATCCCCACGCTGAAGGCAGCTAAGGCAAGTGACGGACATGCACAAAATTATCCTACCTCTGGGGGGTTTCTCAACCTCAATTTTGCCGGCAATTCTTTTTTCACTTTAAAGTCTAATAATCTGACATTTATCCCAAGTTATCTGCTGCTGTATTTAGATAACGTCTCATATTTACCATTTATAGCTCACTTTTGGAGAGTATTTAGCAAGCCTTCTGAACAGAAGCCTTCTGAAGCTTTGTGGGTAAATATGGTAATAGAGGAGCCAAAATATTACAGAATACTTTATTACAGAAACTTTTGTTGCAACAGAGATGACTGATTTTTAAGTTTCTTCTTCCCATGATTAATGGCTTACTAATTATACAAAATATACTTGACTTTTAAATAAAATCCTTAGTTTTTCCTTTTGGTACAATAATTACCAACACAAGACTGACCCCTACTGGGAATATCTGTCCTTGTTACATGGATCATGACTTGGGAAAAGTGAAACAGCCTAAACCGGACACTTCTAGGGCCTTAATAGATTATTGAATTCAATTCTCTGTGAAAAGGTAAGAGGGAGAACTTTTTGAAATCAAAATCATCTTTAAGCAGTTGTGTCTAATTATACTTGGTGTTTTTTTTTTACATCTTTATTGGAGTATAATTGCTTTACAATGGTGTGTTAGTTTCTGCTTTATAACAAAGTGAATCAGTTATACATATACATTTGTTCCCGTATCTCTTCCCTCTTGCGTCTCCCTCTCTCCCACCCTCCCTATCCCACCCCTCCAGGCGGTCACAAAGCACTGAGCTGATCTCCCTGTGCTATGCGGCTGCTTCCCACTAGCTATCTATTTTACGTTTGGTAGTGTATATATGTCCATGCCTCTCTCTCGCTTTGTCACAGCTTACCCTTCCCCCTCCCCATATCCTCAAGTCCATTCTCTAGTAGGTCTGTGTCTTTATTCCTGTCTTACCCTTAGGTTCTTCATGACATTTTTTTTTCTTAAATTCCATATATGTATGTTAATAGTAGAAAGTTTTAAGAAATTTACAAATGATGTCAATATATGTTTTTTATTAGTAAATGTTAATTAAATGTTAATTTGTCAGTAAATGTTACTTATTGCTTCAGATAATTATTAAGAGTTCAAACACTGAAGCAATATTACCCAGTCAGACTTGACCACCCTGTACATTCTTTAGAAAAGTCTTAAAATCTTTTCTAAGTGGGCTTCCCTAGTGGCGCAGTGGTTGAGAGTCCGCCTGCTGATGCAGGGGACACGGGTTCGTGCCCCGGTCCGGGAAGATCCCACATGCCACAGAGCGGCTGGGCCCACGAGCCATGGCTGCTGAGCCTGCGCGTCCGGAGCCTGTGCTCCGCAACGGAAGAGGCCACAACAATGAGAGGCCCACGTACCGAAAAAAAAAAAAAAATCTTTTCTAAGTAACAAAAAGCTTTTAAAAGATTGGAGTCTTTTAGGCCAAACTTGCATATGGACAAAAACCCAGGTTTAATAAATTATGCAGAATCAGTAAGCGAGAAGGCTGATTTCATTTTATATTTTCCTCTGTGCCTCATATTATGGTCTGTTTTCAGATCTCATGTGAAGTAGTTTTCAGTCACGTGATTCTAATCTTCAAAACAGCTTTCCATGGTTTGACTTGGTTGGTTTTTTTCTTAATAACTGAGTCAAATACACGTGATTCTAAAACATACATCTATAAATAAAGATATCAGTTAACTAGAGATAAACTGGACTCATGGGCTCTCAGAAAGTCAGAGATTGCATTTTATCCCAGCCTAACTATTTTTAGCAATAAACTGCTCTGCTATCATGGTAAGTTATCACCGTTGCCAAGATCCTTCAAAAGGTCACAAGTTCTTAGTGGTAACAGTTAAGCAAAAGGCCTCCTTATTCCCATGTTGGATTAGCCTTACAACTGATCAAAATAAAACTACTTCAATTTAAAAAATCAATTACAGTTTACTTATTTCTTATGAAAATAACCTTTAGTCCTCTTTTTTTTTTTTATTAATAAGTCTTTGTTTTACTAGACTACTCAAGAAGACCACCATGTTATTACCATCAGAGAGATGCTAGCAGTAACGTATAAAACTTGCGGGGGCTGGGAGAGCAAGGAATAACTTCCATTACATTCTCTACAAGAGGCTCCGAATGCTATGAACGTTCTCAGTTCTGGCCAGGGGCCCCAAAAGAGGTATTATAAAGTGAGGAGACCTAGCCAAATACATATATTATTTTTTATTTCGAAATAGGCACAGTTTATGGAAAATATAATATATTCTAGATCCTTGAAGCAAACGATTCACATAACAGTTCTCCAAGATGGAATTTATAAAAACTGTAAATAGATTTTTAACTAAATCTTAAATTCACTAGAAATGATGGAACGTATGTAGCAACAGAAACATGCACTAAACAACTGAAAGTGACATTTTTTATTAGGCTAGTACCCTTTTATCCCATTATTCTTCCCATTTTATTTCCTCAAGTTGAAAGTTTGAGCATTAAGGTTAAACAGACACTGAAACACAAAAAAGTCCATCAGAAGTTACTCATTACATCATTAAATTAGTGAATATATCCTCCACTTATTCCAGGCGTGTATTTTTTCTACGAAATTCAATAATAAATGCATTCCCAAGTTGGTACAAATAAGTAAATTCTCTGTTTATGAATGTGGTACCAGATCCCAAATTTCAAATTACTTGAATACCCAGGAGCAAATAATTTCTCTAAGGCTTGATAATCATAGTTTATATTTTACAGTAATTTGTTCGTGTGGAAGACCCGATATGCAATGATGTCAAGGTATTATCCTTTTTTGCAGGTATATAGTGTTAAGAAGAAAGGAAATGCAAGAATGTTTCCAAGTGCCATAAAATTAGAATATCCTATGTCTCATTCTGAAGTGAATACTTCAAATTTAGGCAAATACTATGATGATGGCTAGACACACAGCTGAATTGCCTCTTAATACTGACTTTAGCAGGTAATAACACTCTTACTTTACTCCAGGATTTTAACGTTTGCAGGGCTTTGTTCTTGAGGGTAAAAATAAACATATAAGTTGATACAGCCATGCCCATTTAGTAAAGAGCCATTTTAACTGATTCCTCTTTTAATCATGATAAAAGATTTTTGTGACATTCCAAACATGGGAATATTTAGTTTCCTCTTCTTGTACATAAACAGTTCACAAATACTGGCTCTTTTTAAGTTATATTTCCTATAAAAAGGTACAGAAACCCTCTTCTAGAGGCGGGAATCAGAATCAAGCTCCTGGACAACACAAATGTTAAGTCATGACCCATATGTCTATTACATTTGCTAGACTCCAGATATGACTTCCCCGAAGGCAGATGCAGAAACACAAAGATGTGTGAGAAATCAGAGTGATGAATGACTGAATTTCATCACCATGCTCACACATGTGGTATATTCAACCTTAAAAAATTGCTGTATTGCTCTCAGATTTTCTATACGGAACACTCACTTGATAAATTCCTTATCATAATCTCTCAGAGCACTGATAATCTATAGGATATTTTCTACTCATCATACCTAAAAGTAAAAGCAATTACACATAAAAATTAAAAATACCTTAAAAATCATACCTACAGGGGCTTCCCTGGTGGCACAGTGGTTGAGAGTCTGCCTGCCGATGCAGGGGACATGGGTTCGTGCCCCGGTCCGGGAGGATCCCGCATGCCGCAGAGCGGCTGGGCCCACGAGCCATGGCCACTGAGCCTGCGCGTCCGGAGCCTGTGCTCCGCAACGGGAGAGGCCACAGCAGTGAGAGGCCCACATAACAAAAAAAAAAAAAAAAAAAAAAAAATCATACCTACAAGTAAAGCAAATACATGATTGCATCCACAGAGCTTCAAATAAATACTTTGTTTTCATCACTGCTGCAAATTTTTTGTGGGAATTTGTCGGAAATGCAATGAAAAAAGCTTCAGCAGATATCTGTAGACAGTGACCAGAAGAAACTGGAAGTGAATTCGGCAAAATGCTAGGTCAAGACAACGAAAACACTGCAAATCAAAAAGAAATTTGAGATATTAAATTTTAGAAAAGTATAGGCTGAAAAATAACATGTGAGCTTATAAGTAAGACCTAAAAAGTGCCCATAAAAATATAAAACAGTGCTCATTAGGAGACAATAAGACATCTTAGCGAGGAGCCTGGGCTGTGCAGTCAGAAAGAGCCAGCTGTGACTGCCTATTATGTTACTACTCACAAGATGGGTAGTCTTGGGGAAATTATCCAGTCTTAACTGAGTCTCTGTTTCCTGAGCTGTAAATGGATATAAACTCCATAATAGCGGATATAAGCATTTAATAGGAAACTAGACATACCTAAAGGGAAAAGTGCTGAAAAGGAAGGAAGACTGAAGAAATTATCCATAATGCAGCACAGAAAGACAAACTATGGAAGCTAGAGGTTAAAACAGAAGATGGAAAAGATCTAAAATAGTTTAATTAGAGATTCAAAAACAGAGTTGAGATTGTGACAAAGGCAATATTTAAAGTGACAAAAGACTTCAATCCTCTTAAGAGGCCCCACAAATCCCAAGTAGAATAATTGTTTAAAAAGCACATCATGTAAATTAGATACAGCATCATGAACTGCAGACCACCCAAGACAATGAGAAAATCTGAAAAAGCAGCCTGCCAAAAAAAGATACATTATCTGCAGAGCAATGACAATTAGAGTGGCAGTTGACTTCTCACGTAACAACAGAAACCAGCTAACAAAGGAATGATAACTACAATGTACGGAAATAAAACAACTATCAACCTAGAATTCTACATGCAGCAGAAATACCTTTAAAGAACGAGGGCATTCTTTATACTGAATGTACACTTAAAAATGGTTAAAATGGGGCTTCCCTGGTGGCACAGTGGTTGAGAGTCCACCTGCCGATGCAGGGGACATGGGTTCGTGCCCCAGTCCGGGAAGATCCCACATGCCGCAGAGCGGCTGGGCCCGTGAGCCATGGCCACTGAGCCTGAGCGTCCGGAGCCTGTGCTCCGCAATGGGAGAGGCCACAACAGTGAGAGGCCCACGTACCCCCCCCAAAAAAAGGTTAAAATGGCCAATTTTACGTTATATATAGTTTACCACAACTTAAAAAAATTTTAAATGTCACATACCAAAAACCATTTAATTATGGTGCTAACCACACTTTAAAGGGGTTAATTGTATGGTGTGTGAATTCTATCACAATGAAGCTGTTTTAAAAAAGAATAATAGCAAAATAAAATGTTTTCAGACTAACAAAAACCAACAAACCCTTACTAAAGATAAATTCTAAAGAATGTACTTTCAGAAGGAAAAAAAGTGGTAAAGTATGTAGATAAGCCTATTAAACAAGGACTGTACGTAATAACACGTTATGAGGCTTTAAAACAACAAAAATAAATATATTACAACAATAATATCTAATTTGGGAGGGTGTTCTTAGTGTTTTCAACTCCCAGAAGAGTCTGAGGAGGGTTAAAAGGTAATGACTAACTTTAAACTTTGATAAATTAGTATGCAAGATGTAATTTCTAGGGATCCAATAAGATTAGAAACAGAGTGTCTAAGTTTCAAATTAGTAGAAGAAAACATGAAATTATTTTTTAGCTCCAAACAAAGGCAAGGAAGTAGAGACAAAGTGTTAGAAAATTCAACAAAGACTTATACCAAAATATAATTATATGAAATACAATTTGTCTAAATGTTACAATTAAAAATAAAGATTATCAAGTTGGCTTCTTAAAAAAAATATTCCAACTGTATACTGTTTATAAGGTACAAAACTAAAATATAAGAATGCACAAAGATTGCAAACAAATGCATCACTAAAGATAAGGAGTGACCTTTCACAATGGTTTAAAAAAAAGCAAAAGAGGGAAGGATGCAGGGATGTAGGGAAGAAAGAAGTATAA
This sequence comes from Neophocaena asiaeorientalis asiaeorientalis, assembly GCF_003031525.2. Taxonomy (NCBI): domain Eukaryota; kingdom Metazoa; phylum Chordata; class Mammalia; order Artiodactyla; family Phocoenidae; genus Neophocaena; species Neophocaena asiaeorientalis. Next base: position 2,790,872 of record NW_020175221.1, on the reverse strand, counting down.
ACTGTATTGTATCTATTGCTTCATAATAAATCACCCTAGATTAAATGGCTTAAAGCAACAAACATTATCTCATATTTTCTGTGGGTCCAGAATTCAGAAACAGTTTAGCTGAATCTCTCACAGGCTGCAATCAAGGTGTCAGCTAAGGCTACCTTTATCTCAAGGCTCAACTAAGGGAGAATCCACTTCCAACATCTCTCACGTCAGGACTTCCCTGGTAGTCCAGTGGTTAAGACTCCACACTTCCACTCCAGGGGGCGCGGGGTGGATCCCTGGTCAGGGGTGCAGCCCAAAAAAATCAAAACCAAAACAACATCACTCACATGGCTGTTGGCAGGCGTCAGTAGATCCACTTCCAAGATCACTCATACCGCTGTTGGCAGGCCTTCTGTCCTCACTGGCTATTCAGCAGAGATGTCAGTTCCTTGCCTGAGGGGCCTCTCCATAGGGCAGCTCACAAGAGGGAAGCTGGCTTCCCTCAGAGGAAGCCCGGGAGAGAACAAGAGAGAGGGCCAGCAAGATGGAAGCCAGAGTCTTTGTGATCTAATCTCAAAAGTGATATCCCATCCCTTTTGCCATATTCTACTTGTTAAAACTGTGTCATGAGATCCAAGGTCACACACTCAAGGAGAGGAGATTACACAAGGGCATAAACACCAAAAGGCAGGGATCACTGGGGACATTTTAGATGCTGTCAACCACAGAAATGAAAAACAAAAAGTGTCATTGTTTGCTTATGATGTGGTGAATGCAGAAGAATCACACTAGAGTGAATGGGGAAGTCTAGCAAGCTTGTTGGGTACAAAAATCTGGACACAAAAATCAGTTTATACTATATATAAGCAACAAACAGAAAATGGAAATTTAAAAATAACCCCATTGGACTTCCCTGGTGGCACAGTGGTTAAGAATCTGCCTACCAGTGCAAGGGACAAGGGTTCGAGCCCTGGTCCAGGAAGATCCCACATGCCATGGAGCAACTAAGCCCGTGTGCCACAACTACTGAGCCTGCGCTCTAGAGCTCGTGAGCCACAACTACTGAGCCCGCATGCCACAACTACTGAAGCCTGTGCGCCTAGAGCCCACGCTCGGCAACAAGAGAAGCCACCGCAATGAGAAGCCCACGCACGGCAATGAAGACCCAATGCAGCCAAAACTTAAATAAATAAAAATTTAAAAATATATATATATATAGAAAAAAATAAATAACCACTTACCATAGGAGCAAACAGTTAAATAATAACTGTTGAAGCTAGGGTTGGGTACTATTATCTTTACCTTTTCATATATTTGAAAATTTTGGGACTTTCCTGGTGGTCCAGTGGTTAAGACTCTGTGCTTCCACTGCAAGGGGCACAGGTTCAATCCCTGGTCAGGGAAGTTCCGCATGCCATGCAGTGCAGCCAAAAAAAAAAAGAAAAATTTGATATTAACTTTTTTTTTAAGTATCAAATATCTGGAAACAAATCTAACAAAAGATTTGCAAATGTTTACAGAGAAATTTAAATTTTTTTCTCATTTATTCTAAACAAATGGAGGGATAATGCATGTCCACGGACTAGAAGACTCAATATCATACAGACTGCAATTCTCCACATAGAGTTATAAGTTCAATACAATCAAAATCAAAATGCCAACTGTGTGTGTGTGTGTGTGTGTGTGTGTGTGTAGCCTAACAAGCTGATATTAAAATTTGAACAAAAGTGAAAAAAGTCCCAAAAAATGTGGGAAAAGTCTTCAGCCATATTAATAACACAAAGTAAAACCATAATGAGATGCCATTATACATCCACCACACTGACAATTCAAACTGCCAATAGCAAGTTTTGGTGAGGATTGTAAGTAACAGGAACTCTTATACACTGCTGATGGGCTGTTAATTGGCACACCCACTTTGAAAAACTGGTTTTATCTGCTCCTCAAGTTCACATGTAGGTGGTGGTTATGTTTTATGATCTCTCCATAAGTATGTGATATTTAACAGTAAAAAAAGTAAACTTAAGGGTAAAAAAAGAAAACAGTAACATAGATTCCCAAAGGTGAGCAACAGAAGAGGAGACTCCGGAAAGTAAATTCTACCTCAGGGAACAAATAGAGCAGAAAGTAGATTTATTATTTGCTCTAAACAGAATTCCAAGGTCTAAGAATAAAATCCTGAAACACTAGAAATCTCCCATTACTTTCCACACTTGCATGATAAGGGGTACTCAAATCAATAGGAATACTTATTTCCATCTTTGAAGAGGAAGTCCACTGCAGGAGGCACTCTGCTATGAAAGAACAGAGTCGGGGTCTCAAGTGCAAGTAAAATTCAGTCCAAAGAGCAGAGCAAGCCAATTAATGAGTGCCGCTCTTAGCTTTTTGGGTAATCAGTCTCAAAAGAAGCATTCCAGCTGCTCCATAATTTAAGTGTACCACTATTTGCAAGAGGGCAGAGCAAAGCAAAAGAAATGGACAAAGCACCTCCTAAAGTCTAGTACTAAAGCCCAAAACTCACTTCTTATTTTATCATAGAAATAAATGATTGATGTGAGAACATTAGCTAAGGTGATGACGTTTAGCATCTGAAGATGCTCTCTGACTGACCTAAATATATATATTCTTTTTCTTTAATTTTATCTATTTATTTTATTTATTTTTGGCCGTGTTGGGTCTGAGTTGCCACACGCAGGATCTTCGTTGAGGCATGTGGGATCTTTCATTGCGGTGTGTGGTCTCTTCATTGTGGTACGCGGGCTTCTCTCTAGTTGTGGCTCACAGGTTCCAGAGCGCATCGTCTCTGTAGTTGTGGCACGCGGGCTTAGTTTCCCTGCGGCATGTGGGATCTTAGTTCCCTGACCAGGGATTGAACTCACGTCCCCTGCATTGTAAGGCGGATTCTTTACCAATGGACCACCAGGGAACTCCCTGACCTAAATAAATGCCAAAAAAGAAACACCATGTACAGTATTAAAAAGAACAGTATTTATTTACATTCCATTTACTTTCAAAAGGATGAGGAGCTGGGGAAAATATATTGATACTTATGAAGGAAGTAGTCTCATTTTACTTAACCCATTTGTGTTTTTCATGAAACAACAAAGATTTGACTTAGAATCACAGGACTAATGAGACCAAAAGAATTTATCCAGTTCAATTTTCCATCTTTAGCCAAGACTGAAATTATACCACTGCAGGCAGATGAAAATCTACTTCACTTACAAGTAAACACCAACTAATACATACATCATAAAAGAACTAGCTTTCATAAAATCTGTCATAGCACCCAACAGACCTGCAATAAAAGACACAGCCATTGTAGTAAAGAACATTAAGAATCTTTGTGCAACAGTGAAAAACAATTTATACAGCAGAAATCACAATTGGCTATTAGGTCAATAGCATCACAGTAACAGGACCCAGTGTCGTTCTTATTCAAACATATACACTATTTTTCAGTCTTGGTTATCACAAAGACATCAGTATCTAGGATGTACACACAAATATTTTATAAACACCATAGGAAACAACAAATAAAAAAATGAAAATACCCTTACATTTTGTAACAAATTAAAAACATTAACTTTACCACTATATATTTGTCTCATTATTTTTAATTGGTTTGTACACTTTAAAAACAGCATTGAGTTTTATAAAAATACTGATAATGGCTCAACATTTTTTGAAGTCAGGAAATCTTTATAATTCAGTAGTCTGTGGTTTACGTGCTTCTTTCTTCCACCACCATACTCCTCTAACCACCTATTTACTCAAAAGCAACAGCAACAACAGAGGTCTTTAACAGCTATCCAAGTATTACATACGAAAACTTCTAGTTCTTTGAAATGGTTGGAAGGGGTTTTTTAGTGCCCACATCAGCAGCTGTGGTTTTGCTTTAGGTTTTTCAGGAAACAGAAGTGCTTCACTTTCTGGTGTAGGAAATCGTTCTTGGTAGACTTCAGGATAGGACTTTTGAAACTAAAAATAAAAAAAAAAAGGATCCAAGAAGTGTCAAAAAACAAATGAAAGTCAATAAAATTGGGGACTGTAATTTTTGTTTGTTTGTTTTTGTTTTATTTTTTTTGGCGGTACGCGGGCCTCTCCCGTTGCGGAGCACAGACTCCGGACACGCAGGCTCATCGGCCATGGCTCACAGGCCCAGCCGCTCCGCAGCACGTGGGATATTCCCCAACCGGGGCACGAACCCGTGTCCCCTGCATCGGCAGGCAGACTCTCAACCACTGCGCCACCAGGGAAGCCCTGGGCACTGTAATTTTAAAATAAGTTTCTGATGCAATACTTCCCTATTTTTGTTTTGTTTTAGTGTTTACTGCTTTCCATCAGAAAAGAAAATAAGAAGAAAACAGATCACAAGTTCACTTCAACACAAATCCATTTCTTTTTGTTAAATCATTGGATTGCACTTTCAATAGATCGGATTCATCTTTAATTTGATCTAATCTTCCAAAAAACTCACTTTAGTCATACTTCTTTAAATTTCTCCCCTGCCAACTATAAACACACCTCCCTTCTAAAATATTCACAAGTAATTCTGACTTACATTCTACACAGTCAAAGAAAATCTGGGCCCAACAACATTTCCCCATCTCCCTGCTTCCCCAGCTTAGCTCCACCTGCTTCTACCCAAATGGAAGAGAAAACATGCTGGTATACATTACTTTACAAAAAGCTTACAGAGAAGCAATATGTTTTTCCTTTGATCGTCACCACTGAACTCTTCTCCAAAATTACTCTGAGAAGAACAGGATGGGAATCTAGAACCTTTGTGCTTTGTGTATAATCTTAGGTGGTGTGATCAGAAATCAAGCTATGCAGGATTCAGTCTTTAAAAATAAACACCATTCACTTGCTCTTGAATCAATACTTTAAAAATGATCAAGGTAGGACCTGTGTGGAAGGGGAGAGGCAGCACCTCTAAAGGAGGACCTCTGGAGCATGGAGTTCCGGAGTTCGGAGCCGCGTGGGTGACAGGGTCTTGATGCTCTGGTCGGGTGTCAGGCCTGAGCCTCTGAGGTAGAAGAGCCAAGTTCAGGACATTGGTCCACCAGAGACCTCCCAGCCCCACATAATATCAAATGGCAAAAGCTCTCCCAGAGATCTCCATCTCAATGTTAAGACCCAGCTCCACTCAATGACCAGCAAGCTACAGTGCTGGACACCCTATTCCAAACAACTAGCAAGACAGGAACACAACCCCACTCATTAGCAGAGAGGCTGCCTAAAATCATAATAAGGTCACAGACACCGCAAAACACACAACCGGACACAGTCCTGTCCACCAGAAAAACAAGATTCAGCCTCATCCACCAGAAAACAGGCACCAGTCCCCTCCACCAGGAAGCCTACACAACCCACTGAACCAACCTTATTCAATGAGAGCAGACACCAAAAACAATGGGAACTGAGAACGTGCAGCCTGCTAAAAGAAGACCCCAAACGTAGTAAGTTACACAAAATGAGAAGACAGAGAAATACACAGATGCTCCAGATGAAGGAGCAAGGTAAAAACCCACCAGACTAAACAAATGAAGAGGAAATAGGCAGTCTACCTGAAAAATAATTCAGAGTAATGATAGTAAAGATGATCCAAAATCGTGGAAATAGAATGGATAATAAGGAAACACAAGCTTTAAATGATACATTAAACAAGATGGACTCAATTGATATTTATAGGACATTCCATCCAAAAACAACAGAATACACTTTCTTCTAAGATATACAGATTGCCAACAAACACATGAAAGGATGCTCAACGTCACTGATCATTAGAGAACCGCAAATCAAAACTACAATGAAGTATCACCTCACACCGGCCAGAATGGCTATCATCAAAATATCTACAAACAATAAATGCTGGAGAGAGTGTGGAGAAAATGCAACCCTCTTTCTTGCATTGTTGGTAGGAATGTAAATTGACACAGCCACTATGGAGAGCAGTATGGAGGTTCCTTAAAAAACTGAAAATAAAACTACCATATGACCCAACAATCCCACTAGTGGGCATATACCCTGAGAAAACCATAGTTCAAAAAGAGTCATGTACCACAATGTTCACTGCAGCTCTATTTACAACTTCCAGGACATGGACGCAACCTAAGTGTCCATCGACAGATGAATGGATAAAGAAGATGTGGCACGTATATACAATGGAATATCGCTCAACCATAAAAAGAAAGGAAATTGAGTTATTTGTAGTGAAGTGGGTGGACCCAGACTCTGTCATACAGAGTGGTAACTCAGAAAGAGAAAAACAAATACTGTATGCCAATACATACACATGGAATCTAAAAAAAAAAAAAAAAATGCTTCTGAAGAACCTAGAGGCGACAGGAATAAATGCGCAGATGTAGAGCATGGACTTGAGGACACAAGGAGGGGGAAGGGTAAGCTGGGACGAAGTGAGAGAGTAGCATGGACATATATACACTACCAAATGTAAAATAGATAGCTAGTGGGAAGCAGCCGCATAGCACAGGGAGATCAGCTATGTGCTTTGTGACCACCTAGAGGGGTGGGATTGGGAGGGTGGGAGGGAGACGCAAGAGGGAGGGGATATGGGGATATATGTATTTGTTATACAGCAGAAACCAACACACCATTGTAAAGCAATTACATTCCAATAAAGATGTTACAAAAAAAAAAAGATGTTAAAAACCATTTTAAAAAAAGAAAGAAAGCTGGGGAGTGTGTTGAATAAAAGAGACTTATGAGACAAAAACAAAAGCAAACAAAAGAAAAAGATCAAGGTATGTATACCTGAAACTAACACAACATTGTAAATCAATTACACTTCAAGTTTTAAAAAAGATCAAGTTAAACCTATGCTGAGTTGAAAACTCTTCTCTGAAACCCTAAGCTGTGTTGTTTAACGAGAACTAAAAACTTTTAGTGATGCCTGCAGCAAGAAACCAATTTGATAGGGGCTATGTAAAACCAAAGACTCTTAAATTCTGGACATTTTACACTTGTGAATTCAGTCTGATTTGCCTTTCAAAAAAATCCAAAGAAACTGTTCTCATTTGACAGCTTCTCTGAATTTAAAGTAACTGCTCCACTAACTCACATCATACCACATATCAAAACCAAGGACAAATATTAGAGAATAGCTTCATAAATGAAGAGCTCAATAATGGTAAAAGATTTACATTGGAGAATAAAGACCTGGAAAACTGACCATATTTGTGTAAATTAATATATGAAATAAATAATTTACTTTCAAAACTGCTCTGTCTCAGAAGATGAGATTCGTATGAAACCTATTAAAATAGAGAATAAAAAGGAAACAAAACAACATAAGAACGGTAGGGAGAAGAAATGACTTATGAAGAATATCCTTTTTACCTGCTTCAATTTTTTCTTCTTTTCTTTACTGGAGAGTTTGGTATCTGTGATGACTTCCTCCAACAATGCTGCCAGAGGTTCCTGAGAGCCGTATACTCTTTGGTATTCAAATTCCTCTGGGCTAATTTGACGGCAAAATGATGGAGCAGACAAAGTGATATCCATATCAGCTCCTGGATATTTTATCTGGGGCAAAGGGATTATTAGTGAAAGCGCATTTTCAAATAAATTTCAAGAATTAATTCAGACCGTAGATCTCCTAGTAGGAATGATATGACATTCAATTTGACTGGGAAAAACTATAATGAAAAGTAAAAAGTGTTTCCATAACTTCAAAAAAAAATTCACGTAAAGCCACAGTGTTGCATATAAGTTTTTGCCTTTTTAAACCCCAAAGCCGTTTTCATAAACAAAAAACGTTGTGCTCTCTTCTAATAAGATCTGAAATTTACACACAAACTGAACATTTTGCCTAGAATGATTCCAAACACACACGATGAACTATGTAGGTTCTTCCCACATCTGGAGAGTCTGTTCCTCCCTCCCTTGGGCACTGACAAAAGTACAAGTTTAGCTCAGCTGCTGTGTAGAGGGAAGTACTGCACCCATCTCCAAACATGTTCATAGCATGAAACTAGTGAAAACAAATATGCAGACACTACAGGGCAAAAGGCAGAAGGGTGAAATAAGAGGGAAAAAGGTACCAAGATCTATAAATAAAAGCATCCATTAAAAATACTTAATTTCCTCCAAATCAAAACTACAATGAGATATCACCTCACACCAGTCAGAATGGCCATCATCAAAAAAATCCACAAACAATAAATGCTGGAGAGGGTGTGGAAAGAAGGGAACCCTCCTACACTCTTGGTGGGAATGTAAATTAGTACAGCCACCTTCACAGCATGAAGGTTCCTCAAAAAACTAAAAATAGAGCTACCACATGACCATGCAATCCCACTCCTGGGCATATATCCGGAGAAAAACATGGTCCGACAGGATACATGCACACCAATGTTCATTGCAGTACTGTTTACAATAGGCAAGACATGGAAACAACCTAAATGTCCATCGACAGAGGAATGGATAAAGAAGATATGGTACATATATACAATGAAATATTAATCAGCCATTAAAAAGAATGAAATAATGCCATCGGCAGCAACATGGTTGGACCTAGAGATTGTCATACTGAGTGAAGTAAGTCAGACAGAGAAAGAAATATCATAGATATGGTTTATATAGTGCAATCTAAAAAGAAATGATACAAATGAACTTATTTACAAAACAGAAACAGACTCACAGACTTAAAGAATGAACTTACGGTTACCAAGGGGCAAGTGTGGGGGGAAGGGATAGTTAGGGAGTTTGGGATTCATGTATACACACTGCCATAGTTAAAATGGATAACCAACAAGGACCCCACTGTATAGCACAGGGAGCTCTGCTCAATGTTATGTGCAGCCTGGATGGGAGGGAAGTTTGGGGGAGAAAGGATACATGCATATGTATGGTTGAGTCGCTTTGCTGTGTACCTGAAAACTGTCAAAACATTGTTAATCGCTATATTCCAATATAAATTAAAAAGTTAAAAAAATTTTTCAGAGTCCAAGACGTTCATCTTCTCAAAAATATAGCACCTACTGTTCTTCTGCACTGGATAAAATTACTACCATTATATTCATGTCTTTGGTTTAAGATTTTTTTTTTCCAGAAGCCACAGTTAAAAATAAATGTGTTAAGAGAATACAGAAGAGGAACCAAGATGGCGGAGTAGAAGGACGTGCTCTCACTCCCTCTTCTGAGGACACCAGAATCACAACGAGCTGCTGGACAATCAATGACAGGAAGACACTGGAACTCACCAAAAAAGATACTCCACATCCAAAGACAAAGGAGAAGCCACAATGAGATGGTAGGAGGGGCGCAATCACAGTAAAATCAAATCCCATAAATGGTGGGTGGGTGAATCACAGACTGGAGAACACTTACAACACAGAAGTCCACCCAGTGGAGTGAAGGTTCTGAGCCCCACATCAGGCTTCCCAACCTGGGGGTCCGGAAACAGGAGGAGGAATTGCTAGAGAATCAGACTTTGAAGCCAAGTGGGATTTGATTGCAGGCCTTCGACAGGACAGGGGGAAACAGAGACTCAACTCTCGGAGGCCACACACAAAGTAGTGTGTGCATCAGGACCCAGGGGAAGGAGCAGTGACCCCAGGGGAGACTGAACCAGACCTACCTGCTAGTGTTGGAGGGTCTCCTGCAGAGGCGGGGTTGGCCGTGGCTCACCGTAGGGACAAGGAAACTGGCAGCAGAAGTTCTGGGACATGCTCCTTGGCGTGAGCCGTCCCAGAGTCTGCTATTAGCCCCACCAAAGAGCTGGGGAAGGCTCCAGTGTTGGGTTGCCTCAGGCCAAACAACCAACAGGGAGGTAACCCAGCACCACCCATCAGCAATCAAGCAGATTAAAGTTTTACTGAGCTCTGCCCACCACCAGACCCTCCCATCAGGAAACTTACACAAGCCTATTACATAGCCTCATCCACCAGAGGGCAGACAGCACAACCAAGAAGAACTACAATCCTGCAGCCTGTGGAACAAAAACCACGTTCACAGAAAGATAGACAAGATGAAAAGGCAGAGGGCTATGTACCAGGTGAAGGAACAAGATAAAACCCCAGAAAAACAACTAAATGAAGTGGAGATAGGCAACCTTCCAGAAAAAGAATTCAGAATAATGACAGTGAAGATGATCCAGGACCACAGAAAGAGAATGGAGGCAAAGATTGAGAAGATGCAAGAAATGTTTAACAAAGACCTAGAAAAATTAAACAACGGACAGAGATGAACAATACAATAACTGAAATAAAAACTATACTAGAAGGAATCAATAGCAGAAAAACTGAGGCAGAAGAACGGGTAAGTGACCTGGAAGACAGAATGGTGGAATTCACTTCCACAGAACAGAATAAAAAAAAGAGAATGAAAACAAATGAAGAGAGCCTAAGAGACCTCTGGGACAACATTAAACGCAACAACATTCGCATTATAGGGGTCCCAGAAGGAGAAGAGAGAGAGAAAGGACCAGAGAAAATATTTGAAGAGATTATAGTCGAAAGCTTCCCTAACATGGGAAAGGAAAGAGCCACCCAAGTCCAGGAAGTGCAGAGAGTCCCATACAGGATAAACCCAAGGAGAAACACAGCAAGACACATAGTAATCAAATTGGCAAAACCTAAAGACAAAGAAAAATTATTGAAAGCAGCAAGGGAAAAATGACAAATAACATACAAGGGAACTCCCATAAGATTTCTCAGCAGAAACTCTACAAGCCAGAAGGGAGTGGGATGATATCCTTAAAGTGATGAAAGGGAAGAACCTACAACCAAGATTATTCTACCCTGCAAGGATCTCATTCAGATTCGATGGAGAAATCAAAAGCTTTACAGACAAGCAAAAGCTAAGAGAATTCAGCACCAACAAACCAGCTCTACAACAAATCCAAAAGGAACTTCTCAAAGTCAGAAACACAAGAGAAGAAAAGAACCTACAAGAACAAACCCAAAACAATTAAGAAAATAGTAAGAGGAACATATGTATCGATAATTACCTTAAAGGTGAATGGATTTAGTGCTCCAACCAAAAGACACAGGCTTGCTGAATGGATACAAAAACAAGACCCATATATATGCTGCCTACAAGAGACCCACTTCAGTCCTAGGGACACATACAGACTGAAAGTGAAGGGATGGAAAAAGATATTCCATGAAAATGGAAATCAAAAGAAACCTGGGGTAGCAATACTCATGTCAGATAAAATAGACTTTAAAATAAAGAATGTTACAAGAGACAAGGACGGACACTACATAATGATCAAGGGATCAATCCAAGAGGAAGACATAACAATAATAAATATATATGCACCCAACATAGGAGCGCCTCAATACATAAGGCAACTGCTAACAGCTCTAAAAGAGGAAATCGACAGTAACACAATAATAGTGCGGGACTTTAACACCTCACTTACACCAATGGACAGATCATCCAAAATGAAAATAAATAAGGAAACAGAAGCTTTAAATGATACAACAGACCAGATAGGTTTAATTTATATTTATAGGACATTGCATCCAAAAACAGCAGATTACACTTTCTCCTCGAATGCCCACAGAACATTCTGCAGGATAGATCACATCTTGGGTCACAAATCAAGCCTCAGTAAATTTAAGAAAACTGAAATCATATCAAGCATCTTTTCTGAACACAAGACTATGAGATTAGAAATGTGACACATGCACCCCAATGTTCATTGCAGCACTATTTACAATAGCCAGGTCATGGAAGCAACCTAAATGCCCATCGACAGACGAATGGATAAAGAAGTTGTGGTACATATAAACAATGGAATATTACTCAGCCATAAAAAGGAACGAAATGGGGTCATTTTTTGAGATGTGGATGGATCTAGAGACTGTCATACAGAGTGAAGTAAGTCAGAAAGAGAAAAACAAATACCGTATATTAACGCATGTGTGTGGCACCTAGAAAAATGGTACAGATGAACCTGTTTGCAGGGCAGAAGTTGAGACACAGATGTAGAGAAAAAACATATGGACACCAAGAGGAGAAAGCGGTGGGGGGGTGGGAATGATGGTGTGATGAACTGGGAGATTGGGATTGACATGTATACACTGATGTGTATAAAATGGATGACTGACTAATAAGAACCTGCTGTATAAAAAAATAAATAAAATTCAAAAAACAAATTCTTTTTAATAAATAAATAATTGTGTTGCCAGGAAGGGTTATTCCATGAAGAACATTCCATGCCTCAACATCAGTTTACCAGGTCACTTAGGGACAACCCAAGAGAAACAGACCAGAACCATAAGGAAAGGAGGACACACAAAACACTTAATTTGTATTTGAACCAAGAATTCTGGAAAAAGTAGAAAAGAGCCAGAATAAAAAGGTGAGGCCCAGGTAAAATGTGACCGCCAAAGCCTAGGACATGAGAAAAACACAAGATATCTATGAGCAAAGGGTATAAGAGGAAGAAGAGGGTTACAGACAAGGTCAACAGAAGGTTGGTGTCAAAAACAACGCTGACCTCACTGTTAATCTATCCCAGGGTCAGCCCTGAAACTGCTCCAAAACAATTCACCAGAACAGTCCAAGTAACACTTCATTTTCAGAAAGGTACCACCCTAAATGTGTTATGACGGAGTGGCTGAGTACCCTGTGCAAGAGAAGAGAGATCTATAGGCTTTGAGTACTGAAACAATTGTTTGGCAATTCTAATGAGTGTGTACTTCTAAGAGAGAAAATGTAACTGGACAATTGCATAGTTACTGATTTTATTCAGGGCCATCACAGCCCCACTTCACAGGTCATGCTACTCTGCGGTTAAGTTAATCATCACTCAGCCTTCTGATCTTCAGCTGTCAGTGAAAGGCTCACAGGGTTACATTCCTGCAATACAAGCCTGTGCCATGTGAATACACAAGCCCAGCAAGGATGCAAAGCAATGGAGTCACTGCTATCACTTTTCCTTACAGAAATTCAGTGAAAGTATTTCTTTTCATTTTTATGGGTTTTTTTTAAGTTTGGCTCATAAAATATCAAGGGGAGGTGGGAGATTAAAACAACAGTAATTTGTTTTTTTCACCCATTTAAATGGCAAAGGTATGTATGTTACCCAAAGTAGGCAAGGGTGTAAAGAAATGAACACTTTCTTATACCAACAATGGGAATGCAACTTGGAACAATCACTCTAAATGGAAATTTGACAATATGCAATCAATGTTTAACACACATTCATGGTCTTTGACCATGAAATGCCACTCCTAGGAATTTATTCTTAGAAAGTAATCACAGATCGACCAAAAAAAATCTAACTATAAAAATATTTACTGTTATAATGATTGTAAAATGGAAAAAAAATGGAAACAATATAAATATCAACCAAAGAAAATCATTTAAATAAATTATGGTATATTCATATTATGGAATATTATGTTACCAATCATAATGATATTGTGGAATATATAACAATAATGTTGATAATAATAACAGCAGCAGTACCAAATGAGGTACTTACTATGTGATAAACATTATTCTAAGCACTTTACATGTCTTAAGCCTTTCAATCCCCAAAATAGCCTTAGGAGGTAGCTATTAACTACTGTTATCGCGTTTTACTGATGAAAAACAGAGATGTTGGGGCAGATGCTAAAGCAGAGAGTCATTATACAACATGCCAAGGTCACATGGCTAATAAAGGGCACATCAGAAATTCAAACACCATTTAGTCTGTGCTCCTGGCCATTCTGGGTCAATCAAGAATATTTAATGATGTGGAAACTTCTTCTTGTTGTATTGTTAAGAGAAAGTAAGTTATAAAAGAGGAACAAAGGAGGGAAAGAAGGAAGGAAGGGAGGGAGAGGGGGAAATAGAAAAGACTCTTAACACTGAACATTTAGAGTTATTCTGATATTTTTTAGTGTGTTTTCTCTATTTTCCAAATTCCTTCAATAGGAAAATTTTTTATTTTAATTTTTAAACTGCACACTGAAAACAGATGGTTATTTACTTTAATGATACTTTGGCAGGTAGCAGCTCACTGGTCCTTAATTGTGGAGCCTCAAAACATGCTTAAGGGGAAAGAGGGCCGGTCATTCAGAAGGAGACAAGCAGACCTGCCTGCCTTTACCCAACGTTTCTGCTCCTGCAGCCTGACATACAAACCCCTCTGGGGGGCCCACGTGATAGTAATACATTACATTTCTTTTGCATCATTTTAATATAGTGACTGCAACGACAAAAACAATAAATACCTTTCAAAAAGTATCTGCCGTATGACATTTGTGCCACACGCTTTACAATGTAGTGTCTACTCTTTACAACAACTTCATCGAGTAGGTATTGACCATTTTAACACTTGCAGAAACTGAAATCCAGAGGGCTTAAGGGACTTGCCCAAAGCCACATAACCAGGCAAGTGGGGAGCCAGGAGTTTGGCCCAGGTCCTTATGGCTCTGAAGCCGGGTTCTTCTACCATAACATGCTTTACAGTGAGGCAGTATGGCATAGTAGTTAAGAGCACTGATTCTGGAAAACGATTTTATCAGTTTGAATCCTAGCTCTGTGACCTTGGACAAATTACTTATGCTCTCTGTGCCTCAGCTTTCTCATTCAAAAAATAGTACCTAGGTGGCAGGGCTATTATGAATCAAGACTTTATTGCATATAAATCACTTCCATCAGGAAGTATATGTAGATTCTGAACAAACCCATTTTAGGAATTTGCAACCAAAAGTATGCAGCATTGATCAACACAACAAAACCTAGTGGGCATTCCACAAATTTTCAAAGATAATAACAAACATGTGCAGTGCCTACTATGTGCCACGCCCGGTTGTAAGCACTTTGTACAAATTAACTCACTCAATCTTCAAAACAAAAAATGCCAAGAAGCCTAGCAAACTTACATAACTTTCTGCTGGCAATTTTATAGTACTGGTAATATCCCTTCCTTTACCTGGACTCTTCGCAGATGGGCCACACGCTCCTCTATGGAGGTCTGCAAGGCCAAAGGGACTTTCAGAATCTCTTGGTAATTGTCCATCAGAAACGTCACCAACCTAGCAGCTAATAAGTCATCCAAGTCCACTTCATCTTTGGAACACAAGATGCAATGGGAAAACGTCTGAACCATCTAAAAAAAAAAAAAAATAGAGGGGAGGGAGGGTGAATTTTTAAATAAACACAGATGAGGTTTTTTCACTACTCTGAACTGAGTGCCATCTAATTTGCAAAAAGCAAATGTGCCTAGTCAGTGAGAAATGGCCCACAGCACAGGGTGCACATCTCACCTGGCACCTGGCCACACCTGGTCATCTCAGATGGGCTGATCTTCTCATCAACCAGCATGAACAGAATGTGCATCACATCTCACAGAGACTTAGCAGAGATGCTTGTCTGAGCAGTTTTTAAAGGCACCCCTTTTATAGATGGTTTTAAATATATATATTTAAACAAATTCTGAAAATTATTATCACCATCACAACTTGGATCATGTAGCACTTTTTTTTTGTTTGTTTGTTTGTTTGTTTTTTTTTTGTGGTACGCGGACCTCTCACTGACGTGGCCCCTCCCGCTGCGGAGCACAGGCTCCGGACGCGCAGGCCCAGCGGCCATGGCCCACGGGCCCAGCCGCTCCGCGGCATGCGGGATCCTCCCGGACCGGGGCACGAACCCGCGTCCCCTGCATCGGCAGGCGGACTCTCAACCACTGCGCCACCAGGGAAGCCCCATGTAGCACTTTTAAGTTAAAAGTACTTTATAGCCATTTAGTCTAAAAATATCCTAATTTCATTATTGTCTTATTTCGTTCTTTTAAAAAAAAAAATTGCTAACACAATCTATGTGCCTCAACAATTAGTTTTTCCTAGTTAATTGTTATTTTCTTCAGGATTTTGTATGTACATTTGACAATCACCTTTGAACAAAACCATCAGAAGTGCATTAGGTGATGAAATACAAAAAATATTATAGCAGTTGTTTCCATAGAATTCATTTTAACTAATCCATTCTTAATGCAATCCTTTGGATGGACTATTTTTTCCTTTTCCTACTAATTTTATTGTTGACAATCTTATTTCAAAATCTATAAGCATGTAAATGAAACAAGTCAGGCACAGAAAGACAAATACTATATGATATCACTTATATATGGAAACTAAAAAATACAAGAAACTAGTGAATATAACAAAAAAGAAACAGATTCACAGATATAGTGAACAAACAAGTGGTTACCAGCGGGGAGAGTGAAGAGGGGAGGCGCATTGTATGTACATTTGACAATCACCTTTGAACAAAACCATCAGAAGTGCATTAGGTGATGAAATACAAAAAATATTATAGCAGTTGTTTCCATAGAATTCATTTTAACTAATCCATTCTTAATGCAATCCTTTGGATGGACTATTTTTTCCTTTTCCTACTAATTTTATTGTTGACAATCTTATTTCAAAATCTATAAGCATGTAAATGAAACAAGTCAGGCACAGAAAGACAAATACTATATGATATCACTTATATATGGAAACTAAAAAATACAAGAAACTAGTGAATATAACAAAAAAGAAACAGATTCACAGATATAGTGAACAAACAAGTGGTTACCAGCGGGGAGAGTGAAGAGGGGAGGCGCAATATGTGGAATCTAAAAAAATGCTACAAATGAACCTATTTACAAAACAGAAATTGAGTCACAGATGTAGAAAACAAACTTATAGTTACCAAAAGGGAAAGGGGCAGAGGGATAAATTGGGAGATTGGGATTGACATATACACACTACTACATATAAAATAGATAGCTAATAAGAACCTACTGTATAGCACCTACTGTATCTATTCAACACTCTGTAATGACCTATATGGAAATAGAACCTAAAAAAGAGTAGATATATGTACAGGCATAACTGACTCACTTTTCTGTACAGCAGAAACTAACACAACATTGTAAATCAACTATACTCCAATTAAAAAAAAAGAATTACAAATTATTATGTACAAAATAAGCTACAAGGATATGTTATACAGTACAAGAAATATAGCCAATATTTTATAACAACTATAAATGGAACGTTTAAAAATTGTAAATCACTATATTATACGCCTGCAACTTATATAATATTGTACATCAACTATAATTTTAAAAACCTATAAGCATGACATCATGTAATTCTGTTTAATAAGACTTCATTTCATCAACATACTGAAGATGATACTTTATCTTCACTCACATATACGTACAGAGGGAGAGACACACACAGAGACTTTATCTGGAGACTAGGGACCCCAGGGCATCTGTGAGTGCCTTGAAATTGTATAGAAAATTTTACACATGCATTCTTCTGGGGAATAGGTGCAAAGTTTTCTTCAGCTTTACAAAAAGGTCCATTAGCCCACCTACCCATCCACCCACCCCCCAAAAAAGGTCAAGAATCACTCTACTGGGTGCTGACTTGGCCTCTGATCTTATACCACACCTCTAAAAGTCGAACAGTGGACCCTCAGGCATACACAATGGTTCACCGACATATAGAAAGGATGTACATCCCAATGACACATCAATTTTGCTCTAAGATATTTTTTGAGGAAAATTAATAAATTTTGCTAGTAAATAATCCTAAACCTAGACCCTATTTTAAAACACATGCTGACATGACAAAGTAGAATTCAAAATTAGCCTGTTTTTAAGCAAAACAGAATATATTAAGAAATATCCTCACTCACGGACCCTTAGATCATACCCTGAAAGATACACATTCTTTCCTTCCAAGTTGTCTGGTCTAACTCTATAGTTTACTTCTTCCCTCTTTAATCCATGATATATGCTGCATCTTCTCCTACTGGCTATAGTAACAAAGGTTTTGCGACCCTTTTTGTCCTGGAGGAGAGAATGCTGTTTCTTGACACACCAGTAATCCTTTCTGTCCACGCTTCTTTCTCTCGTGTTGACAGCAGGCAGGATGCAGCAGCTATCTCTACACTCACTCTACACTCCACCCCTACTCACTCTTTACTTTTCATTATGTTCTTTAAGTCACTAAGACCAAAAGCACAATACCAGTCTGGGTGGATTCCAAGCCATGGCTCTTTAAGTGGGCCTGCCTTGTACCTTCCTCTGGTTGCCAAGCTAGTAAACTTTACTCAAGTGAATTTTAACCCCCAAACTCCAGTCCTCGTAGATGTTAGAAATCAACCTACCAGTGTTCGGGTGCCAAAGCCATCACACAGTGGTGGCATCTCCTTATTTAAGCAGATCCTTGCCATCATCCTCATCAATAGCTGTAACTTTCTTCTATTTTCAGGAGGCAGGAGGAGGCAGCAAACTTGAAATGCTTCAATGGCCATTTTCTCTTTCTGTAACAAACCTGATTTAGAAAAAAAAAAAAAGGTTTTAATCCTTTAAAAACCTATAGCCTACCTGACTCTATTATGTTCACATTTTTACAAAACATGTATTACTAAAATTATATAAAGCATATTTGCATGTGCAATTATACTGGGCTAACTGACATAGATCCACTGTCACAAATCTGCATGGAAAACACGAACCACCAACCAGCGTTGGCAAATATATAAAACAAATACAGCCATTTCCCCCTCCCACACCCTTGACAGATAAAACTAAATTTTCATAGCATTCTTTCCCTCTGAGCCAAGAGCAGTCAGGTTAAGCCTCACTTCACTCTCAACACTCTGCAAGAGGTCCAAGACAGCACGAGCAAGAACATGAACGTGCCGTCACTGCCCTGAAGCTTCCCCTTTTGTACTATTTCCTCATGAGGAGCATGGTCACCATCCTGCATGACTCTCACAGACTAAATAATAGCACCAATGCTGTTAGAGTTGTTCTGGTGCCTAATGGCTCTGCTTCTTTCTAAATAACACCTTCCTCCCACTTAAGCTAGTTTTTTCTAGCTAAGTGTGATGATTCAATCATGTTACATGTCATCCCTCCTCACCCAATAGGATTTTGCTAAAAATTAGGGTATTCTAATATTGTGCTCTCTTCAACCATACTTGTCTCTGGACACACACACCTCCAAGCCTTCTGAAGAGATGAAACTGCTTTCACCGATTTATTGGTTCATATCCAACTTTTTCAAGTTCCAACTAGTCTCTGCTTGGAGACAAAACCATCTTTTATATTCAGTAAATATTTACTGGCCATGTACGATATGCCAGGAACAATGCTAGGTCTCAGAAATATAAAAATATGCCAGGTCCCTTCCTTTAAAGAGCTTATGCACTGTGAGAAGGAGAGGCCCATAAAAAAGTAAGTAGCAAAATGTGAGAGGTGCTGCAAGAGACATGTGCAACAGGCATATTAGGGAACCTGTAAGTCACTCAATAAGACTATACCATAGGCTGTGAGTGCCCAATAGAAATGAAGCGAAAAAGGTTAGCAGAGATGAGATCTTAGAAGGCCTTGAATGCCAGACTAAGGACTTTGGGTTTGAAGGAAAAAAAGGAAAGGAGCTGGGGAATGATGAGAAAATACTCCTAGAGTTTTGGGGAAAGTTACTCGCTAAGGAGGACATTTGAGCAGAAATCTGAAGAAAATGAGAGTATGCCTGGCAGATATCACAGAGACAAATTTTCACAGTAAAGGAAATAGCAATGACAAAGATTGTGACAAGGGAGTATGTCTGGAATGTCTGAGGAACAGCAATAAGGGCAGTGTGAAGAGAGAGGGTTATGCAAGGAATATTCAAGTCAGAAACGAGGTTAGAGAGGAAGCCAAGAGCCAGATCATGTAGAACCTTGCAGACTATCATTAAGGACTCTGGGTTTCACTGTAAGTGACCCAAGAAGCCATTGAAGGATTCTGGGCAGGAGAGCCATTTGATTTGAATTATTTTTACTCTGGCAGCTGTATAGAGAATAGACTGTAAAGGGGTAACAGGGAGGGAGGAAGGAAGATTCAAGGCATGATTACAGTCTGCATGAGGTTGGAACTGGTAGCAGCTGGATCTGGTGAAGACCAATTACATTCTAGATCTATTTCTCCATGAAGTCTTTTACTTTTGCCACAAAGACTTCTATCACATTAGGCCACAAATCCCTTCTTTTACCAAATTATAAACACCTGTGGAGAGTCAAATTTCACCTTAACTTTATATGTTTCATATATATATATATATATATATATATATATATA
>NW_020175221.1:2737680-2770703 GCF_003031525.2 Neophocaena asiaeorientalis asiaeorientalis | reverse complement strand
CATACACACAGTTTTATAAATAAGACTTCAAGATAATTGAAATCATAATGTATTTCTTTTGGCAAGCCCTATTTCCTAGTATATGGTACAAAGCATAAAAGTAAACATTCAAGGGTAGGGGGAGGGACAAAATGGTAGAGTAGAAAGACCCTGAACTCACCTTCTCCTATGGGCACTCCAAAGTTGCAACTACTTACAGAGCTATGAAAATGACCCGAAGACTAGCAGAAAAGATTTTCCACAACTAAAGATATAAAGAAAGAGTCACAATGAAACATGTAGGAGGAGCAGAGATTCAATATTAAAGGACCCACATAAATGAGTGGGCAACCCACAAATGGTAGGAATATCACAACTGCAGAGGTCCTCCCCAGAAAGTGAGGGGTCAGATCCTACATGGGGCTCCCCAGCTTGGGGTTCCTGCACCAGAAGGACAAGCACCCAGGACATTTGGCTTTGAAACCAAGTGGGGCTTACATTCAGGAGGGCTGGAGGAAACAGAGACTCCACTCTTAAAGGGCATGTGCAAAATCTCATGTACTCTGAGTCCCAGCACAGAAGCAGTACTTTGAAAGGAGCCTGGGTCAAACCAACTTGCTCATCTTGGAGAGTTTCCCAGAGAGGGAGGAGAAGACTGGGATTCTTCCTGGGGGTGGAGACACTGGCAGCAGCCATTTTGGGGAGCTCATTCTACCGCGATGAACCAGTGCTGGCAAGCACCATTTTGGAATCCTCCCTCTAACCTACTAGTGCTAGGGGGCCTGCCCCACCCACCAGCAGGTCCACAGCAGCCACATGGACCACCAGATCACAGAGCCAGCCATGTGTGAAGCCTACCCCACCCTCCAGCAAGCCCACATCCACCACACGACTCAGGGCCTTGCAGTCAATTGGGCTGGGGGTGAAGGGGAGCAGCCCCACCTCCCAGTGCACCCACAGTAGGTGGCCTCACCACAACAGAAGGGCAAATGCAGCCTACATAGGGAGCACCCGCAGGGCATATAGCTCTGGTGACCAGAAGGGGGTGATGTGCCACTGGGTCCCACAATACATCTCCTATATAAAGCTACTTCTCCAAGATCAGGAAATGTAACCAACCTACTAAATACATAGACATAAAAACAGAGAATTACGCAAAATGAGGATAAGAAGCAATATATTCCAAGAGAAGGAACAATACAAAACCTCAGGGAAAACCTTAAAGTGGAGATAAGCAATCTACCCCATAAAGAGTTCTGGGTAATGACAATAAAGATACTCACTGAACTCAGGAGAGGAATGGACGAACACAGTGAGAATTTCAACAAAGAGTTAGAAAACATAAAGAACCAAACAAAGTGGAAGAATACAATAACTGAAGTACACTAGAAGGAATCAATAGTAGACTAGATATAGTAGACCCAGAGGAACAAATCAGCAGTCTGGAAGACAGAGCTGTGGAAATTCACCTAGCTGAACAAAAAAAAAAAAAACAGAAAAAGAACTTTTTAAAATGAGGATAGTTTAAGAGACCTCTGGAACAGCATTAAGTATACTAACATTTGAATTATAGGGGTCCCAGAAGGAGAACAGAGAAAGAAGGGGGAAGAGAACTTATTTGAAGAAATCACAGCTGAAAATATCCCTAACCTGGCAAAGGAAAAAGACATCCAGGCCCAGGAAGTAAAGAGAGTCCCAAACAAGATTAACCCCAAAAGGTCCACAACAAGACACATTATAATTAAAATGGCAAAAATTAAATGTAAAGAGAGAATCCTAAAAGCAGCAAGAGAAAATCAACTAGTTAGGTACGAGGGAAGTCCCATAAAACCACAAGCTGATTTTTCAGCAGAAACTTTGTGGGCCGTAAGGGAGTAGAACAATACACCCAAAGAGATGAAAGGAAAAATACCTACAACCAAGAATACTCTACCCAACAAGGTTATCATTCAGAGTTGAAGGAGAGATAAAGAGTTTTACAGATAAGCAAAAGCTAAAAAGACTTCAGCACCACCAAACTGGCCTTACAAAAAATGTTAAGGGACTTCTCAAAGCAAAAAAGAAAAGGCCACAACTAGAAATGTAAAAATTATGAAAGGAAAAATCTCACTGGTAAAGGCAAACATACAGTAAAGGTAGTGGATCAACCAGTTATAAAGCTAATAGGAAGTTTAAAAGGCAAAAGTAGTAAAATTCACCTATATCTACAATAAGTAGTCAAAGGATACACAAAACAAAAAGAGGAAGAAATCAAAAAATATCTGGAGGCAAATGAGAGTGGAAATACAATGATCCAAAATTGATGGGATGAAGTAAAAGCAGTTCTGAGAGGGAAGTGACACAAGCTTACTTCAGGAAACAAGAAAATCTCAAACAACCTAAACTTACACCTAAAGGAACTAGAAAAAGAAGAACAAACAAAACCCAAAGTTAGTAGAGGGAAAGAAATAAATATCAGAGAAGAAACAAATGAAAAAAAGACTAAAAACAAACTGAAAAATAAAAACCACCAATTACACTAAAGGCTGGTTCTTTGAAAAGATAAATAAAATTGATAAATCATTAGATTCATCAAGAAAAAAGAGAGAGGGCCCAAATCAATAAAATCAGAAATGAAAGAGAAGTTAAACAGATACCACAAAAATACAAGGATCATAAGAGATTACCACAAACAAGAATTATATGCCAATAAATTGGACAACCTAAAAGAAATGGATAACTTCCTAGAAATGTACAGTCTCCCAAGACTAAATCTGAAAGAAACAGAAAACTTGAACAGACCATTTACCAATAATGAAATTGAATCAGTAATGAAAAAACCCCCAACAAACAAAAGTCCAGGACCAGAAAACTGTTAGAACTAATAAACAAATTTGGTAAAGTTGCAGGATACAAAATCAATATACAAAAATCTGTTGCATTACTATACACTAATAATGAACTATCAGAAAAAGAAATTAAGAAAATCCCATTTACAATTTCATCAGAAAGAATAAAATACCTAGGAATAAATCTAATGAAGGAGATAAAAAACCTGTACTCTGAAAACAATGAGACATTAATGAAAGAATTCAAAGATGACAAAAACAACTGGACAGATGTGCAGTGCTCATGCATTCGTGCTCATTGTTAAAATGGCCATACTACCCAAGGCAATCTACAAATTCAGTGTAATCCCTAGCAAAACACCACTGGCATTTTCTACAGAACAAGAATAAATAATTCTAAATAATTTTTATGGAAACACAAAAGACCCTGAATAGCCAAAACAATCTTGAGGAGGAAAAACAATGCTGAAGGTAGCATACGCCCTGATTTAAAACTATACTACAAAGCTTCAATCATCAAAACAGTATGGTACTGGTATAAAAACAGACACACAGATCAATGAAACAGAATAGACAGCCCAGAAGTGAACAACACTGATATGAGCAATTAATCTTCAATAAAGGAGGAAAGAATATACAATAAGGATAAGACAGCCACTTCAATAATTGGTGCTGGGAAAACTGGAAAACTACATGCAAGAGAATCAAACTGGAGTACTCTCTCACACTATGCATGAAAATAAATTCAAAATGGATTAAAGACTTAAATGTAAGACCTGAAAACATAAAACTTCTAGAAGAAAACAGGCAGCGTGCTCCTTGACACTGGTCTTATAATATTTTTTGGATATGTATCCAGAAAAACAAAAGCAAAAATAAACAAATGGGACAACATCAAACTAAAAAGCTTTTTGCATGGTGAAGGAAACTATGAACAAAAGGAAAAGGCCAATTACTGAATGGGAGAAGATTTACAAACAATGTATCCAATAAGGGGTTAATACCCACCCCCCCAAAAAAACAGAACCCATACAATTCAACGTCAGAAAACCAAACAACCTGATTAAAAAGGGGACAGAGGATCTGAACAGACATTTTTCCAAAGAAAACATACAAATGGCCTATAGGCACATGGAAAGATGTTCAACATCACTCATCATCAGGGAAATGCAAATCAAAACCACAGTGAGATACCATAACGTCAGAAAACCAAACAACCTGATTAAAAAGGGGACAGAGGATCTGAACAGACATTTTTCCAAAGAAAACATACAAATGGCCTATAGGCACATGGAAAGATGTTCAACATCACTCATCATCAGGGAAATGCAAATCAAAACCACAGTGAGATACCACCTCACACCTGTCAGAATGGCTGTTATCAAAGACAACAAGTAAGGGTTGGCAAAGATGTGGAGAAAGGGGAACTCTTGTGCACTGTTAATGGGAATGCAAGTTGGTGCGGCCATTATGGAAAACATTATAGAGATTCTTCAAAAATTAAAAAATATAACTACCATATGATCTAGCAATTCCACTCTTGGGTATATATCTGAAGAAAACAAAAACAGTAATTATAAAAGATACATGCACCCCTATTTCATTCCAGCATTATTTACAATAGCCAAGATATGGAAGCAACCAAAATGACCACCAATAGATGAATGGATAAAGAAGGTGTGTGTGTTTGTGTGTGTGTGTATGTATGTATATATCACACACACACAATGGAATACTACTCAGCCATTAAAAAGAATGAAATCTTGCCACTGCAACAACATGGATGGACCTAGAAGGTATTATGCTAAGTAAAATAAGTCAAAGAAAGACAAATACTGTATGATTTCACTTATATGTGCAATCTAAAAAACCAAAGGAGTGAACAAACATAACAAAACAAAAACAGAGCTATAGATACGTAGAATGAACAGGTGGTTGCCAGAGGGGAGATGTGTGGGGAGAGGAAAGAAAAAGTGAGGGAGGGCTTCCCTGGTGGCGCAGCGGTTGAGAGTCCGCCTGCCGATGCAGGGGACGCGGGTTCGTGCCCCGGTCCGGGAAGATCCCACATGCCGCGGAGCGGCTGGGCCCGTGAGCCATGGCCGCTGAGCCTGTGCTCCGCAACGGGAGAGGCCACAACAGTAAGAGGCCTGCGTACCGCAAAAAAAAAAAAAAAAAAAAAAAAAAAAAGAAAAAGTGAGGGAGACTAAGAGGTACAAACTTCCAGTTGCAAAATAAATGCATCACAGGTATGAAATTACATATATATACATTTAGTACATTAAGGGAATATAGTCAATAACTATGTAATATCTTGTATGGTGACATACTGTAAAAAGACTCATCTTGGTGATCAGTTTAAAATGTACAGAAATATCAAATCACTATGTTGTATAACAGGAATTAACGTAGTGTTGCAGGTCAATACATTGAAAACAAACAAATAGACAAACTCATAGAAAAAGAGACCAGATTTCTGGTTGGCAGAGGCAGGGGTGGGGGGATTGGATGAAGGCAATCAAAGGTACAAACATCCAGCTATAAGGTAAGTAAGTACTAGGAATGTGATGTACAACAAAATAAATATAATCAACACTGCTGTATGTTATATATGAAAATTGTTAACAGGGTATATCCTAAGAGTTCTCATCACAAGGGAAAAAAACCCATTTTTTTCTATTTCTTTAATTCTGCATCTATAATGACATGATGGATGTTCACTAAACTTATTCTGGTAATCATTTCAGGATGTATGCAAGTCAAATCATTATGCTGTTTATGTTAAACTTATAAGGTGTTGTATGTCAATAATATCTCAATAAAACTGGAAGAAAAATTATTAAAAAAGAAAGCAAACAGAAACAAAAGAAAGAAAGAAAATCATCTGTTTAAAGAAAAAATAATAACAATATATAGTAGGGTTATAACACATTATTAAATATATATGTAGCACTAAAATGTATGATAACAATAGCACAAAGGGCAGTGGAAAAAAATGAAAGAATGTTGTTGTAAGGTAGTAACATTATAAATGAAATAGTACAATATTTAAAGGTAGGCAAAATTTTCTTGAGATACAAAAAGCATGAACCATAAAAGAAAATGATAAAATAGACTTCAAAACTGAAAACTTCTGCTTTTTGAAAGACATTGTTAAGAAAAGGGGGGGAAAGAACCACACTCCAGGAGAAAATATTTGCAATAAATATATCTAACAAAGGATTTACATGCAGAACATACCAATAATTTTTTTTTTTTTTTTGGTACGCGGGCCTCTCCCGTTGCGGAGCACAGACTCCGGACGCGCAGGCTCAGCGGCCATGGCTCACGGGTCCAGCCGCTCCGCGGCATGTGGGATCTTCCCAGACCAGGGCACAAACCCGTGTCCCCTGCATCGGCAGGCGGACTCCCAACCACTGCACCACCTAACCATTTTTATTGAAGAATTAATTTACAATGTTGTGTTAGTTTCAGGTGTACAGCAAAGTGATTCAGTTATATATATATTTACTATATAATATAGATTTATTTATATGTGCATATATATATATATATATAATTCTTTTTCAGATTCTTTTCCATTATAGGTTATTATAAGATATTGAATATAGTTCCCTGTGCTATACAGGTTTTTGTTGCTTATCTATTTTATATATAGTAGTGTGTAATTTATGTGTTTAGTTACAGCCAGTGAATACCTAGGCATTTGCCTAAATTTCCATCTTTAAGAACTACCTAACTCACTTTATTCCAATAATCTTGACATAATAGTAGTCATTACATTTGGAGGTGATTCAGTATCTTTACCTTGGCCCATCTGCAATTTCAAAAGCTTGGGCCATAAGCCCTGGGCCCTGAGAGCAGAGAGCACCACCAGCAAGAACTTCAGACTAACATGGGCAAGAGCTCTCTGTCTGGTCAAGTGCACCAAGTAGGCACTCTCTGAAAAAAGGAATTGTTTTCCACTATGGGATAAGGACCCTGAGATAACCTGAAGCACATGAGGGCAAAGAGGTTACAAAGCAAGATGGCACACAGCTCCAGAGGATCTCCTAGAAATCACTATACAAAAGAACCAAAGAATGGAAAACCTAACCTTACGGATATTTCTAGGTTAAAAAACATAGGAGGAGATCTCAGCCTTTGAGTTACATGATCCATTGATCCAATGTATAACCGGTCTAGTGAATTTCAATGGCATTTTCTAAACTTTACATCTAGGAGAAAGCAAACAGCAAAGACCTACTGTATCAGCCTTCCAGCCTATTAGCACATAAACCAGGAGCCAGCCACAAACTCACCTGCCTATAGGAGCAGAAGCCAAAAATATAAACTCTTATGTGAATTTCCTATTTCTTGAAGTTTGACAATTAATTAAACTTTCTTTTTAAAACACACAAGTTAAACCAGTTGTATTCATGAGCCAGATTTGGCCCATAGGTCACCAGTCTAGGATCTCAGATATTAACATCATATAACACACAAGCCAGCCAATTTTCTAAAACACTCTTCCCTGCTCCCATGCCCCTTTGTGCTTCCTTTCTGCCTTCTCTTTTCCTCAGTATGCCAACTTATTGCAAGCTACACAGCTCAGTGGATTCTAGGGTGCATGTGAAGTGTGTGTAAAGGCTGCTATACTATCTCACTCACCCTATTCAAGAGTCAGCCAAACTCTGATCTTAATATAAGGAACTGCCATTTTGGAAATGAAGATTTATTACTAGTCACAGTTATGTTGTTAGGTCAGACTGCTGAGACCAAGTATAGTATAAGTAAAGGGTAAGTCTTAAACCTCCAAAAATGTCTCTTTTTTTTTTCATTTTTTTAAGAACACTTCGATATCCTGTTTCACCTATCAATGACTGTTCTCAGGGTCACAGTTATGGCATAAAGCCAGAATTATTTCATGCAAGAAGCAAAGGAATAACCCTCAAAAGAAATTCATTAACTAAACTAAAAACCATTTCCATTGAAATTGCTGCAGAATTAGCTTCTACAACAAAGTAGACTGATTACCTACTTTAAAGCATTTAATCTAAGGGGATCCTATTCCAATCAAAGTAAGTCAAAAGGTTTAAGGAATGACTAATTCCTCCTGGGATTCAACCTATGTATCTAGTTTGCACAGACCTAGATATGATACACTTTCCCACAGATTCTAACAGGATTGCTATATTAGATAATCTTTGTTATTCATATAAACAAATTATGGTCCTCATAACCTAGAAGACTTTTTTCTTTCACTATGTAAAGTTCTAAAAACTATGGTTTTCAATGCAGGGTGTCTGAAATATATTCACTTGAGCAGGACTGATCAGGGAAATTTAATATATGTCACCATCTATACACACTAGTCTATTATTGCTGACACCTAAGAATAATAAATTCTCCATTCTATCCATCCTTTTCCACCTCAAAGCCTCTACTGAAAATATTTTAGCAGATGGCTGACTCTGACATCAATTTGGAAACAACCAGCTTTAATTCCTAGATGAGATCAAAATGAACAGTTGGGGGTAGAACAGACCAATGATATCACAAATGTAACTGATGCAGATTGGAACTCATACATTTTTAAACACCTTCCATTTGATTTCCTAGAAGCCAGTCCTCAAATGAGAATTTCTTCAGTCAGCTTCCACTGAGCTTCCAACTGACTCTACCCAGAAAGGCTCTCATTCAGATTCCACAGAGAAATCAAAAGCTTTACAGACAAGCAAAAGCTAAGAGGATTCAGCACCACCAGACCAGCTTTGCAACAAATGCTAAAGGAACTTCTCTAAGTGGAAAAGGAAAGGCCACAACTAGAAACAAGAAAATAGCAAATGGAAAAGCTCACTGGTAAAGGCAAGCATACAGTAAAGGTTGGAAATCATCTGCACACAAATGAGATATCAAAACCAGCAACTGCAAGAAGAAGAGAACACAAATGCAGGATATTGGAAATGCACTTGAAATCAAAAGACCAACAACTTAAAACAATCTTGTTTATATATAGAGACTGCTATATCAAAACCTCAGGGTAACCACAAACTGAAAATCTACAATAGATACATACGCATGAGAAAGAAAGGAATCCAAACACAACACTAAAGTTAGTTATCAAATTACAAGAGAATAAAAGAGGAAGGGAAGAAAAAACACCTACAAAAACAAATCCAAAACAATTAACAAAATGGCAGTAAGAACATGCATATCAATAATTATCTTAAATGTAAATGGATTAAATGCTCCAACCAAAAGACATAGACTGGCTGAATGGATATAAAAACAAGACCCGTATATACATGTCTACAGGAGAACCACTTCAGATCTAGAGACATACACACTGAAAGTGAGAGGATGGAAAAAGGTATTCCATGCAAATGGAAATCAAAAGAAAGCTGGAGTAGCAATACTCATATCAGACTGTTGTAACAGACAAAGGACGACACTACATAATGATCAAGGAATCAATCCAAGAAGAAGGTATAAGAATTGTAAATATATATGCACCCAACATAGGAGCACCTCAATATATAAGGCAAATACTAACAGCCGTAAAAGGAGAAATCAACAGTAACACAATAATAGTGGGGGACTTTAACACCAAACTTTCATCAATGGACCATCAAGATGGTCCATCCATTTCTATCAGATCATCCAGATAGAAAATCAATAAGGAAACACAGGCCTTAAATGACACATTAGACCAGATGAACTTAATTGATATTTATAAAGCATTCCATCCAAAAGCAGCAGAATACACATTCTTCTCAAGTGCACATAGAACATTCTCCAGGATTGATCACATGCTGGGCCGCAAGCCTCAGTAAATTTAAGAAAACTGGAATCATATCAAGCAACTTTTCCAACCACAACACTACGAGATTAGAAATCAACCACAAAAAAAAAAAAAAGGTGAAAAACACAAACACATGGAGGCTAAACAATATGCTTCTAAACACCCAACGCATCACTGAAGAAATCAAAAGGGGAAATCAAAAAATACCTAGAGACATATAAAAATGAAAACACAAAAATCCAAAACCTATGGGATGCAGCAAAAGTAGTTCTAAGGGGGAAGTTCATAGTAATACAATCTTACATCAGGAAACAAGAAAAATCACAAATAAACAACCTAACCTTGCACCTAAAGCAACTAGAGAAAGAACAAACAAAACCCACAGTTAGTAGAAGGAAAGAAATCATAAAGATCAGAGCAGAAATAAATGAAATACAAATGAAGAAAATAGAAAAGATCAATGAAACTAAAAGCTGGTTCTTTGTAAAGATAAACAAAATTAACAAACCTTTATCCAGACAGATTAAGAAAAAGAGGGAGAAGGCTCAAATCAATAAAATTAGAAATGAAAAACAAGTTACAATGGACACCACAGAAATACAAAGGATCATAAGAGACTACTACAAGCAACTATATGCCAATAAAAAGGACAACCAAGAAGAAATGGACAAATTCTTAGAAAGGTACAATATCCCAAGAGTGAGCCAGGAAAAAACAGAAAATATGAACAGACCTATCACAAGTACTGAAACTGAAACTGTGATAAAAAAAAAAAAACTCTCAACAGCAGGACAGGAATAAAGACACAGACATAGAGAATGGACTTGAGGACATGGTGAGGGGGAAGGGTAAGCTGGGACAAAGAGACAGAGTAGCATGGACATAATATACACTAGCAAATGTAAAACAGATAACTAGTGGGAAGCAGCCGCATAGCACAGAGAGGTCAGCTCGGTGCTTTGTGTCCACCTAAAAGGGTGGGATATGGAGGGTGGGAGGGAGACGCAAGAGGGAGGAGATATGGGGATGTATGTATATGTATAGCTGATTCACTTTGTTATACAGCAGAAACTAACACACCATTGTAAAGCAATTAAACTCCAATAAAGATGTTAAAAAAAAAACTCCCAATGAACAAAAGTCCAGGACCAGTTGGCTTCACAGGAAAATTCCATCGAACATTTAGAGAAGAGTTAACACCTACCCTTCTGAACTATTCCAGAACACTGCTGAGGAAAGAAAACCCCCAAAATCATTCTATGAGGCCACCCTCACCCTGATACCAAAACCAGACAAAGATACCACACAAAAAGAAAATCACAGGCCAATATCACTGATGAACATAGATGCAAAAATCCTCAGCAAAATACTAGCAAACTAAATCCAACACTGAATTACAATGATCATACACTATGACCAAGTCAGATTTATCCCAGGGATGCAAAGGTTTTTCAATATCTGCAAATCAATCAGTGTTATACACCACATCAACAAATTGAAGAATAAAAACCATATGATCATCTCAATAGATGCAGAAGAAGCTTTTGACAAAATTCAATGCCCATTTATGATAAAAAAAAAAACAACTCTCCAGAAAGTGGGCATAGAGGGAACATACCTCAACATAATAAAGGCCATATATGACAAACTTACAGCTAACATCATACTCAACAGTGAAAAGCTGAAAGCACTTCCTCTAAGATCATGTACAAGACAAGGATGTCCACTCTTGCCACTTTTATTCAACATAGTTTTGGAAGTCCTAGTAAAAGCAATCAGAGAAGAAAAAGAAATAAAAGGAATACAAATTAGAAAAGAAGAAGTAAAACTGTCACTGTTTGCAGATGACATAATACTATACATAGAAAATCCTAAAGGTGCCACCAGAAAACTACTAGAGCTCATCAATGAATCTGGTAAAGTTACAGGATACAAAATTAATACACAGAAATCTGTTGCATTTCTATACACTAACTACCAATGATCAGAAAGAGAAATTAAAGAAACAATCCCATTTACCATCGCATCAAAAAGATTATAATACCTAGGAATAAACCTACCTAAGGAGACAAAAGACCTGTACTCTGGAAACTGTAAGACACTGATGAAAGAAATCGAAGATGACACAAACAGATGGAAAGATATACCATGTTCCTGGATTGGAAGAATCAATATTGTCAAAATGACTATACTATCCAAGGTAATCTACAGATTCAGTGCAATCCCTATCTAATTACAAGTGGCATTTTTCACAGAACTAGAACAAAAACTTTCACAATTTGTATGGAAACACAAAAGACCCCCAATAGCCAAAGGAATCTTGAGAATGGAAAACGGAGCTGGAGGAATCAGGCTCCCTGACTTCAAAACTATACTACAAAGCTACAGTAACCAAGACAGTATGGTACTGGCAGAAAAACAGAAATATAGATCAATGAAACAGGATAGAAAGCCAAGAAATAAACTCACGTACCTATGGTTAATTAATCTATGACAAAGGAGGCAAGACTATACACTGGAGAAAAGACAGTCTCTTCAATAAATGGTACTGGGAAAACTGGACAGCAACATGTAAAAAAAATGAAATTAGAACATTCTTTAACACCAAACACAAAAATAAAATGAATTAAAGA
The DNA here is from genome assembly GCF_003031525.2 of Neophocaena asiaeorientalis asiaeorientalis. Lineage (NCBI taxonomy): Eukaryota > Metazoa > Chordata > Mammalia > Artiodactyla > Phocoenidae > Neophocaena > Neophocaena asiaeorientalis. The sequence goes on along the minus strand of NW_020175221.1, from coordinate 2,758,482 downwards.
CCTAAATGTAAGGCCAGATACTATTAAACTCTTAGAGGAAAACACTCTTTGACATAAATCACAGAAAGATCTTTTCTGGTCCATCTCCTAGAGTAATGGAAATGAAAACAAAAACAAATGGGACCTAATTAAACTTAAAAGCTTTTGCACAGCAAAGGAAACCATAAACAAGATGAAAAGACAACCCACAGAATGAGAGAAAATATTTGCAAATGATACGACCAACAAGCAATTAATCTCCAAAATTTACAAACAGCTCATGTGGCTCAATATAAAACACACACACACACACACACACACACAATCAAAAAGTGGACAGAAGACCTAAATGGACATTTCTGCAAAGAAGATACAGGTGGCCAAGAGGCATACGAACAGATAATCAACATCACTAATTATTAGAGAAATGCAAATCAAAACTACAATGAGATATCACCTCACACCGGTCAGAATGGCCATCATCAAAAAATCTACAAACAATAAATGCTGGAGAGGGTGTGGAGAAAAGGGAACCCTCCTACACTGTTGGTGGGAATGTAAATTGATACAGCCACTGTGGAGAACAGTATGGAGGTTCCTTAAGAAAGTAAAAATAAACCTACCTCATGATTCAACAATTCCACTCCTGGGCATATATCCAGAACAAAACATGGATCAAAAGGATACATGTACCCCAATGTTCACTGCAGTGCTGTTTACAATAGCCAAGACATGGAAGCAACCTAAATGTCCACCAACTAACAGATGAATGGATAAAGAAGTGGTACATATGTACAAAAGAATATTACTCAGCCATCAAAGTAAATGAAATAATGTCATTTGCACCAACATGGATGGACCTGGAGATTATCATACTAAGTAAAGTCAGACAGAGAAAGACAAATAACATATGATATCGCTTATATGTGGAATCTAAAAAAATTGATACAAATGAACTTATTACAAAACAGAAACAGACTCACAGACTTAGAGAATGAACTTATGGTTACCAGAGGGGAAGGTTGGGAGGGAGGGATAGATACAGAGTTTGGGATTGACATGTACACACTGCTATATTTAAAATAGATAACCAACAAGGATCTACTGTACAGCACAGGGAACTCTGCTCAGTATTCTGTAATAACCTAAATGGGAAAAAGAATAGATACATGTATAACTGAATCACTTTGATGTTCACCTGAAACTAACACAACATTGTTAATCAACTATACTCCAATAAAAAATTAAAATTTTTAAAAATTGGAATTCGTTTTTTTTTAAGTTCCAAGTTCTTTTGTTTCTAAATTCTACCATAAAACATTATGAAAATGGAAAATGAGAAGAAAATCTAAGAAGTGGTTTTTAATCCTGTCTTTAGAATTTGTCTTTTACCAGTCGCATAATGGCATTAAGTGGCTATAATGAGAATCTACTCAATTAGTCTTTATGCATCTTAAATAACAGCAAGTAGTCATCATTAGGCATGATATTCACAGGGACATAAGCCCCCCAATTCTCCTTGGTGGAAAACAAAATACCAAGAAGACCCAGTGGTCTCAAAGCACAGTACTAGGTCTAATCCCTTCATCTGTTCTCAATATTGGTCTCTCTGAGAACAAACTCACTCTTATGTACGTGATTTATAATTGCTCCATTTTGCTTCTTATTATGAGAAATCCTATGAAATCTTAAAATCGACGTATTGTGCTGAGAGATCAGGTACATTATTCACATATTGCTGATACGTTATTTTGTTAGGATACTATGGCTGCATCCCTACTTTCCAACAAGAAAATAAGACAGTAGAAAGGGAAGAGACAGGGAAGGAGGAATGGGAAGGCTGGGAAGGCGAAGACTGCTAAGCCCACAACACTCAAAACCAAGAGGATGCTAATTCCTACAAATTTACATAACAGAGTATGATACCCACACAGTGATTTGGTCACTAAAGCAAACTTTTGGACAAGAAAACAATAATACTTATTGAACAATCACAACATCAACAGAAAAATCTGATTTCCAAGAAGAAAGGAGCAATATCAGAAAAGCCTATACCAACAATATTTATTTCTTTTTCCTTTTTACCATGTTTCTTTGACAGTTTAAATTCTGAAATATAAATCTATGTGAGAAGTAGCAACAAGTTTTAGAGAACAGTAGTTACTATATTTTACATGTCACAGATAACAAATAGTCCTACAAAAACCTGTTCCTTCTATAAAAAGAAATAAGATTTCTATATGAAAATATCTCTCTCACACTTGACTATTCATGAAGTCATATCCAGAGTAGTAGATTTACTCATAAAGAGTAAATGTCAAATTTACATTCTTTACCAATAAAGTCATACTTTTTTGTACAGAAATGACATAGAACATATTATTCCTCCCTAAGAAATAAAAACTACTGGTCCTTGTTTAGGTTTCATAACAGAGCTTAACTATTTTCTTTTCCTCCTTTATAGAGCAGGACTCCAACTAGGCAAGCATCCCATCTGTTTTTATTTCAAAAAAGCTATGGAAATTGGGCTAATGGAAGTCTCAAGATAGTGAAAAATGAAATGATTCCATATCAGTAGTGAAGATATACGGTCATTATATTCCAACTTACCTAATACACTGACAAAGGCATCAAAAAGGTGAAACGTAAGCAAAGGCTCTTTCAAGTGACCATAGTAATCAGCTATAGTTTTAAAGACATCTTTTTCAAATCCTAAATACATAGGCTGCTTCAAATCCGAACAATTAGGCCCTGTTTAAAAAGGGAAAGAGAAAGAAAGGGAAACATTAATGGGGCAATCATCTCTAAGTATTAGTCTCTGTGCATAGGTGTGGTGTGTACAGATACTTAAGATCAGAAAAGTTTTCAAGGAGAAGACTAATACTATACATTTTGCTTATATAAATATACTTTATGTCTAAATTGAAATCTATTATAAAACAATGAGGAAAATCACTGGCTTACTTCCATTTTCAAAGAAACCGACTCTTTCTTTTATGACCTTCTGAAAGGCATTTTTATTAAATGTAAACAGTGATAATTCTCTTCGAAATAGTCAATATTTCTCCTAGTCCTTTTTTGCCATGCGGAATATGGGATTTTAGTTCCCCGACCAGGGGTGGAACCCACGCTCCCTGCAGCGGAAGTGCGCAGTCCTAACCACAGGACTGCCAGGGAAGTCCAGATATTTTCCCAGTCTTGACACAGTTAACCAACACAGTAATTACCTCATATATGTAACAGATAAGCTATAAAGCAATTTTTTAAAGCTTTTCATTATTTCATCATTGCTATATAATAAAATTCAAGAATCAGAGTTGAGTGAAATAATTTCTGCCTCTAAACTATTTTAGACTAATAAGAATGTATACTCTTTTTCCTAAAGATATTCTGAAAAGGAGATTTTATATTGTGTCTTAAATTCATTCTGATTATAAAACTCTCCATTGGATCACCAACCGTCAAAAGATAGTTTACAAAAAATTTTAAAAAATAATTTTAAAGCTGCTCAAACAAAGACTATGGGAGACAGGATAAAATGACCTCTAAATTCCTATCGAATTCTTTGATCTAAGAGTCTACGTTTTATTTACCCAATAATGCTTTTGAGTGATTAGTGGCATTGAATGAATTTTTATTAAACAAAATTATAATAGAAAATAACACCAAAGCAGAAACAAACTGATGTTTCTGCTAAAAACAAGTTTAAAAATAAAAAAGATAGTTTATCAAGCAGAGTCATATTGCAAAGTAACTCTAAGAAACCTGGAACAACCTAGGAACCAAGAAGCCTGGAACAAGTGAGGCAGAGATCCCCTTGTATCAGGGACCAAAGAGGAACAAGAAACTCTTAGCTCTCTACAGAGCTGGCAGCAAATGCCCCCAACAATCCATACACAGATGACAAGATTTACATCGCCAAGTGGAGCGAAGAACTGGATCTGCCCATGCCTGAGGGAAATGGTAAGTGGTCCACAAGGAGCTGCTTGGCCAGCCTTGTCTATTTCCATCATAGTGTGGAAGAAAGGGACGCAAATGGATTGGCCAGTTCTGGGCCAGCAGAACACAAGACTAACAACTGTACCGGAACAGATCTCTACTCTCAGGACAGCAGGAGAAGCCAGTAAAAATTGATAGGAAATTCTTCCTACAGAATCACTGTGACTAAAGAGAAAGTATCAAACAAAAAAGAACGGTTAAGTATTGTGGGCCTTCACATTTCAAGGCCATTGGGACATTGTGGAAACAGCTTTTTGTTGGTCTCCTTTAAAATTCTCTTACCTTTTAATGTTCTAAAATTGACTAAAATAACAAAAATTATTAAATATCTATATGTGTGGTACCTCATTAACCTAGCAGCAAACATAGCCATTTTTACTTGCTTCCTCCTGTATAATATCCCAAGCTTAGTCAGTTGAAATAGTGGGATATGTCTCAGCAAGCAATACACATTGCCTTGAATTACTCCCTCCCAGGATAATATGCAGTTCATTCTAAGCAGTTGTACCCCTTTGTGAACACTTCATCATTCTTGATAAAAAGATGCAAAAATAAGCCAAAAAAAGGTTTCCCTAAAAATGCCAATGCATGGCAAGCCCTATGAGAGGAGGCCATAGTTCTAAGATCTTTTGTTTCTCTATCATGTTGAATTTCAGACTATTTTTTAATCTAGTTTTTATAAATGTTATTCCTGAAGGACTTTGGAAAAGAACTGTTTATCATTCCCACGAACAGTGCAAGAGGGTTCCCTTTTCTCCACACCCTCTCCAGCATCTATTGTTTCTAGACTTTTTGATGATGGCCATTCTGACTGGTGTGAGGTAATATCTCATTGTAGTTTTGATTTGCATTTCTCTAATGATTAATGATGTTGAGCATTCTTTCATGTGTTTGTTGGCAGTCTGTATATCTTCTTTGGAGAAATGTCTATTTAGGTCTTCTGCCCAGTTTTGGATTGGTTTGCTTGTTTTATTGTTATTGAGCTGCATGAGCTGCTTACAAATTTTGGAGATTAATCCTTTGTCAGTTGCTTACATCCACCTTTTATTGGATTCTTGCAATCTACATGCACAAGGAAGAAAAACAGTTAACCTGGTTTTGTATTTATTTAGCATCAGTCCCTCATTCTGTGGCCCACCGTGAGGATGGCCAACAACGAAAGCACCCAGGCCAATGGTCTGCAATAAATGCAGATGGGCCCAAAGGGAAGAGATGAGCGGTAACACTACAGAAAAAGAGGCACAGGGCCTTCAAAATCTCATATAATCAGCCTATCCTTTCTGTTCCCTATTAGAGGACTATAATGGGAACCTAGACTCATTAAAGATAAGAAGGATAAGGAACAGACCATGACTTTGATGAGACTCAAAGTAAATTTGGGGAGGCCAATGAGAATTTGGAAAAATTAATAATTTTATAAAACTATTCAAAAGGCTGACCTCACCCTTTGGTCACCTTTTTTCTTTGACATGTAAACAAGCACGTTTATGGATGTGCCAACCATCTGTAAAGCACTGCACTTGATACGTGTGAGAGGTGTCCCTGTTCCCAAGAATTTCTACCTAACATAACATTAATGTGGAGAACATTACTAAGTCGATCCTCACATCTTTCCTCTCCATTGGTAATTCCAGTTATTCTAACCTTTCTGCAGAAGTTTTGTGGCATTATGTATAAATCTTGCTTGAGGGAAAATTATACTCTTCATTACATTTTGATCACCATTGAGAATTCAACATCATAACCACACCTTAATATACACTTTACAACGTATTATAGCCTAAACTTGTTATACTGGCTTCCTCTGTTCATTCCCAGTTGATCAACTTCCAAAATCCCTGGTTTTCCAAAAATTCATAAATGGGTCATTTAACCCATTTATACCTTCTATTTTGTCATTCCGGCCAAAGATATAATTTAGATTAATTTACTTCAAATGACTGAGCAACAATAAAAAGCACTCCCCCAAACTAAAAACCAAAGGACTCTACATCTCAGAGGGGTTCCAAAACATGAACCAAAAACCTATGTAAATCTTAATAGTTAAACACAGAGAACTTTGGGCTTCTCACAAACTAACATTGCTATTTATATTTAGGATGATAGTATATAATCATTTTCTACATATTACCACTGAGATCACCAGCAGTGAGCTGAACAGTTATTTTAGTTTCATTCTATAATCAAACAAAACTAACTTCAGTGAAATTAATAATTCAGAGCCTACTAACTCAAGAATGTATACACGTATCTCTGTACATGCTAGTCTTACCCAAAAGGGAAGAAAGAAACCACCTCTCTGAGGTGATCTTTGAGACTCAAAAGACCCTATAGAACAAATATCACTATTATCAGTCAGCTAAAATAACTAGAACTTTTCTCATTAAAATCACTTGTTTGGATTAAGCCATTAACCATTAGAATCCCTTCTTTGGGTTAAGCCTTCTGAAAATCCCAGAAAAATAGTAGTATTAATGAGATACCATGATAACTCATTTCTTCAGTGCCTATGATATCCAGTGAAGGAGATTTCATATGCCTATGAAAAACTTCAGAGGGGCCGCCCAGGTCCAGACCCCTCATTTTACAGCCAAATTGCTGAAACAGCCTTTTGTGTTTCTCTGCATGCATGTTCTTCTCCTTCCAAACCATGCTGAATACCAATTAGATTAGTTTTCTAAAACATTTCTCTCCAACTTAAACCAATGCCCTATAAAAAGCCAATGGGAAACAGGATCTGCTGAGTAAACTAATGAGGTAAATATAAGGCATACTTAGGAATACATGTTTTAGGAATAAAAATTTAGGTTTTAGGAATAAAAACCTATAAACTGTTAACAGGCATTTATCTATTACAATATTGCATTCAATATTACTAATTATTCTTTCCTGTGATGAAGCATTCAGAAGAAGCAGTATGGACCTTATCTGTAGTGTGATTATATCCACAAGAAAATGGAAGCACAAAACCCCTTTAAAAATGCTCTGTAACTCAGCCCTTTCACTATGTCACAAATTTATCATTAAAAGCACAGTAATACCTGAACAATTAACTGCCTGTCTCAAAGGTCTCAAATCAATGTTCAGGGCATTGAGCAAAAAAATTTTCTAATTTAGGGGACGAATTTCTGTTAATTTCATAAAAATGGCAGGTACTTAGTACTTACAATTTGCCAAACACTTCATAGCTGACAGTACCCAGTGAGGAAGTTCTTCTGCAGAAAAAGGAAAATAAAAAGATGTTTTATTCAATTACATATAATTCAAGGGATTATAAACACACTTGGTATCATAAGAATGATACTTGCCCAAGTAATATGAAACATACCTGCTAATCACAAATCACCTGCTTATGTATCAGAACATTTAAAAGATAATTTTTCCTTAGCAGGGATGTTACAGCACGTGATTATATAAACCATAAATATAAATTTCTCTAAAGACAAGATGTACTTGTATACCTTTTAGGGAAAAGAAGAAATCTGATAGTTTGTTCCAAATAAACACACTAACAAGCAAATCAATTATCCTAAGAATTTTAGAAAGAGAAGAAAAAACATAAAAAGCAAAAGTATGAGTCATCAAATGCATTTATGAAACCAGTTCATCAGATACCTTAAAAAAAAAAAAGTTAAACTCTGTATGTCCGATGTCCAATATAAGTATCATTTTACATGTTTCAATTTTCAAAATGTTTTAAGGCAAGAAAGCTCCACTGACATATCAATATAGGTTACTAGTATTAGGACAGCCTTAAAATAATAATCACTAGCATTGCTACAAAAAAACCCAGCTGAACCATTTGGTACAGGGTCTCTTCCCCTGGCCCTGCCACAGACACCTGATGAGCGGGGCCAGCACTCATGCTTCCACTTCTCACCTTCTCCACTGTCTGTGAAACTGCAAAGACACTGGTTGGTTGACTTGCATTAGAGCTAATGAACCTGAGGCTTGTAAAGTGCTCTCTTCTTTCTGAAGAATGTACTTGATAAAATAATAGACAACTGGGCTTCCCTGGTGGCGCAGTGGTTGAGAGTCCACCTGCTGATGCAGGGGACACGGGTTCGTGCCCTGGTCTGGGAAGATCCCACATGCCGCGGAGCGGCTGGGCCCGTGAGCCATGGCCGCTGAGCCTGCGCGTCCGGAGCCTATGCTCCGCAGCGGGAGAGAGGCCACAGCAGTGAGAGGCCCGTGTACCGCAAAAAATAAGTAAATAAATAAATAAAATAAAATAAAAGACAACTGATCGGGGCTTCCCTGGTGGTGCAGTGGTTAAGAAACCACCTGCCAATGCAGGGGACACAGGTTCGAGTCCTGGTCCGGGAAGATCCCACATGCCGCAGAGCAACTAAGCCCGTGCGCCACAACTACTGAGCCTGCACTCTAGAGCCTGCAAGCCACAACTACTGAGTCCACATGCCACAACTACTGAAGCCCACGCACCTAGAGCCCATGCTCTGCAACAAGAGAAGCCACCGCGATGAGAAGTCTGCACACCGCAATGAAGAGGAGCCCCTGCTCACCGCAACTAGAGAAAGCCGGCACGCAGCAACAAAGACCCAACACAGCCAAAAATTAAAAATTAATTAAATTAATTTTAAAAAAAAAGACAACTGATCATCCAACTGGTAGCTGAAAGTATTCATGTTTGCTGTACTCAGAGAATGTGGAAGGATTTTAGATGTACTTCAAAGGCAACAATACCCCCCTCATTCTATGTAATTTTATATGTTGATGTTAACCTGACAACTCATGAAGTCACAAATCTGTTTATTTCTGTTTCCTAATGTTCTTCATTCCTGATAGAGGGGCTTTAAAGGGGAAGTGTTTCAGGTTTCAAAGACACATTCTGCTCATGTCAGGAAACATGGCCTAGAAAAACCTCTTCCTCTCTCACTGCTCAGGCTCCTTCTAGGCCAGGTTTGTCTGCTGCCCAGGAGCATCCAGCCCTACATTTAATAATAATTTACAAAAGCCCAAAAGTACTATACCTTCTTCCCACATCCAAACGTCATTCTAGCTCCAGCTAATTCCTAGGATCAAGTGTTTGAAGTAAAAGAAGAGTCCATCCAATTCTGGTCTATCCCTTATCCAGGGGAAGAAAACTTTTAAATCAGTTTGGGGATTCTGGCTCACTACAGTTACCAGGACCTTATTTTTCCTAATCAAAAACCAGGATAGGCGGCTGCTAAATGTCTTTTTTCCCAATTTGTAAACTGGCTTGAAGGAAAAAGTATAAAAACATTAAAGCACCTTCAACATCTGGAAAGATACCTTTATTTTATTTATTTATTTATTTATTTATTTTTGTGGTACGCGGGCCTCTCACTGCTGCGGCCTCTCCCGTTGCGGAGCACAGGCTCCGGACGCGCAGGCTCAGCGGCCACGGCTCACGGGCCCAGCCGCTCCGCGGCATGTGGGATCCTCCCCGACCGGGGCACGAACCCGCGTCCCCTGCATCGGCAGGTGGACTCTCAACCACTGCGCCACCAGGGAAGCCCGGAAAGCTACCTTTATTAAGAAGGAAAAAAAAATGACATAAACCAAGACTATCCCAGAAAATCTGACAGAGACACCATAATGAAAAGGTCAGTGAGAGCTCTAAAAAAAATCAGTCAGACCCCAGGACCCACGTAAAAACTGACTCAAGCTTTCTGTTAGGCATTAAACTTACTCACTTCTCAGGGATTTTCTGGGGATGATAAAGAACCACTTAATGCCCTGTGTGGCTAACACTGAACTAGCATCTGGATGGATCTTGCTGAGGCTTTCACTCCTGGGTATTCATCTTTCTATGACATTTCCTGACTCCAAACAATTAGTTTAAAGGTCTCTGGAAGTGAGCTAAGGCTATATGTAATGAGGGGGTAAACATATGTAAGGTTTAGGGAAGGGTCAAATAGAAGCTGATGGACCTGTACAGCCAATGTACTGGGTCAACCGGGAACAAAATGGCTTTTATGCACTTACTTGACTTGTCATCAAGGATAACAACTCCCTGGTTGCTCACACTATATACATTATGGATGATGAACTTGGAGTTGACAAGATTAACGTCTAAAACTTCTTCTAAGGAATCCAGGCCAAGGATTTTCTGTAAACTAAAAAAGATAAATAATGATTAAATTAGTTACTTTTTAAAAACCATTATCTGCCCAAGAACTGGCATTGTAAAAGATCGATCTTTAGAATGTGCTGTTTTCACACATTTCACCCAATCTTTGTGGGGCAAAAAGGTTAGACATTGCATATATAAAACAAACTTAGATCATTTTGTTATTAACATAGTACTTCACTAATTTAAAAACACAACACACTGAATGTCAAGAAAATGACTTTCTAAGTAAAATATTATAATAACAAAAACTAGCTTATCCAATGATGAGAGACCACTGTGAGTACATCTTTATAAGAATAAAAAAAAAAAACTTGCTATGACATTGTTAACTTTAATTACCTATTGTACATCAAATATCTAGGAGACCAAATTTTCCTACATGTTTCATTAAGCTTAAGATTTCAGTGTAACTAGAAAGTTTAAAGACTTTTACATCACTAATTATTAGAGAAATACAAATCAAAACTATGAGTTACCACCTCACACTGGTCAGAATGCCTATCATCAAAAAGTCTGCAAATAATAAATGCTGGAGAGGGTGTGGAGAAAAGGGAACCCTCCTACACTGTTAGTGGGAATATAAATTGGTGCAGCCACTATGGAAAACAGTCTGGAAGTTCCTTAAAAAACTGAAAATAGAGCTACCATATATGATCCAGCAATCCTACTCCTGGGCGTATATACGGAAAAGATGAAAACTCTAATTCAAAAAGATATATGCATCCCAAGGTTCACTGCAGCACTATTTACAATAGCCAGGACATGCAAGCAACCTAAGTGTCCACTGACAGATGAATGGATAAAGATATGGTACATATACACAATGGAATATTACTCAGCCATAAGAAAGAATGAATACTGCCATCAGCAGCAACATGGATGATGGACCTACAGATTATCATACTAAGTGAAGTGAGTGAGACAGAAAAAGACAAATATTATATGGTATCACTTATATGTGGAATCTAAAAAAATAATACAAATCAACTTATTTACAGAACAGAAATAGACTCACAGACATAGAAACAAATTTATGGTTACCAAAGGGTAAAGGGGAGGAGGAGGGATAAATTAGGAGTATGGGATTAAGAGATACACACCACTATATATAAAACAGATAAACATCAAGGATTTAATGCATAGCACATGGAACTATATTCAATATCTTGTAATAACCTATAATGGAAAAGAATCTGAAGCTGTACACCTGAAACTAACACAATATTGTAAATCAACTATAGTTAAATTTAAAAAAACAAAAATAAAAATAATTAAATATTAGGTAATTTTGGACCAGTGGCAAAAAAAAAAAAAAAGAACTTTTAATGTTCTATTCTTAACTAGCATATAAATGACAATAGAAAATTCCCAGAATTCAGTTAAATTATGTTTGCTAAGCAGCACAGCTGTAAATAATGCAATCAAATTTGAGAGTTTTATACACAGTTTCAGAAAATTAAATATGCAGAGAGTAGTAGTGAAGCAAAACAGAAAAAAAAAGAAAAATACTTAAAGGTCTCATTAATAGCAAATGCACATACTATGATAATGTCATAGTCTTCCATAACTCTTCTACATTGGCCTCTGTCAGCTGTCTGCGGTGGACAAGACGGCAAGCCGGCACCTCTCCAATAGCAATGCTGTGACGCTTGTACCACATCTCAGAATTCTAATTGGGGTGGGGGAGGAGAGTAAGAAAGAGAGAGAATAAGTATTTCAATAGACAGAGGTATGAGTTTATGAGAAATTTCTTTGATTTGGTTATTTTTAACTTGTTTTAAAATAATAATTTGAAACATTAACTTTCTTTGCATGGACTGCAGAGTAATAAAGTATGACTCAAAGATCAGGTCATATCATAAATGAATATTCAAGAATTGCAAAAGAGCTATGGCAATAAGCATGACATTAGCTATTTTTCCCTGTGGGAGTTCTAACTAATCAGTAAAGTAGCAGTAAAATAAAGTTTCATTAATTCAAATTAATTAACATCGAGGAATATCTATCCAAATTCACAAACTGTCCAAATTAAGTGATTGTTTAAAATAACATTAAAGTCTATTACTTTCAAGAATTCTCTGTTTTTTATAAGGAAAGATCAAATAAGTACAATGTTAGATAGCAGGTCCCAGATCTTAGGCATCTGAAGAAGGCAGGAAAAAAAAGAGCTCCACAAGGACAGCTGGAGATGGCCGGGAAGAAAAACTAAAGACCAGAGAGGTTAAGTAATTTGCTCAAAGTCACATAGCTTTAGCGCTTCAACATTCTTAGCATCTCCCTTCTCACATTTAGGCTACTAGACAGAAATCTTAAAACTTCCTTTTGGTAATGACAGTGAGGAACTATGAACTTTTAAAGGCAAAACATATTAGAAATCACCTACAAAGGACTTTTATAATAGTTTTTTGCAGAAGTGTCATTATAGAAAAATCTTATTAATTGGAAAAAGTGAACTGGACAGTTGTTTTTTGATGTGGTTTTTAGTTTCGTTTTTGGAGAATTACTGAACTACAAAAGAAACTTGAAGGTCACATGGATTTGTGACTTTTTTTTTTTAAAGTATCCAAATTAGGTGTTCTCTTTTAAAGGCAGGAATATGAGTTGTTGCATTTGCCTAGCAAATTCACTTCTAAAAGTTATCTTAAAGAAATACTCAACTATTTATCTGTAAAGATACTGTTCATTGCATTGTTTACACACATACTGAAAAAGCTGAAAACATGGTATATATCTAACAGTAAAGAACTGGATAAATAAACCATAATCCTTTATAGACATGATGCAGATATTAAAAATGATGTTGAATGTTGAATAACATGAAAAAATGGACACAATACACTGTCGTAAGTGAAGAATATAGGCTACCAAAACAGCACAGCACGATCTCATTTTGTTGTTAAAAACATGCGTGGAAAAAATAAAACACAACAAAAATGTTAATATTAATTCTCTCTGGATGATATTATGAGTAATTTTTTTTCTTTTGTCTCTACCTATGAACAATTCTGTTAATAACAGCAATAGCAGTTAACAGTTTCTGAAAACCTGTGTGTCAGGCACCTTCTATACACTTTATAGATAGGAAGTCACTTGATTCTCATAACGACCTTACCCCAGGGGGGTGTTTTCATCCCACTTTCACCAAAAAGAAAACTGAGACACAGACACAGTGAATAAAACAGAGAAACAAGATCACACAGCTAGTAAATGAAGGAGCCAAGATTCAAATCCAGCAGTCTGTCTCCAGAGCTCACACTTGTCCTCTCCACTTTACACTGCCCCTCAGCAAACACAACAAATCATTCTATTTGCCTCACTTCATTTTACTTTATAAAATGGCTAGGCAAGAGAAAGGATAGGACAGAACAAAAACAAAAATGAACAAGCAAAGTGGAGGCAGAGATACAAAGAGGGCAAGTAAGATAGAAGAAATGAATATGAGCTCAGGTCCTATAAGAAAGATGGACTGTTTCTCTATTGACTACTAACCTCATCAACCTAAAACCTGCATAAGGCCCAACTGGGGAAACAGATCCTGCTCTGCCATTCTTCCTCTGGAAAGTTCTCTTCCTCCAGACAGCCCAAGCTTTAGAGGAACTGTAGCAAGTGAGGAGCTCAAACCTCCACCACTTGATTTAGAGGGAAGTACAAGAAAAGGCAAGAGCAACATTATCAGAAATATACATACAGACGACCAGCGACATGACAAGCTGTGGGGGAAATGTTTGATGAGTCTGAGACACTGGTATACCACCACTTCAGGGCTGATGAAAAATTAGAAACTGAAAACAGAAGAGAGAAGAGAGATGACACTGTCTTCTTCGTTGGTGCATGAAAGTGTGCTAATGACCAGCTGGTCTTCCTAAAGGTTCACAGAACCAAAAAGAACAAAAAAGGGAAGTTACTATATCGATGACATAAATACACATTAGTTTAATATGGGATTTTTACCTCTTTTGTATAAACAATACTGGATGACATTATAATGAAAAAACGTCTGTTGAATAACCATTCTACTGATGGTGTCATATTAGGTGTTTAAACACAAATGTTAAAAAAAATGAACCTGATTTCATGGAGCTGATATTTTAACTTTCTTAAGTACAGGAACTATCAGCTAGACCTTAATTAAGTTCTCCTCATTAGTAATGAATTAAATAGTCCTCAAATACCCTTTGTGCTCACTCTTTCAGAGTAGTTCCACTCTGTTTTCTAATAATCTATCATCATATTGAATACTTCACTAGACTATGAGCCCTTTTGGAGGAAAAACCATATTACATACAGCTGCATCTGTAGAACCTGGCAGGATGCGTGGCACACAGTAGACAATCAACAAATCTTTGCTGAATGAATGTTAATGACTTTCAAATACGACCTCTCATCTAAGTTCCAGAGCTTTTATCTCCATCTGCCTGTTAGATACTTCCATTTAATACAACCCACCTTTCTCATCAAACATATTTAAAACTACATTCATCACTGTCCCTGACAAATCTGCAAGTTCATATGGAGTCCCCATTTCTGTCACTTGTGCCACTCTTTTTCTTGAATTATTTTTGATAAAGCCTAAGCTGCTTAATTATTCTCTCCAAACTGAGATACAATACAACCTCCGTTAAAAAAATTTTTTCTTTCAATCACATTGCCTAAAAACGTTTACAACATACCTTTGCAAATGTATGAACTGGACATCCAGTCCTATAAGACTAGATTAACTTAAAACATTGGTGTTAGTACAATTCTTAAAAACTGCAGTATAAAATTTTTGTCTGCATTTTATTTTTTAGCATTATGGCAATCTTAATAGTTTTCTACTGAGGTATTTCAAGGAAGAAGTACACCCCAAAAAAGGTAGTTTATTCTACAATGTGCTTAGGTTTCCCAAAACTAGCAGAACCTACCTTTGTTCATATTGTGTCAGGACTCACTCCACAATCTTCCATGTCCCAAACTTCACACTTTCAACTGGTAATAATTATAAAAAAGTTCAGGAAGAGAAGACAAAGAGGAAGAAGAGGAAAATTATAGAATAGAAAGGAAAAGGAAATTAGAAGGGAGTTTTAAGAGAAAACTGCTCAGTCTAAACATATGAAAACAGCTACCATATATTCAGTCACAGTGTCCATAGGCAAGAGTGAAAAAATGCAAAAGCCAATCTTCCTGTGTTACTAGTCTCTCAGCTATCAACGGATATGATATTGTTTTAAAGTGCTTTCAGACCATTGTTTCCAAGGGATCGAAAGAAAAACTGGACTAAGCCTGATGGTTCACAGACTATTTCTTATCTTTCCCTCTGCTAGTCCTCCAGCTTCTATAATGGCACTTACCATCACAACTGGCCTCACTGGGATATTCTCTTGTGAAGTGCCTGGTAGGGGATCATCCCATTCTGGAAATTTAATAACATCCTTTTGATATGGGGGCCTCTTTGGATATGGTCTCAGGGGTGAGGAAGGAGGAAATCTAAAAACCAAGAAGAAAATATTATTGCAGTCAGTGGGAAACACAGATATTTTAACAATAGTCCCCACTTCTTTTATCCTTGAGAGTTTATATAATTCCAAACTTCAGGTAATGAATTCGTACTTAAATCATTACACACGGCTAATAGTACCCAACAATGTATGATTTTTTAAAAGCATTCATTCGGCCACAGCTGATGAGCCTCTTGCAGGGCACGCAGACCCCACACCTTTTCCTCGTCTTCTTGGCCAGGTTGGCTGCGCCAGCTCCCCACAAGGCGGACGAGGAGGAGGAGGAATGATTCTGCAGGCAGTCTGCCAGATTGGCAATTTGAAGCACACTGTCTGTACGGCTGCTGAGTCTGCTGTGGGGGAGTGAAGGGCTGTCATGACGATGACTCCTGGAGCCGTGTGGCTGACAGGGTCTTGGTGCTCTGGCCAGGTGTCAGGCCTGAGCCTCTGAGGTGGGAGAGCCAAGCTCAGTACATTGGTCCACCAGAGACCTCCTGGACCCACGTAGTATCAAACAGCGAAAGCTCTCCCAGAGATCTCCATCACAACGCTAAGACCCAGCTCCACTCAACAACCAGCAAGCTACAGTGCAGGACACGCTCTGCCAAACAACTAGCAAGACAGGAACACAACCCCACCCATGAGCAGAGAGGCTGCCTAAAATCATAATAAATTCACAGGCACCCCAAAACACACCACTGGACGTGGTCCTGCCCACCAGAAAGACAAGGTCTAGCCTCATCCACCAGAACACAGGCACCAGTCTCCTCCACCAGGAAGCCTACACAACCCACTGAACCAACCTTACCCAATGGGAGCAGACACCAAAAAAATGGGAACTACGAACCTGCAGCCTGCAAAAAGGAGACCCCAAACACAGTAAGTTAAGCAAAATAAGAAGACAGAGAAATACACAGATACTCCAGATTAAGGAGCAAGGTAAAAACCCACCAGACCAAACAAATGAAGAGCAAATAGGCAGTCTACCTGAAAAAGAATTCAGAGTAATGATAGTAAAGATGATCCAAAATCTTGGAAATATAATGGAGAAAATACAAGAAACGTTTAACAAGGACCTAGAAGAACTAAAGAGCAAACAAACAATGATGAACAACACCATAAATGAAATTAAAAATTCTCTAGAAAGAATCAATAGCAGAATAACTGAGGCAGAAGAACGGATAAGTGACCTGGAAGATAAAATAGTGGAAATAACTATTGCAGAGCAGAATAAAGAAAAAAATGAAAAGAACTAAGGACAGTCTCAGAGACCTCTGGGACAACATTAAACACACCAACATTCGAATTTTAGGGGTCCCAGAAGAAGAAGAGGAAAAAAAAGTGACTGAGAAAATATTTGAAGAGATTAAAATTGAAAACCTCCTTAGCATGGGAAAGGAAATAGTCAAGTCCAGGAAGCACAGACAGTCCCATACAGGATAAATCCAAGGAGAAATAAGCCAAGACACATATTAATCAAGCTATCAAAAATTAAATACAAAAAAAAATATTAAAGCAGCAAGGGAGGGGGCTTCCCTGGTGGCGCAGTGGTTGAGAGTCCGCCTGCTGATGCAGGGGACACAGGTTCGTGCCCTGGTCCAGGAGGATCCCACACGCCATGGAGCGGCTGGGCCCGTGAGCCATGGCCACTGAGCCTGCGTGTCTGGAGCATGTGCTCCGCAATGGGATAGGCCACAACAGTGAAAGGCCCACGTATCGCAAGGAAAAAAAAGAAAAAAAAAAGGCAGCAAGGGAAAAGTAACAAATAACATACAAGGGAATCCCCATAAGGCTAACAGCTGATCCTTCAGCAGAAATTCTGCAAGCCAGAAAGGAGTAGCAGGACATAATTAAAGTGATGAAAGGGAAAAACCTACAAGTAAGATTACTCTACTCAGCAAGGATCTCATTCAGGTTCGATGGAGAAATTAAAACCTTTACAGACAATCAGAAGCTAAGAGAATTCAGCAACACCAAACCAGCTTTACAACAAATGCTAAAGGAACTTCCCTAGGCAGGAAACACAAGAGAAGGAAAAGACCTATGATGACAAACCCAAAACAATTAAGAAAATGGTAATAGGAACATACATATTGATAATTACCTTAATTGTAAATGAATGAAATGCTCCAACCAAAAGACACAGACTGCCTGAATAGATACAAAAACAAGACCCATAAATATGTTGTCTACAAGAAACCCACTTCAGACCTAGGGACACATACAGACTGAAAGTGAGGGGATGGAAAGATATTCCATGCAAATGTAAATCAAAAGAAAGCTGGGTAGCAATTCTCATACCAGACAAAACAGACTTTAAAATAAAGACTAGTACAAGAGACAAAGAAGTACAAGAGACAAATGATCAAGGGATCAATCCAAGAAGAAGATATAACAATTGTAAATATTTATGCACCCAACATAGGAGCACCTCAATACATAAGGCAAATGCTAACAGCCATAAAAGGGGAAATCAACAATAACACAATAGGAAGAGGGGACTTTAACACCCCACTTTCACCAATGGACAGATCATCCAAAATGAAAATAAATAAAAAACACAAGCTTTAAATCATACATTAAACAGATGGACTTAACCGATATTTATAGGACATTCCATCGAAAAACAGCAGATTACACTTTCTTATCAAGTGCTCATGGAACATTCTCCAGGAGAGATCATATCTTGGGTCACAAAAAAGCCTTGGTAAATTTAAAGAAATTGAAATCATATCAAGTATCTTTTCTGATGACAACGCTATGAGACTAGATATCAATTACAGGAAAAATTCTGTAAAAAACATGAACACATGGAGGCTAAACAATACACTACTTAATAACCAAGAGGTCACTGAAGAAATCAAAGAGGAAATCAAAACATACCTAGAAACAAATGACAATAAAAACACTACGACCCAAAACCTATGGGATGGAGCAAAAGCAGTTCTAAGAGGGAAGTTGATAGCAATACACTCTTACCTCAAGAAGCAAGAAACAACTCAAATAAACAACCTAACCTTATGCCTAAAGCAATTAGAGAAAGAAGAACAAAAAAACTCCAAAGTTAGCAGAAGGAAAGAAAGCATAAAGGTCAGGTCAGAAACAAATGAAAAAGAAATGAAGGAAACAATAGCAAAGCTCAATAAAACTAAAAGCTGGTTCTTTGAGCACATTAAAAAAATTGATAAACCATAAGCCATCATGAAAAAAGGGAGAAGACTCAAATCAATAGAATTAGAAATAAAAAAGGAGAAGTAACAACTGACACTGCAGAAATACAAAGGACCATGAGAGATTATTACAAGCCAATAAATTACTATATGCCAATAAAATGCACAACCTGGAAGAAATGGACAAATTCTTAGAAGAGCACAACCTTCTAAGACTGAACCAGGAAGAAATAGAAAATATATACAGACCAATCAGAACCACTAAAATTGAAACTGTGATTAAAAATCTTGCAACAAGGGCTTCCCTGGTGGCGCAGTGGTTGAGAGTCTGCCTGCCGATGCAGGGGACACGGGTTCGTGCCCCGGTCCGGGAAGATCCCACATGCCGCGGAGCGGCTGAGCCTGCGCGTCCGGAGCCTGTGCTCCGCAACAGTGAGAGGCCCGCATACCATAAAAAAAAAAATCTTGCAACAAACAAAAGCCCAGGACCAGATGGCTTCACTGGAGAATAATATCAAACATTTAGAGAAGAGCTAACACCTATCCTTCTCAAAGTCTTCCTAAATATGGCAGAGAGAGGAACACTCCCAAACTGATTCTTCGAGGCCACCATCACCCTGATACCAGAACCAAGCAAAGATGTCGCAAAAAAAGAAAACTACAGGCCAATATCACTGATGAACATAGATGCAAAAATCCTCAACAGAATACTAGCCAACAGAATCAAACAGCACATTAAAAGGATCATATACCATGATCAAGTGGGGTTTATCCCAGGAATGCAAGCATTCTCAATATACGCAAATCAATCAATGTGATAAACCATACTAACAAATTGAAGGAGACAAACCATCTGATCATCTCAATAGATGCAGAGAAAGCTTTCGACAAAGCCAACACCCAGTTATGATAAAAACCCTCCAGAAAGTAGGCATAGAGGGAAGTTACTTCAATACAATAAAGGCCATATATGACAAACCCACAGCCAACATCGTTCTCAATGGTGAAAAACTGAAACCATTTCCACTAAGATCAGGAACAAGACAAGGTTGCCCACTCTCACCACTATTATTCAACACAGTTTTGGAAGTTTTAGCCACAGCAATCAGAGAGGAAAA
This sequence comes from Neophocaena asiaeorientalis asiaeorientalis, assembly GCF_003031525.2. NCBI lineage: Eukaryota > Metazoa > Chordata > Mammalia > Artiodactyla > Phocoenidae > Neophocaena > Neophocaena asiaeorientalis. The sequence continues at coordinate 2,738,621 of NW_020175221.1, read as the reverse complement.
AGAAAGAAAAGGAATCCAAATCAGAAAAGAAGAATTAAAACTGTCACTCTTTGCAGATGACATGATATTACACATAGAGAATCCTAAAGATGCTACCAGAAATCTACTAGAGCTAATCAATGAATTTGGTAGGGTAGCAGGATACAAAATTAATGCACAGAAATCTCTTGCATTCCTATACATTAATGATAAAATTTTTGAAAGAGAAATTTAGCAAACACTCCCATTTACCATTGCAACAAATAGAATAAAATACCTAGGAATAAACCTACCTAAGGAGACAAAAGATCTGTCTACAGAAAACTGTAAGACACTGATGAAAGAAATTAAAGATGATACAAACAGATGGAGAGATGTACCATGTCCTTGGATTGGAAGAATCAACATTGTGAAAATAACTACACTATCCAAAGCAATCTACAGATTCAATGCAATCCCTATCAAATTACCAATGGCATTTTTCACAGAACTAGAACAAAATATTTCACAGTTTGTATGGAAACACTAAAGACCCCGAAGAGCCAAAGCAATCCTGAGAAAGAAAAACGGAGCTGGAGGAATCAGGCTCCCTGACTTCAGACTATACTACAAAGCTATAGTAATCAAGACACTATGGTATTGGCAGAAAAACAGAAATATAGATCAATGGAACAGGATAGAAAGCCCAGAGATAAACCCACACACATATGGTCACCTTATCTTTGATAAGGAGGCAAGAATATACAATGGAAAAGACAGCCTCTTCTATAAGAGGTGCTGGGAAAACTGGATAGCTACATGCAAAAGAATGAAACTAGAACACTCCCTAACACCATACACAAAAATAAACTCAAAATGGATTAAAGACCTAAATGTAAGACTGGGCACTATAAAACTCTTAGAGGAAAACATAGGAAGAACACGCTTTGACATAAATCACAGCAAGATCTTTTCTGACCCAC
>NW_020175221.1:2684206-2737636 GCF_003031525.2 Neophocaena asiaeorientalis asiaeorientalis | reverse complement strand
GTAAAATAGATAGCTAGTTGGAAGCAGCCACATAGCACAGGGAGATCAGCTCAGTGCTCTGTGTCCACCTAGAGGGGTGGGATAGGGAGGGTGGGAGGGAGATGAAAGAGGGAGGAAATATGGGGATATATATATATATATAGCTGATTCACGTTGTTATACAGCAGAAACTAACACACCATTTTAAAGCAATTATACTCCAATAAAGATGTTAAAGAAGGAAAAAAATTTTTTTTTAATTTTTTAAATAAAAACATCCATTCATTACGCCCATTAAATAACATTTATGAAGAAAAACAGGAGTCAAACATGTGACGCATTTTTAAATAAATAAATAAATAAACCTTGGTCTGTCACTTGATTTTCATGATTAAACATGCTCTTAATGGGATGTTAGGGTAAGCCGTTTCTTTCACCCAGCTCAAAACCCTTACTGCCTCATAACTCCTGCTGAAATTTTTAGGTGGTAAGTATGCAAATGAAAATTATTGACAGATAAATCCTCAGTAACACTTGTTGAGGAAAGTAACATTAGCACAAAAATCATTTGGCCTAAAATTCATTTTCATAACTATTTCTAATGAAGATTAATCCTCCTTTCCTTGAATATCCAACACCTCACAATGAGACTGAAGCTTCAGTCTAAACATCCATCTTGGAGGAGATATAAAGCTTCCCAATATCCTTACTCTGCCCTTTTATACTCCTTTCTGTTTTTTTATTCCCCCTGGGAATCAACATCATCATTCCTTGGATGAATACATAGAAGTCTAAAGAACAATAGAGGCAATTAAATACATATTTTTCTCAGAGCATCTTTTTCTGTTAGCTTGCTAGAGAAGGATATATTGCATTGCACTGAAAAAGCAATGCAAGAACTCTAGTTCTTAAAGTTGACATAGGGACTTCCCTCATGGTCCAGTGGTTAAGAATCTGCCTTCCAATGCAGGGGATGTGAGTTCGATCCCTGGTCGGGGAACTAAGATTCCACATGCTGCAGGGCAACTAAGCCCGCACACCACAACTACTGAGGCACACAAGCCACAACTAGAGAGTCTGCATGCTGCAACTACAGAACCCTCACGCCACAACTAGAGAGCCTACGCACTGCAACTACTGACCCCACACACCACAACTAGAGAGATGCCCGCACACCACAGCTGAGAGCCCACGCAACGCGATGAAAGATCTCACATGCCACAACAAAGATCCTGAGTGCAGCAACTAAGACCCAACGCAGCCAAAAATAAAATAAAATAAAATCAATTAAAAAGTAGACATAGAAGTTAGTAGGTAATGACTTTTTATCTTCATTTTTATTTATTTAAGCCGAAATAAAGGCTTAAAATCTTGTCCATGATATCCACAAAAAAATCATCCAAATAAACTATGAAGATCTTATTCATAAGGCAACTGCAGAAATAAAGAATTTTAAAATGTCTACTGTTTACAAGTTTGTATTGAGCTGAATCAGAAGAATCATAAATAATAAGAGAACTATGGAGAAACCTTTCAAAAACAGTCACAATAGACTTCAAAAAGGATGACTAACATAGAGAAGTTCAGCTTCATCTTCTCTGAAAAGAACATCCAATAACTGCACTTTACTTGAAAAGTCAGTTTTGAGTCAGTAAGAAAAAAAAAGAGGTGTTGAAATCATTAAATCAACTTAAGGATAAATAAACTGAAAGACAGCTTAAATTTCTGGTATTCAAGTTACCAACGCAGTTATTTCCAAATGATTCTAAACTATAAATTAAATGCATCTCTAAAGTCAGTGAAAGTTATTCTACTTTGTAAATAAAGGCTGGCTTACCAAAGTCCAATCCTATTTCTTAGAAGCCAACAATCACAGCAAAAGTCCTATTTCCAGCCAAAGTATAGCATGTGTATGCACACACATACACACTCACTCGCATACACACATACACTCTCACATGCACATATACAATATTGCATATAATTTCAGGAATTCACAGACAACCCACCTCTCAATCCTTTAAAAATTAAACATAATCCCTACCCCCACCCCATCACTAGTACCCACTGCTTACTTCTTTTCCCCATTCCTTCAACTATAGTGTGAAAAGTATGGACCTGATTTCCAGCCTTGGCTCTCTCACAAGCTGTTTATCCTTTGGAAAGAGAAAGGATCTCTATGTAAATCATAGCTTTTTTACTTGTTAAATGAAGGGATTAAATTGGATGATCTATAAATTTCCTCCTAGGTTCAAAATATATTTCTTGTATTCCCATACCCAGAAACAAGTAATATCTTCCAAAGACCAAAACAGAATTTCTTATGTGGAGAACTGTGATTGATGAGATACTAGGGAGTCACTTTCTTCCTCTGCCCTGATAAGATGAGGTCTGTGCTATAACATCTGCAGCTGTCAGATGAGGTGCATCTGAGGCGGTATCTTCACAGCCGACTGGCACCCCGACCTGAGATGAAATGCAGAAGAGCTCCCTCTAGAGGACCACCTGTATTTTGTACATTGACAGTTTTCAATTTCTAACATTTTAATCATGTCATCTCTATTCCAAATGTCACATTTTTCACTTAGGGGAATTAAGGTCCAAAAGAGGAACACAACTTATAAAAGCCCAGCAGCTACCTGGCCAAGAGAGCAAATCTTGCACAAAAGATTTGCAAGCCCTTTAATAAGAAAATTATAAAGTTTTATTAAAAAGCATCAAAGAACTAAATTGATAGAGATATCATGTTAGTGAATAAGAAGATTCAATATCATAAAATGTCAATTTCCATCATGAAGATATATAGTTACAACGAAATTCCAGTCAAAATATAAAGTTTTCCATGACACATGATTAACTGATTCTAAAATTTATACAGAAATGCAAGGGACCAAATATAATCAAGACATTCTTAAAGAAGAGAAGCAAAGTGAGGTGACTTACTGTACCAGCTATTAAGCTAACTAAGATAATACGGTAGGATGATACTGGTGGCACGGACCATGATTTCTCAACTCATAATTTTTTTTCTTTTTTTTAAGGGAATTCCTTTATTTATTTTTATTTATTTATTTTTGGCTGTGTTGGGTCTTCGTTTCTGTGCAAGGGCTTTCTCTAGTTGTGGCAAGCAGGGGCCACTCTTCATCGCGGCGCACGGGCCTCTCACTATCGTGGCCTCTCTTGTTGCGGAGCACAGGATCCAGACGCGCAGGCTCAGTAGTTGTGGCTCACGGGCCTAGTTGCTTCGCGGCATGTGGGATCTTCCCGGACCAGGGCTCGAACCCGTGTCCCCTGCATTGGCAGGCAGATTCTCAACCACTGTGCCACCAGGGAAGCCCTCAACTCAGAATGATTGACATTTGGGCTGTATAATTCTTTGTCGTGGGAGGCAGTTCTGCACATTATGCAGATCCACTAGATGCTAGCAGCATGTTCTCCCAAGCGTGACAACCAAAAATGTCTCCAAATATTGTCCCCTGCAGAATGGCCCCCAGTTGTAAACCATGAGTAAAAACAGGCAATCTAAAACAAATACACATGTTTAGAAACCTGATTTATGACAGAACAGACATTACAGATCAACGAAAAAGTACAGGCTGTTCAATAAAGAATTCTGATCCAATTGGTTATCCATTTGGGAACAGTCTGCATCCCTGTGGCAGAGTGCACTTCCAAAGATGTTTTGCAACATTACCTCCCACCTACACATGCTTCTGCAATGTGATCTTGCCACTACCCCAACAAGAGGTAGAGTGTATCCGAGTTAGGGTGAGCCCTCTCTAACTGATTTGATAAATAGAAGATGGCAGAAGTGACAGTGTGGCAGTTCTGGGCACTAGCCTTTAACTAGCCTGAAACTTTCTTCCTGCCTCTTGGAACTCTTGCCCTTGTATCATTCATTCTTGCAAAGCTTACTCTTGGAAACCAGTCATCATGTAAGAAGTGCGACTACCCTGAGCCCAGCATGCTGTGAGATGCCTAAGCAACAGGAAGAGGCCCTAGAAGATGAGACCCTGCGTGGAAAGAAATTGAGGTCAAGGAGCACCAAAGTTCCAGACTTGTGGATGAAGAAGTTACCATGGAGGTGGATTCCTCAGCCTCAGCAGCCTCAGCTGATGTCCAGCTAAGTCCTTCCAAATTCCCAACCCACAAAATTACGTAAAAATTACAATGATTGTTTTAAGCCACTAGGTTTGGGCATAGCTTTGTTACACAACAATAGATAACCAGAACAGAAGTGTGTGGCATCAGGGCCAGGCAGTGAGTGGAGGTCTGAAGGAGCTCAGAGAGACTTGTTAGTGGAGGCTGGAAGAACAGCGAGGAAGCTGTTATTGGAAGACAGAGAAAGACCCATGTTACGTAGTGGCATATAGTTCAGTTAAAACTGGCACCTTCGGTAACAAGGAAAATACAAAAGGTGGATCTAAGGAGTTTTCCAGGACGAATGTTCAAAATGCCGACTTGTTTCTTTTAGCCTTGATAAAAAGATATAGACAGAGAGAAAGAAACTGAAGAAGGAACTTTTTAGTTTTTAAGCAGAATTTAGAGGCAATATAAAGGAGTCGTGACTTGAATGATTAGAAAACAAAGCTATTTGTCATCCTTAATCTCTCCCAGCAAAAGGTTCTCAAAGTAAAAATGGTCTTACAACAAATATCAAATTCAAGATGTTTCTAGTAAACTACTGTCTCAGAGTAGTCACAAATGTGTGGCTATAAAACTTTTGCTATAACTTCAGGAAGATTTAAGGTAGTACCTTATAAAAGCAGTACTTTAAGAATCTTAAGAGCGTTGTACCACAGCAGACTTATAACAGCCCAAGGCAGGGGAGAGTCTATCTCAAAGAGATTTACGAGTGTGACTTTTGTCTAATGGATTAAAGCACAATGAAATCCATAGAAAAGCCACAGCATTTTAAAGATAATAGTACTAACAGAATCACCAGCCACTTGGACTAAAAAAGAAACAATTCAAAATTAAAAGGACAGTCAAGAATCTCAAGCTTCTATAAGCAGGAAGCATCTGAGAAAGCTTTCCACTGCAGTCATGGGCCAGAATGACTCAGAAATTAGAGCTAAGAGCACAAGGGTGTAGGCAGGAACCACACAGAATCACTCCCAGGAAGCAGAACTGTGACCTAAACAAGGAATGGCAGACGTATGTTCAACTGCATTTTTTTTTTTGATTTACTGTTTTGTTTTTTTTTTAGGCATCAAATGGCTTCCTCCTAATTTATTAAATTTATTTATTCATTCATTTTTGGCTGCGTTGGGTCTTCGTTGCTGCGTGCGGGCTTTCTCTAGTTGCAGCAAGTGGGGGCTACTCTTCGTTGCAGTGCGCAGGCTTATCATTGTAGTGGCTTCTCCCTGTTGCGGAGCACAGGCTCTAGGTGCGCGGGCTTCAGTAGTTGTGGGGCGTGGCCTCAGTAGTTGTAGTTTGCGGGCTCCAGAGCGCAGGCTCAGTAGTTGTGGCACACAGGCCAAGCCGCTCCGTGGCATGTGGGATCTTCCCAGACCAGGGCTCGAACCCGTGACCCCTGCATTGGCAGGAGGATTCTTAACGACTGCACCACCAGGGAAGTCCCTCAACTGCATTTTAGAAGTGCAATGTATGGGCTACTGATTCCTGTATGTGATGCCATAACATGATGAATTTTGGGAGTCTTGAGGAAGGGGGTGAATATAGTTTGCAAACGAATGTTACTGTGGTCAGATTGTATTTTTCAAGGATGGCCACGACAATATCTCCCATTCTTTATGCCTCTTCCACAATGTGACTTTAACACTCCCCATCAACAGGAGGAGATTATTTCTCTACTCCTTTGAACGTGAGTGAGCTCTGTGATTCTTCTGAGTAAATAGAATAAGCAGAAGTGACACTTTGCCAACTCAGGCATAGATCTTAGCTGCCTGGCAGTTCCCTCTGCTTGCCTATTGTAAATACTTGCTCTTGGGATGTTCATTCTTGGAACATACCTCTTAGAAGCCAACAACCCCATAAGAATAGCAACTACCCTAAGCCCATCATGCTGCAAGAAGCACAAGCCATGGGAGATGCCCTAGAGGATAAAAGCTCATGTAGAAAGAGAAGGGAGCCAGGAAGCACAAAGACACCACTATTGTGAGCAGAGAAAGAAGCCATCTTGGAAGTGAATTTTCTAGCCCAACTAATGCCTTGTGGGTAAGGGGCAAACTGCCAGTTGAGCTTCTTCTAAATTCTTGACACAAAAACCATGAGCTAAATAAAATGGCTGCTTTCAGCCACTAAAGTTTGGGGTAAATTGTTTCTCAGCAGTAGAAAACCAGAACAATCCCCAAATCACACTATGAATAAGAATCATGGGCGAAACCATAAAACTCAGGGCACAATATAAGAAAATATCTCTCTGACCTTGGGCAATAAAAGAATGTTTTTAAGCAAGACATAAAAACCACACAGTATTAAAAAAAAAGCCTGATACATTCACTTACATCACAATTAAAAACTTTTCTGTTCATCAAGACACCATAAGGTGAAAAAAAAAGTGAGATTTTGTAATCTATGTAATTGACAAAGGATTAATATCCAGAATATTTTTTAAAACTGCTAAGGATTTATAAGAAATAAAAATCCTATAGAGAAGACAAAGACATGAAGCAGGCACTTCCAGGTTTGGAATCAGGAATGATGAATAAACATATAAAAAGATACTTAATCTCGGGGTGGGGGAGGATAAATTAGGAGTGTGGGATTAACAGATACACGCGATCATGTACAAAATAAACAACAGGGATTTACTGTATAGGACAGGGAACTACATTCAATACCTTGAAATAACCTATAATGGAAAAGAATCAAAAAATAAAGAATATATGAAACCAAGTCATTTTGTTGTACTCCTGATACTAACACAATATTGTAAATCAACTATACTTCAATTAAAAAAAAAGATACTTAATCTCATTAGCAATCAAGGAAATTCAAAATAACATCACAATAAAAGATCATTTCACAGATCGGCAAAAGGTAGAGTCAGTCAATATCAAATATTTCCTACTACTGAAATATAAATTTGCATATTCACTACAGAAAACAGCTGGCATGACCTAGTAAAGTTGAACATGCATGTATGAACATATCCATATCCTGTATACTAATTCCATTCCTCGGTAACTCTGGGTAACCTAAAGAAACACACATGTGCAAAGGATACATGTTCATAAATGCTGATGGCAGCATTGTTTATAATAGCAAAAAACTCAAAGCAACCCAAATCTCTACTGTCAGGAAAAGAGACAGATTACAGAGATTATATCAATATAATAGGACATAATATAGCTGAGGAAATTCCACAACTATAATTAAACACACCAACATGGATGAAATCTCAAAAATCATGAGCAACAGAAGAATAAGTCAGAGAACAGACGCTCTTTGATATCTTTAATATAAATTTCAAAAGAAAAATGTTTCAAATAAAAATAGTATATTGTTTAAGGATACAAATCTAAGTGTTAAAAACAATAAAGAAAAGCAAGGAAATGATTAACACATTAACGAATGAGGTCAGGACATTGATGATCTCTCTAGAGAAGAAATAAATTGTGGGTAGTTAAGTGTTTGCTTTATTATTCCTATATAAATTGTTCAAATATAGTTTATACACTCTTGCATGAAAAATGTATTTCTCAAGATTGAGGACATTCAAATAGAGCAGAGCTCTCTCTACTGGGCAACATTTGTCTTTAAAAACTATAGGGAATTCCCCGGCGGTCCAGTGGTTGGGACTCCTTGCTTTTGTTGCCAAGGGCCCCAGTTCGCTCCCCTAATTGGGGAGCTGGGATCCTGCAGGCTGCAAGGCATGGCCAAAAAATAAATAACACCAACTATAAATTTAATCCCAACATGATCATGGATTCCAAAATTATAAAGTCCCCTTAGAATGATCTAGCACAAACTCCACATTTGCACACTGAAAAATCTGAGGGCAGAAAAGGATTGGCCACAGCTAATCATTCAACAAAACAACCCAGGTCTCCTACTGCCACCTCTTTTGCCAAATACTGGTTGGAAAAAAGCAATTAAAAAATAATCCATACCAAAGCTACTATCCTTTGATGAATGTACTTGAAACAAACCAGAATTCATTACCTCATCAATCAATAAAAATATTCTAGGGCATCTAAACCCCAAGGAAAACAAAGTTTATAAATCTTAATAAATTTCACTCATAAATGACAGAGGACAGAATGACTTAAAGTCCTTTTCACAATATATACTAAAATTTTTCCTTTAGCATCTGTAGAAATTTGCAGCATCTACAGCTTTTACCACCCTGCCTCTTTGCCTTAGTAGCCTAAAGCTTTTGTATTAAAAAAAAAGCAATCCAGTAGTGATTATTATAGGAGCTGATCTCTCTGAGACCACTGTTTCCCAGAAACCCATGGGTTAGTCAAATTTATAGTATTTTTCTGGGTTTCACTATGCTCTGTAAACCCATTCAACATATTTTTCAAGCCCAATAGTAGTATATAGTACTATATCACTTAAGTGCTGAAAAACTGCCAATGATTACATCTCACGATACTGCTTAAAGGTGTATCAGGAACTAAAAGTATTTGAGGGAAGGACAATGATAGATGAAGTTGGAAAAAGTTACTTGATAAACTAAGGAACTCTTTGAACTACAAGCTCAGAATCATTCTGTATGAATAAAGATTCCTCTATGAGTAAAGAATCAAATGAGTATTTTCAAGAAGGGGAGAGATATGATCTGATCTGAAAGACATTCCTACTTTAGATCAGCAATAACTATTTAGAAAATAAATTCCATTTACAACAAAATAAAATATATTAAATACCTATGACAAAAAAATAAAAGAAATGCACAAGATCTATAGGGAAAACTACCACCATTTATAATAGCACCAAAAACATGAGCTACTTAGATCTAAATCTCCAAAACTTGTGCAGAATCTTTATACTTAAAGCTACAAACACTGCTGAGAGATTTAAAACCTAAATTAACTGAGAGATACACCATGATGATTTGGAAGGCTCAATTTTGTTATCAAATCTCCCCAAGCTGATCTATGGATTCCACACAATTTCATTCCAAATCTCAAAATAAATTTTTATAGAAATAAACAAGTTGATTCTAAAATTTATATGAAAAAGCAAAAGAACTAGAATAGCCAAAACAATTTTGGAAAAAAAAAAGAAGTTAGGGGTCATTATCTGAATTCAAGATGTATTATAAACCTACTGTAATCGAAATGGTACTGGAGACAAGGTGGACATACAGGACAATGGAACAGTGTATGAATTAAATCAGAGGGCTTTATACAGTGCTGGGTCCAATATACACATGAATACACGTCCTGGGACCAAGGGGTGGAACTAGGAGTAGCCCTTCTTACCACCCCTCCCAGTGACCCACTGGGGGACTTTGTGCTTCCCATCCCTACAACCCTGGGCTCTGCAGTTAGAAGTTCTGTCCCCCAAAGAGAAGTAAGTACTCTTGCCAGGAGTCATAGCAGGGACCGACAGGCAAGAACAGGAACCCCTGTCATAGCAGGGGTAACTGATCCTGACCAGCAGAACGGGCAGGGCTGCTCTCAGCCCCCGGGGGCAGGAAGGAATGAATACCCACACACCTCTTGTACTCCCTTGCCCCACTGTACCGTGAATGGCCATGTGCACAAACATCACACCTGAGAAGTGCACGGTTATCACGGGTCCAGATTCTCAGAATGAACTTTTGGGTCACACTTCTAGGTAACACACCCAAAGTCTGCCAACGTGACAGCTGAGGGTGGGAGAATCTACAATGGAGAGTGGAGAAGGGAAAGAATCAGCATCAGTTGCATCCATGAGATCAGCTATAGCAGCAGAGAACGTATTCTTCCTAGGAATTTCCATCTCCTAGATTGTGCCCCAGGAAGAAAGGCCTATAAACACATGTGGAAAAGCAGATCTGTGCAGCACCAGAAATGGACAGTGCCAGCCATGGAGGTGCACAGCTCACATCTCCCTTCAAGAGCAGCAGCGTCCAGGACAGCCTAAAGCCTCTAGCTGCTGCACATTTCACGCTTCCCCCAGGATGCTTCCAGCACATCAGTGAGCACAGTGAGGGTATGGAGCCAGGCCAATCCCACCAGAAGACACAGGACTCCTCCAGCTGGCAACCTTTGCCCAAGGCCTCCCCATCACATCGGCCCGGCCGAGACCTTCTCAGAATTGCACCCTGTGGGCTTAGGCTCTTCCTTCCCAATTCCTCTTTCCTTCTCTGCTTTCCACAGAGGTCAGATCTGCATCACAGTCTGAAGGCTCACCTCAACTCCTCTTGCCTTCCCTTTATCCTTTCCAGGTGCCCCACCCCCCTCATCAACCCTGGCATTATAATGCCTGCACATGTAGTCCCTTCCTGGCATCTCCTTCTCTTCTCAGAGGACCTGAACTAACAGAATCTTCTATTAATTTGTATTCCTTTCTGTGTGATGACTTCAAATCAATTCAAACAATGTAAGTGCATGCTATGTAACAGGCATCTTTCAACGACTTTTATAAGTCTAGTCTTATAAACTGCAACTCAAGGCAAGTTCCCACTCTTCTCAGAAAGTTACAGTTTTAGGATTCACTGAGAAGAACTGATTGATGCCCACATGATCTATATCACAGTTGACCCTTGAACAACATGGGTTTGAACTGCGTGGGTCCACTTAAACACGGATTTTTTTCAATAAACATAGTGGAAATGTTTTTCGAGATTTGCAACAATTTGAAAAAAAACTAGCAGACAAACAATGTAGCCTAGAACTATCAAAAAAAATTAAGAAAAAGTTAGGTGTGTCCTGAATGCATAAACTATATGTAGAGACTAGTCTATTTTATCATTTACTACCATAAAATATATACAAATCTATTATAAAAAGTTAAAATTGGTCAAAACTTACACACAAACTCTTACAGACTGTACATGGCACCAGTTGCAGTTGAGAAAAAGGTAAACAAACATAAAAATGCAGTATTAAAACTGCATAGGGCTTCCTTGGTGGAACAGTGGTTGAGAGTCCGCCTGCCGATGCAGGGGACACGGGTTCGTTCCCCGGTCTGGGAAGATCCCACAAGATCCCACATGCCGCGGCGCGCCTAGGCCCGTGAGCCATGGCCGCTGAGCCTGCGCGTCCGGAGCCTGTGCTCCGCAACGGGAGAGGCCACAACAGTGAGAGGCCTGCGTACCGCCAAAAAAAAAAAAAAACTGCATAGAATTAACTGTGTACACAATGTACTACTGTAGTAATTTGGTAGCCACTTCCTGTTGCCATTACAGTGAGCTCAAGTGTTGCCAACACCTGCTTAAAATGCCCTGTGACGCTAATCATCTCCACGGGAGCAGTTCATATCTCCAGTAAATTGCGTTTTGAAGTAGAAAGTGATCTCTCACTGTTCTCATGTATTTTTCATCATGTTTAGGGCCATAAACCTTGCATAACACCACGGGACCCATACAAAGTGCCACTAGTGATGCTGGAAGTGCTCCCAAGAAGCAGAGAAAAGTCATGACATGACAAGAAAAAGTCGAATTCCTTGATATGTTCCATAGATTGAGGTCGGACGCTGTGGTTGTCCACCAGTTCAAGACAAATGAATTCAGTGTAAGGAACACTGTAAAAAAAAAAAAAAAAAAAAAAGAAAGAAAGAAAAATTCGTGAAGCTGTTGCTGCCACTAATAATCCAGCAGGTGCAAAAACCTTGCACTTTTTGAGATATACCTTTTTATCTCACACTGAAAATGCAGTTTTTAGGTAAGTACAGGATTGCTATATGAAAGGCATATAGACTCTAATATGATTCAAGGAAAAGCAAAATCATTATATGAAAACTTAAAGCAAAAGGAAGGTGAAGGATCTAAAACTGGAGAATTTAATACCAGCAAGGGATGGTTTAGTAATTTCAGAAAAAGGTTTGGCTTAAAAAAATGTCAAAATAACAGGACAAGCAGCTTCTACTGACCAAGATGCAGCACATGAATTCCCCGACACCATTAAGAAAATCAATGAGGAGAAAATCAGATATCTGCCTTAACAGGTTTTTAACACAGATGAAAGTACCCTATTCTGGAGGCAAAATGCCACAAAGAACATTTATTAGTAAGGAAGAAAAGTGAGCACCAGGATTTAAGGCAGGAAGGGACAGGCTAACTCTATTGTTGTGTGGAAACGCAGTCGGGTTTACCATCAGGACTGCTCTTAGTTATAAAAAGCTGCTAACCCATGAACGAGCCTTGAAGGGAAAGCTAAACACCAGCTGCCAGTCTTCTGGTTGTACAAGAAGAAGGTCTGAATGAGAACCCCTTTTCTGGACCAGTTCCATCGATGCTTTATCCCTGAAAATATCTTGCCAGTAAGGGACTGCCTTTTAAAGTTCTTTTGATATTGGACAACGCCCCTGGCCACCCAGAAGTCCATGAGTTCAACACTGAAGGCATGAAAGTGGTCTACTTGCCCCCAAACGCAACGTCTCTAACTCAGCCTCTACATCAGGAGATCATAAGGACCTTTAAGGCTAATTACACACAGTACCTTATGGAAAGGACTGTCACATTATGCAAGAGAACCCTAATCGAGAGAATGTCATGAAAGTCTGGAAGGATTACACCATTGAATATGCCATCGTTGTTACAGAAAAAGCTGTGAAAGCTGTCAAGACAGAAACAATCAATTCCTGCCAGAGACAAATATGTCCAGATGCTGTACATGACTTCATAGGAATTACTGAAGAGCCAATCAAGGAAATCATGAAAGATACTGTGGATATGACACAAAAGGTGGAGGCTGAAGGGTTCAAGACATGGATCTAAGAGAACTTCAAAAGCTAATAGACACCACACCAGAAGAAATAACAGAAGACAACTTGATGGAGATGGGTATTCCTAACCAGTGCCAGACAAGAGGAAGAAGATACAGGAAGAAGCAGTGTCAGAAAACAAATTGACATTAGACAATCTGGTAGAGGGTTCCAATTCTTCAAGACTGCTTTTGACTTCTTTTACGGCATGGACCCTTCTATGATACAGACACTGAAACTAAAGCAAATGGTAGAAGAATGATTGGTACCATGTATCATAGAAACATTTGTACACAAATGAAAAAGCAAAAAAGTCAGAAATTATGATGTATTCTGTAAAGTTCACCAAGTGTGCCTGCCTCTCCCTCCTCCCCTTCCACCTCTTGTTACCCCTGAGACAGCAAGACCAACCCTTCCTCTCCCTCCTCCCCCTCAGCCTACTCAATGTGAATACAATGATGAAGCCTTTATGATGATCCACTTATACCTAATGAATAGTAAATAATCATCACCCAGTTAATAAGCTTATCTGTTGTGTATGTGTGTGTCTTCATGTGAAAATCTCATAACTGTACAGCAAGAACTGTATGAGACATTTTTGTGTCATCATCATCATCTAAGTATTCACTGTATAGAACATCCTGTGCAAGAGTCCAAGTGAATAGCCTATCCTTACATAGGCATAAGATGAGTGATATTTAATATAAAACTCCTACTGTGTTACTTTTTTTACTATTTCATAACTTTGCTTTCAAAGAATTATATTACCATACCGTATGCCTCTCTCTCTTGTATTTGGAGAAACCATATATCAGCCTATCATCACAGGTAAGTGGCTTTTTTTTCTTACATGTAACAGTATTATATGACTGTAATACTGTATGTCATAAAAAATTTTGTGAGAATTCATTCACTAGTGTATAGGGTAGTCTACTATGGAGCAATCATATTGTTGCTTCTTTGTTATCAATGCATGGATCGTTATACCTGTAAATAAATATGAATTTCTTTTTCACATTATCTTTTTTTTTAAGATATTCTTTTAAATCCTAAATTTATGAAACACTTGAAGGGAGAGTTTAAGAGTTATCACATTATCTTTTCATTTGTGATATCTAGTGTTAGTGATACATATAACATCTACAGTGTTTTGTACCATATAAGACAATACTGATGTTACATACTGACAGACAATTCATCTTGTAAACAGATGATGTAAACTTACAGTATCGATAAATACTGTCTATCTGTATGTCTTTTTTGGAAAAATGGCTATTCGGGTCTTCTGCCCATTTTTTAATCAGGTTGTTTGTTTTTTTGATATTGAGCTGTATGAGCTGTTTATATATTTTGGGTATTAACCCTTTATCATACATATGCTTTCCAAATATTTTCTCCCATTCAGTAGGATGTCTTCATTTTGTCAGTGGTTTCCTGTGCTGAGCAAAAGCTCTTAAGTTTAATTAGGTCCCATTTGTTTTTTTTTTTTTTTCTTTCCCTTGCCTGAGAAGACAGATGCAAAAAAAATACTGCTAAGACTTATGTCAGAGTGTACTGTCTATGTTTTCTTCTAGGAGTTTTATGGCCAATCGGCACATAAAAAGATGTTCAACATCGCTAATCATCAGGAAAATGCAAATCCAAACCACAATGAGAAGGACTTGCCTGGTGGCTCAGTGGTTAAGAATCCACCTGCCAATGCAGGGGACACGGGTTCAAGCCCTGGTCTGGGAAGATTCCACATGCTGTGGAGCAACTAAGCCCGAGAGCCACAACTACTGAGCCTGCACACCACAAGTACTGAAGCCTGCGCACCTAGAGCCCACACTCTGCAATGAGAAGCCACTGCAATGAGAAGCCCGCACCGCAACAAGAGAGGCCACTGCAATGAGAAGCCAGCACACAGCAACGAAGACCCAATGCAGCCAAAAAATAATTAATTAAAATAAATAATCTTTTTAGAAAAAACAATGAGATACCATTTCAAACCTGTCAAAACAGCTATTGTCAAAAAGGCAACAAATATAAGTGTTAGTGAGGATGTGGAGAAAAGGGAACCCTAGTACACTGTTGGTGGGAAGGTAAACTGGTGTAGCCACTATGGAAAACAGTATGGAGTTTCCTCAAAAATCTAAAAATAGAATGACCATATGACCCAGCAATTGCACTCCTGGGTATATCTCTAAAGAAAATGAAAACACCAATTCAAGATTTACATGCACCCCAATGTTCACAGCAGCATTATTTACAACAGCCAAGATATGGAAGCAACCTAAGTGTCCATCAACAGACGAGTGGATAAATAAGATGTGGTAGATATATACAATGGAATATTACCCAGCCATAAAATGAAATTTTGCCATCTGCAACAGCATAGATGGACCTGAAGGGTATTATGCTTAGCAAAATAAGTCAGACAGAGAAAGACAAATACTGTTTATCTTCACTTGCATGTGGAATCTTAAAAAAAAAAAGAATGCATGAATATAACAAATATAGTATAGTACTATAAATGTATTTTCTCTTCCTTATGATTTCCTTACCATTTTCTTTTCTCTAACTTATTTCATTGTAAGAATACAGTATATGATACATGTAACATACAAAGTATGTGTTAACTGACAGTTAATTATTATCAGTAAGGCTTCCAGTCAACAGTAGGCTCTTAGTACTTAAATCTGGGGGGGAATCAAAAGTTATACTAGGACTCCCTCTTGCAAGAGCACCTGAATCACAACTAACTGCCAAACAGTCATTGACAGGAAGACACTGGCACTCACCAAAAAAGATACCCCACGTCCAAAGACAAAGGGAAGCTACAATGAGACAGTAGGAGGGGCACAATCACAGTTAAATCAAATCCCATAACTGCTGGGTGGGTGACTCACAGACCGGAGAACACTTATACCACAGAAGTCCACCCACTGGAGTGAAGGCTCTGAGCCCCACGTCAGGCTTCCCAACCTGGGGGTCCAGCAACGGGAGGAGGAATTCCTAGAGAATCAGACTTTGAAGGCTAGCGGGATTTGATTATAGGACTTCAACAGGACTGGAGAAAACAGAGACTCCACTCTCGGAGGGCACACACACAAAGCAGTGTGTGCACTGGGACCCATGGGAAGGAGCAGTGACCCCATAGGAGGCTGAACAAGACCTACCTGCTAGTGTTGGGAGGGTCTCCTGCAGAGGCGGGGGGGTGGTTGTGTCTCACCGTGAGGACAAGGACAAAGGACACTGGCAGTAGAAGTTCTGGGAAGTACTCCTTGGCTTGAGCCCTCCCAGAGTCCGCCATTACCCCACCAAAGGGCCCAGGTAGGATTTCGAACCAGCTCTACAACAAATGCTAAAGGAATTTCTCTAAGTGGGAAACACAAGAGAAGAAAAGGGCCTACAAAAGCAAACCCATAACAATTAAGAAAAAGGTAATAGGAACATACATATTGATAATTACCTTAAACATGAATGGATTAAATTATCTTAAACATGAATGGATTAAATTCAGGCTCGCTGAATCTATACAAAAACAAGACCTATATATATGCTATCTACAAGAGACCCACTTCAGACCTGGGGACACATACAGACTGAAAGTGAGGGGACAGAAAAAGATATTCCATGCAAATGGAAATCAAAAGAAAGCTGGAGTAGCAATACTCATATCAGAAAAACTAGACTTTAAAATAAAGAATGTTACAAGAGACAAGGAAGGACACTACATAATGATCAAGGGATGAATCCAAAAAGAAGATGTAACAATTATAAATATATATGCACCCAACATAGAAGCACATCAACACATAAGGCAACTCTTAACTATAAAAGAGGAAATCTTAGCTATAACTCTTAGCTATAAAAGAGGAAATTGACAGTAACACAATAATAGTGGGGGACTTTAAAACCTCACTTCCACCAATGCACAGATTATGCAAACAGAAAATTAATAAAGAAACATAAGCATTAAATGACACAATAGGGCTTCCCTGGTGGCACAGTGGTTGAGAGTCCGCCTGCTGATGCAGGGGACACGGGTTCGTGCCCCAGTCCAGGAAAATCCCACATGCCGCGGAGCAGCTAGGCCCGTGAGCCATGACTGCTGAGCCTGCCTGTCTGGAGTCTGTGCTCTGCAACAGGAGGGGCCACAACCGTGAGGGGCCCACATACCGCAAAGAAAAAAAAAAAGACACAATAGACCAGATAGATTTAATTGATATTTATAGGACATTCCATCCAAAAATAGCAGATTACACGTTCTTCTCAAATGTGCACGGAACATTCTCCAGGATAGATCACATCTTGGGTCACAATTCAAGCCTCAGTAAATTTAAGAAAGTTAAAATCATATCAAGCATCTTTTCTGACAACAACACTATGAGATTAGAAATCAATTACAGGGAAAAAAACGTTAAAAACACAAACATACGGAGGCTGAACAATACATTACTAAATAACCAAGAGATCACTGAAGAAATCAAAGAGGAAATCAAAAAATACCTAGAGACAAATGACAATGAAAACACGACGATCCAAAACTTATGGGATGCAGCAAAAGCAGTTCTAAGAGGGAAGTTTATAGCTATACAAGCCTACCTCAAGAAACAAGAAAAATGTCAAATAAACAATCTAACCTTGCACTTAAAGGAACTAGAGAAAGAACCCAAAGTCAGAAGAAGGAAAGAAATCATAAAGATCAGAGCAGAAATAAATGAAATAGAAACAAAGAAAACAATAGTGAAGATCAATAAAACTAAAAGTTGGTTCTTCAAGGAGATAAACAAAATTGATAAACCATTAGCCAGACTCATCAAGAAAAACAGGGAGAAGACTCAAATCAATAAAATTAGAAATGATATAAAAAAAAAAGACACATGCACCCCAATGTTCATTGAAGCACTATTTACAATAGCCAAGTCCTGGAAGCAACCTAAATGCACATCAACATACAAATGGATAAAGAAGATGTGGTACATATATACAATGGAATATTACTCAGCCATAAAAAGGAACAAAACTGGGTCATTTTTAGAGACATGGATGAATCTAGAGACTGTCATACAGAGTGAACTAAGTCAGAAAGAGAAAAACAAATATCGTATATTAACGCATACATGTGGAACCTAGAAAAATGGTACAGATGAACCGGTTTGCAGGGCAGAAATTGAGACACAGATGTAGAGAACAAACGTATGGACACCAAGGGGGGAAAGTGGTGGGGGGGGGGGGGATGAATTGGGAGATTGGGATTGACATGTATACACTAATATGTATAAAATGGATAACTAATAAGAACCTTCTGTATAAAAAAATAAATAAAATTCAAAACTTCAAAAAAATAAAATAAAATACACACTAAAGGGCTCCCCTGGTGGCGCAGTGGTTGAGAGTCCACCTGCTGATGCAGGGGACATGGGTTCGTGCCCCGGTCCGGGAAGATCCCACATGCCACGGAGTGGCTAGGCCCTTGAGCCATGGCCGTTAAGCCTGCGCGTCCGGAGCCTGTGCTCCGCAACGGGAGAGGCCACAACAGTGAGAAGCCCGCATACCACAAAAACAAAACAAAAAAAAAAATACACACTAAAACAAAAATAAAACAAAGCGCAGCACAACACAATCTGCAGTTGGTTGAATATGCAAATGTGGAGATACGGAGAGCAAAAAAAAAATTTATACTCGGATTTTTGACTGTGCAGGGGGTCGGCGCTCCTAACCCCTGCATTTTTCAAGGGTCAACTATATTTTGTTTCAAGGTCAACAGTATTTGAGAACTACCCCTGTTCAATCTACCTTCTCTGGCCTAAAGAGCTTTGTCTCCATCTGAAATTGGAGCATTCAGTAAGCCAAAGGCATTCAGTAAGCCTTTGATTTTTCTGAATTCCATTGTCCCATTCCCTACTAATGATGCATCATTCTCTATTAATGATAATAACCACGTATCATAAATTCATAGAACAGAAAGCTGGGTAAGGGTTAAAGAAAAAAAGAATTCCAAGAGCAAGTTGGTGAAGACCAAGTGGATAAAACAAACAAATATAAAGGGAAGGATAAAGTAACCTGATAGGCAACGTGTAACTATGACCACAAATGAAAGACCAAGATAGATAAATCACAAGTTTGAAATTTTCACAAGTTAATCACCAAAAAGCCTAAGAAAGGATGTTACAAAACAAAAGTTGATCAGTTACCAGGAGTTGTCTTTTGTGAGTGAGGGCAATCTACTTCAACCTTCTATTTAACGCACCATACTGGCATCTTTTACATCCAAAGACAGCAGTTACAATGCAACCTCCATTAGAATCAGTTAGACTAAAGAGCCCAGTAGAGAACTTTCATCCCCCGCCCCCCCCAACCCCGCCATGTGTAGCCATTATTCTTAGTAGACTCCATTCCTGTGCCTCAGGGATCCTGAGTTCCATCTCCTTTTCTCTGATTGCTACAGGCCAATCTGACCTGGTGCTTAGCTCTCAGGCGGTCCCAATACACACAGAAATTGTGGCACTATTTCCTAGGCCCAAAGAGCTGCCCCAGTTTTGCTACCTCTGTAGGCATTGCTTGTTATTTCAGTCTGAGTTCTCAGTTGCAGAAACCAATTCTGGCTAATTTAACCAGAAAGGAGTTTGAAGATATCCTAGTAGGTCACAAGATCAATAGGAGAGCTGGAAAACCAGGATCAGAAAGTTAAAAAAAAAAAAAAAAAAAAGTTGGGACAAAAGGAAGCCCCACAGCACATACAGCAGGAACCACAAGTGACATGCTAGTGTGAAAGCCACTGCTGGCACCAGGGCTGCTTGTACTTGCTCCTGCAGGCCACCACTGCTATCGCAACAAACTCTAAGCTGTCCAAAGTCCTAGGTAGGAACATACCAACAGCCAAGTGTAGGATGTGTGCCTGCACGGTAACTGCTCAGGGGCAGGGAGAGAGCGTCTCACCTGCCTAGGCTTCCACTGGGGGCAGGGCTCTGCTTCCCACCAAGGCTCACACAAACAAGAGATCCCACAAACTAGAAAAGGAGTCTAGAAGGCGTGGCAGCAGAAAAAAGCCAAACATCTACCATATATTTTTCTTTTTTTTTTTTGGCTGCGTTGGGTCTTCATTGCTGCGCATGACCTTTCTCTAGTTGTGGCGAGCGGGGGCTGCTCTTCATTGCGGTGCACGGGCTTCTCAATGCAATGGTTTCTCTTGTTGCGGAGCACGAGCTCTAGGCATGCGGGCTTCAGTAGTTGCAGCACGCGGGCTCAGTAGTTACGGCACACGGGCCCTAGAGCACACAGGCTTCAGTAGCTGCAGCACGTGGGCTCAGTAGTTGTGGCGCATGGGCTTAGTTGCTCTGCGGCATGTGGGATCTTCCCGGACCAGAGATTAAACCCGTGTCCCCTGCATTGGCAGGCGGATTCTTAACCACCACGCCACCAGGGAAGTCCCCTCTACTATATATTTTTCCATCATTATCCCACAGCTATGACACTGTGACCTGGACATTCATTATTGACCCTTGTGGAAGGTATGGGGACAGAGACTCTGAGACACTCACCCAGCTCCAGCTCCGGAGGCTCCAAACTCCTTGAGACATTAAATAGGAACAAAGCCATTCCGAAGATTTAAACACCCACTAAACACTGTAGATGTGTCTGAAGAACTGCAAGGTATTATGGATTGACAGTTGCCTTGAAAAGGACTTGAGTTACATTCCAGTCCTCAGTAAAAAAAAAATGCCAAACGTCAACAAAGATTCTAAATGAAAATAGCAATTTCAGACTAATGAATAATACATTTAAAAAATGTCAGACTTCAGGCAAACCCGAAGGCCTATGGAGCAGTTAGGGTCTAGCCTGGAATTTGGCTATAAAGTGTGGGCCCTTCCTTCTTTTTCAGCCCCATGGCTGGCATTCTCATCCAGGCAACATCACCCCCGCCAGTTACCTTGAAAACCTCACCAGTTTCACTGCCTTAAAAATCTATTCTGTTACTACTATTCAATTAACTCTATTCTATTCCCTTTTTCTTGGCCACACGGCGTGGCATGTGGGATCCCTGACCAGAGATCGAACCCATGCCCCCCAGCAGTGGAAGCACAGAGTCTTAACCACTGGACCACCAGGGAAGTCCAATTAACTCTATTCTAGAACACAGACTTCATTCCTACTCAAAACATGGACCTTGGCTGCCTTTTCCTTTTACATAAATGTCAACTCCATAGCCAGATATTTAAGAAACACCACCAAATTTAGCCCTATGACTTCCTGACCTAAAACTTCTCCAGCCAGGTTAGCCTCCTCCCTCTTCTCCCAGTGAAGCTGACTTAGGTATATCTGACTGAGAGCTGTGGTCCTGTCACCTGAAATATGCTCCCCCTTCCCATCCCATCTGATCATCCAGACCCTATCCCATTCTCAGGACCCAGATGGACATCCTCCACCTCCCTCCTCCAGGAGATCTCACAAAACTCCAGTCCACACCGACTGGGTCACAAACAATTCCTGCACTGACCAAGACAGACAACATTACCATGATACAGTCTGGTATGATGTAGTGAAGTGGTGGGAAGGGCGGCAACTGGGGGGAATTTGCTCCAATTAAATTTGCTCCCATTTGTTCACAATTTTTTAAGACGCTGTGTTATAAGCTAATAACATTAGGTGCCTGTGGGGAAGGGAACTGGGTGGAGAGTTTGTTTTTTCTCTACTCTAGTCAGTTCCATATTTATTTATTCCAGGTCTATTATCACACTATTTAGCCCTATAGCATTTTAGTTTTTGATAAAGAAAAAGGTCTTGTTGCCCAAGATTTTTTTGGCTACTTTTGTGCCTTCTCTCTTACAGATGAATTTTTACTACTGTCGACTGAAAAAGATGGACGACCTAAAACTTCAGAATCATGTATTATTTGGCGAACTTTCTCAGGAGTTCAAGCCTGGAAGGCAGCCTCTCAGATAGCTCTGAGAAACTGCTCTGAAGAGGTAAGGGGAGAGCCAAGATATACAGGAGTTTTGTAACAAAGTCCAGATAGTGGGAACATCAAAAGATTAATTAAAGAAAACCACATATCTCAAGTTAATTAACTTGGCGCTTTTCTATGTATGGGAAGATGCAAGAGTCTGGGCTCACTGAAATCATCCCTTTGACATGCACCTTAGCTATCTGGGGCCAGTATCCTGTGCTCTCCCATCCTGAGTCCCCTCAGGGCTCAACAAGGTGGCTGCAGTGGCTGATCACTGGATGGCTGCAACATCCTTTGTTTACTGATAATGGCAGGCAGCATTCTTAGTCCACAGTATCCAGAAGCAAGTGGGGTACTGGTATGGAGCAGAGGTGCCTAAAAGAAGTCATCCTATCATTGTAAACTTCCAAACAATACAATTTATTGATTACTCTTTTACTGGAATGATTTTAAAAGTTGAAAATAAAAGCAATATGTACTCAATGTGTAAAATTAAGAAGAGAGAAAATAATTTATGCTGTCTTTAAGCCCTCTATCCAGAAATAACTACTGTTAACATTGTGACTTTTCTATATGTTTTTGCTTAAGCCTTTACATGGGAAAAAGTAAGAATAAACTATTTTCTATCCTGCTCTTCCCCCTCTACCCCCCACTCTATTTCTATTGTGCATTTGAAAGTTATTCAGCTTCTTCTCATCCAGGACAAACTAGCATTTAAGGTATTAAAAAGAACAACACAACTTGAGAATAAATAATAAAAATAAGAAAGCTTCAATGCAAGTTCAAGGCCTGAACCCCACCTGGGGGAGCAAGGTAGAAGGGAAATTTTTATTGTATATACTCTTTTGTACTTTGTAAAATTTGAAACACATGAATGTATTACCTTCACAAAATACACAAAATTGAAAAACAAAAATGAGGAAAAATTTTCAATGATTAAAAACACAATGCCAGTTAAACAAAACAGCTGTGTCAACCCAAGGACTGCCAGTGTAGTACCTCTACGCTTCTGTTACAGGTTCATTTTGGTTAATTAATTCAATACTGCCTTGGTTCTGCTATATTTCTTTTTTATATATGCATACTCTCTCTCAAAAGAGATTGCAAAATTAGGGAGGAAAAGAATGTTACATTTCTTTTGTATCTTCTTCATCGCCTAGGACTTGGAAAACACCTATGATATGTACTCAATATTTGGAACCATAAAAGTTTAGAATGGAAAAAGACCTTAAAGATCTAGTCCAGCGCTGTCATCTTATAGATGAAAAAACTGATGCATAGGAAATGTACAAAATTTATCCAACTATCACAGGATAAGAACTCAGGACTTTAAATGAATAAAGACAAAAGAAAAACAAAACTCACAATCACAATTTTAAGCTTTACTATAAAAACAAAAGATGTCCACTAGAGGGAGCCAATAGTCCATTAACTTGAAGAAGTTCCTATTGGCCCCTTCAAAAGACCTATAGGGTAATAATAAAGACTTTTTCCCAGAGCCACAGAAAATGGCTGAAGGGCCATAAACCTCAATCAATGTAAATTAGGATTTCTTTCACTAGAGGTAAAAATAGAGACTTTTCAAATCTCCAGCATTAAAAAAATGTTATTAGCATATAGTAAAATTTATTCTTTTTTTCTTGTGTGTGTGTGTGTGTGTACTGCTCTATCAATTTTAACACACATATACACTTTGTAAAACCACCATCACAATCAGCAAACAGAACAATTCAATTATTCACAAAAAACCTCCCTCCTGCTCTGACTTAGTCACACCTCCCACTGCACTGGATATGCACAGAAGCGTTCCATATAGATGTTCAGTGTTTATCCATTCACCCATAGGAACATTTGAATTAACAGAGATGCTATAAATATTTAGGTACAGAAGGGTAAGCTGGGATGAAGTGAGATGGTAGCATTGACATATATACACTACCAAATGTAAAATCAATAGCTAGTGGGAAGCAGCCGCATAGCACAGGGAGATCAGCTCAGTGCTTTGTGACCACCTAGAGGGGTGGGATAGGGAGAGTGGGAGGGAGATGCAAGAGGGAGGAGATATGGGGATATATGTATACATATAGCTGATTCACTTTGTTATACAGCAGAAACTAACACAACATTGTAAAGCAATTATACTCCAATAAAGATGTTAAAAATATATATATTCACATACAAGTTTTTGTGTGAACATAAGTTTTCATTTCTCCAGGGTAAAGGCCCAGGAGCAGGAATATGAAGTCATATATAAGTACATGTTTCACTTTAAAAGAGACTGCCAAACTGTTTTCCAAAGTGATTACCAATCTAGGCTTCCCACCATCAATGGAGGAGATTTCCAATTGCTCTGCATCCTCTCTTGATTTTGGCGTTATTAGTATTCTTATTTTAGCCATTCTACTAGATATGTAGTGGTATCTCACCATGGTTTTAATTTGCATTTCCCTAGTGCTAATGATGTTAAACATCTTTTCAAGTGCTTATTTGCTGTCTGTATATCTTTGATGAAGCATCTTTATATCTTTGATGAAGTATCTTTTCAAATCTATTATTTGTTGTTTGTTTTCTTACAGTTGAGTTTTGTGAATTCTTTATATATTCTTGATACCAGTTCACTGTCATATATGCGATTTACAAGTATTTTCTCCCCAACATTCGCTTGTCCTCTCATCCTCTTAACAGTGCCTTTCACATAGCAAAAGTTTTTAATTTTGATGAAGTCCAATTTATCATGTTTTTTCTTTTATAAATCATGCTTTTGGTGTCATGTCTAAAATCTCCTTGCCTAACCCCAGGGCATAAAGATTTTCTGTTTTTCTAAACTTTTTTTAGTTTTACATTGAATTCTATGAATGAATTTCTGTATTAAAAAAATTAGGTTTAGGTTGAGGTTCATTTTTTTGCATGTAGATGGATAGATGTCCAACTGCCCCAACATCGTGAGCATTGGTGGTATAGTGGTAAGCATAGCTGCCTTCTAATTGTTCCAACATCATTTGCCGAAAAGACTAATCGTTTTCCTTTAAGTTACCTTTACATCTTCGTCAAAAATCAACTGGCCATGTTTGTGTGTGTTTCTGGACTCTGTTCTGTTCCACTGACCCAAGTGTCCATCCAACCTTTCACCAACACCAGTCTTCATTACTGTGATTTTATAGGGTAAGTCTTGAAACTGGGTAGCATGACTCCTGCTTTTTAAATAAAAAACAGTGAAAGTCACGTTCAAGAAAGCTGACAAAATCTACATAACAAATTTTAGGTTCAAATTAAACATTTTGGAAATAAGCCAGAAAAAAAGCAAATATGAGGGAAAAGACAGAAAGAAAAGGAGAGAGAAATGAAGTAGAAGAAAAAGAAAAGGGGAAAGAAGTGGGAACATGCCAGTCATACACATAAAGTGGTATAAACAGAGAAAGAAATAGAGAAGGAAAGAAAAAAAGGAACAGGAAGAAGGAAAATAAAAAGAAAATGGTTCCCTGCACATTAGATCACAAGCACTACACCCGAGCCAGTGAATTTCTATCCGTAAGCCATGAACACCTTGGTTACAACTGCATACCAGAGCTAGCATCAGTAGTAAGAACAGGGCAAGGGCCCAGTGGAGGCTCCAGACCAAGGACCCATCCTGCTAAAGATCTAAAACCGGCCAAACACTTTCCTCATTTAATAGTCCAAAACAAGCAATGATCATAATACACACCTCTATTTCTATATAACCCACTTCATTAGGTTTAAATAATCCTATGTAACTGTCTGTTCCCATACATAAATGGGCCGATTCAATGATCACCATGGAATTTACTGATGCTTTGTTTAGAGGTTTCAAAGAAATAACTGTCTAGTTCTCTGAGGATGAACTATCCACCCTGTCTACCGTACGGGGCTGTCACGAAGATCAAATGAGATCATAAAGAATTGCTTCATAAACTGAAATTTCTTATAAAAATACAAGGTAGTATCACTGGTTGGTTCTCTTCATCCAAAGTCTGGGGCCACGAAGCTTTGTTAGACACAGATGACAGCATATGGCTCAACTATGAGGACCCTTTAGTGAAATCGAAAATTGTCTCCACTGGCAGCCAGTCCAGCTCTCTTTCTAGTCACCCATGTTACTAACAGCAAAGAGTGGTTCAGTAAATAGCTCTGGGCCCTTCTCTGCAAAATCTCCTCTGTTAGGGACATTCAGATATTAGGATCTCACTTTCCTTTCTTACACACAAAAATTCACTATTTCCCCCTACTTTCTATACTTAACTCTTGGATTCTTGAAAAATAAAATCATAGTTAACAAATGTAAATGCAGTCACACAGCAAATATGACATGTTTTTAAACTAAAAATAAGATTTGACACATTCCAAAATAAAAGCTTCACTCATCATTTCTGTTATAAAATTCTCCTGTGGTGTGTGTGTAATTTCTGTCTTTAAAAAATACTCTAAGAGTCTTTATATTTCATGTTGCTTTCTCTAACTATGCCTTTCTGTAATTCACAGACCCAGGAAACCACCTATCCCCTGCTATATTTATGTAAGTGTTTAAGCTGATTATGTTTACCTTACCTCCTTTATTTGAGAAGACAGCTGATCATTTAATATGTATTACATAGTATTTTATACATTACTGGAATTCTGTGAATATATGAACGTGTGTTGACTACACTAAATATTTCTGGTTTATGATTCTGTTTACTCATTCGGTCATTAGTTTATTTAATAAGTTAGTCAACCTCATGTCATGGCAATGGAGGCAGTCTGACACGCCACAAGAACACAGGCTTCAGAGATAGAGACCTCAGTTTAAATCCTGACTCTTACTACTACCTGAGTAACTTTGGACAAGTTAGTAACTTTGGCCTCATTAATTTCCTAATCTTTAAGATCAAGATAATACCACCAACATCTACAGGTGCTGAGTTCAATGACGACTATGCAATGAGTCTGGCACATCACAGGTGTTGTTGCTACCAGTTCCTTTCTTAGACCTTAGAACTAAGGTCTAAGAAAGTTCTAAGTAAGAACTTAGTAAGATGCTGTACATCTGAAACTAATATAATATTGTAAATTAACTTATACTTTAATTAAAAAAACACAGGCAATTTAAAAAAAAGAAAAAGAATCCCCAGTGAAGTATGGCATTTGGAACCAAGGAGAGAGTTTCCACTGCCTGATACTAATAAGCACTGTGGTCTCAGAACAGGCTACAATCACCCAGGATTCTAATTAAAAGTTGGATCAGTAAGCTAGAAATAACTGCCAAACGGAGAGACCATTAATTGCCCAGCTGACAATCTTGACATCTAGAAGAGGGAGATTGCTGATGAAATTCCATGACGAAGTTAGATCCTAAACATACAAAGTTGTCTGGCCTTAGCCTTGGTGCTGGTGACCACCCTCACCTTGCTCTGCAGCCTTTCTCAGCCTCTAGTCCCCAAAGGAACCAAAGAAATGACTCAGATAGGAAACAGTCACGTTTTCTCTGCTCAAACCCAGGTGCCCCAGTGGCCCCAAAATGCCTCACTGAATGTGCTGTAAGGGAATTCCTTATTCTTCTGTTGGAGTAAAAGGCAGCAAATATTAAGGGCCCATCATCTTCATTTCTTCACTTAATACCTCTCAGGTTCTTAGCACTTTGGTAGCCCTCTCTGTAGATAGCTCAACAATTCCTCTTTTCGGGACTCGTGTGACTTCATTCCTCTTTAGTATTCTCCCATTCCCTGAATCCTAGGCAGGTCTCCTCCACCTCCAGCAATGAAACAGTCTAGCATGCAGTGAGGACAGAAGTGTCAGCAGAGAGACATCCTTGCCCTCAGATTATTGGGTAGTAAGTGAGCAATCATAAAACAGCACTAAAACATGAGCAAAAATGTTTAGGAAAAAGTAGACATCGGGGAATTCTAGTACAACTCTTCATTATAGACCTGAGCTCCACTTAAAGATCAGACGCCTCTGCCACTAACCCCCTGAATACACACCTTCACACTGCTCAGAAAGGTGCAAGACAGAACTACTGTTTCACCCTTTCAGGTTCCCCAGGAGAGGTACTAAGCTACTATAGCCATCCTCCCAGTGTGCAAAAGGCACAAAAAGTCTTCCTTACTTAAAAGCCACCGCAACAAAAGACTACTTAAGGGGTGCTCTATGAAGAAGAGAGCACCAAGAAAAACTGTAATCAATTTTACTGTAGCAGCAGATTCAGTTCTCCACCCAACAAATCATAAGTTGAAGCATCACGCCCATGGACAAGTAAGTTCTTCCACATGAGGAATTTTCAATAGACTGACCAGATCCACTGGTCCTCCCCAAACTCCTCCCCTTCGGGGCTGACTTGTTGCCATTACCTGTACAAGTGACGGTTGTCTTCAAAATCTTCCTGGCCCCATTTTCCCTTGATGTCTTCAATAACGTGATTCTTCAGGAATTTTTTTAGCAGCTGGACTGTCTGTTTGCGGGTCACTTCAGGGCCAAAGTTTTGGCTGCGCCTCAACAGCTCGTGTAGCCAATCCACAGCTTCGGCCGCTGTGAAGCAACGTTCATAACTTTTGAAACGACACCGATGTTTCCGTAACGGCATCTTGGTGCGAAAAAGCTCGACCGTTTCATTCCACTAGGGGCAAAAAGAGAGGAATGCATTTACTGATCGATTGAGTTTTTTACAAGGTTATTACATCCCAAATATTTAAGACAATGAATGCAGTTTTTCCATTTAAAAGACTGCCTTAAGGGGACTTCCCTGGTAGCGCAATGGTTAAGAATCCGCCTGCCAATGCAAGGGACACAGGTTCGAGCTCTGGTCGGGGAAGATCCCACACGCTGCGGAGCAACTAAGCCCATGCACCACAACTACTGGGCCTGCGCTCTAGAGCCCACGAGCCACAACTACTTTAGCCCACGTGCCTAGAGCCCATGTTCTGCAACGAGAAGCCACTGCAACGAGAAGCCCGTGCATCGCAACGAAGGGTAGCCCCCTCTCGCTGCAACTAGAGAAAGCCCATGTGCAGCAACGAAGACCCAACATAGCAAAAGATAAATAAATTAATTAATTTAAAATTTAATTAATTTTTTATTTACAACCTTTACATGCTAAAGAGAAAGTAACTTTTACAAATGCATTTACTCATGCAATAAATATTTACTGGAGATGTTGCCATCAAGTTGTCCAATGATGTGAACTTAAGGATTTTTACATTAATGAGAAACATATGAACAAAAATAATGGTAAAACTGAGCTCAATATGCATAATTCACTTCTTAGAGCCCTGTGTTTAATACGAGTTTACCTCATTCAGCAAGTATTTACTGTTTGTTACACGAAAGGCACTGTATGGGGAGAGGAAAAGGGAGATGCATAACATGTACTTGGTGTCAAAGCATGTTTAAAAATTCTGCATTATATTTTCCTATTTAAAAAAAATCTACCTGGTCCAGAAAGATTCCACATGCAGCAGAGCAACTAAGCCCGTGCGCCACAACTCCTGAGCCTGCGCTCTAGAGCCCACGAGCCACAATTACTGAGCCTGCATGCTGCAACTACTGAAGCCCGCGTGCCTAGAGCCCATGTTCCACAACGAGAAGCCACCGCAATAAGAAGCCCGCGCACCACAATGGAAGAGTAGTCCCCGCTCGCTGCAACCAGAGAAAGCCCGCGCACAGCAACCAAGACCCAACACAGCAAAAGATAAGTAAATTAATTATTTTTTTTTTTAAAAATCTAGACATCCAAGCCATCATCAGCCATCCCTAAATTAAATGAAATGTTCACATATGGTGTTCTTCCTGCATAATTACTCCAACATTTTCTTAGGACCCTCGTCTTCCCACCATTCCTCCTAAAAGTCCCGAAACCTCAGAGTCTTACTCTCATAACCATTCTCTCTCCTCTCATGCTCCTCTTTCAAGTCTGTCACTTTACAGACTCTGAACCTTATTTTTCACCTACCTTCCTAATGAAATCAGCTCTTCGGATTTCACCTTTTTCTTTCAGTGATAGTTCTGACCTCAGCATATTCTTTTTATTTTGCCCAACACTGGTTCCTTGTCTTCTCTTCCAACCAGGCCTCTTCTTCCAGGTTTCTCTTCATATGCTCTACTGCCCAATCACCTCTGCACCTGTTGTCCCATTTCTCTTCTCCCTTTGATGGCTAACTTTCTCAGCCACAGTAATCATTCCTGAGTATACAACACCAGGTGCTTCAAGGGCCCAGGTAGGGTCTGTGCAAACAGGCATCCTGGATGTGCAGCACCAGGCACAACAAACACACAGTTGGTACTCAACAAGCAAATGCCTAACTGGTCTTTCACTTTCCTTATTTTTTTTTTAACTACCCCCTAACTTCAGGCAACTTAATTCTACTTTGACTCCCAGTCATGTCTTTCTCCTGGCCAAACTCAAACATCTTTTTGTCCTATGCATATCAATCTTTCTACTTCATTTGACACTACTATAAGCCATACTCCAAATTAAGTTGGTCCAGATTTAAACTTTTTCTTTTTAACTTTCTTAAAACCACACACAGAGCTTCCCTGGTGGCGCAGTGGTTGAGAGTCCGCCTGCCGATGCAGGGGACACGGGTTCGTGCCCCGGTCCGGGAAGATCCCACATGCCGCGGAGCGGCTGGGCCCGTGAGCCATGGCCGCTGAGCCTGCGCGTCCGGAGCCTGTGCTCTTCAACGGAAGAGGCCACAACAGCGAGAGGCCCGAGTACCGCAAAAAAACAAACAAAAACAAACAAACAAAGAAAAACACACACAAAAACAATACAAGCTGTAGAGTAAGATAACCTATAACCAGAATTTCTAAAACAAAACAAAAAATTCAAATCAAGAAAGGAGAGACACTCCATAGAAAAATGGGAAAACACTTAAACAGGCACTTCACATAAAAGAACCTCCAAATTTACCATAACATATGCAGATATTCAATCTCATTAATTAGCAGTGAAATGCAAAAGAAATCTATAATGCAATACCACTACATGCCTACAGAATGGCTAAAATGAAAAAGACAGGCAATATACTAAGTGTTACCAAGGGAATGTGGAACAACTGGAAATTATATGCACACTGTATAACCCAGCAATTCCATTCTTAAGTATATATGCCACAGAAATATGTTCACCAAAAGCCACCCTGCTCGTAATAGCACTATCTTAGTAGACAAAAACAACCCAAATATCCACCAACATAAGAACAGATATTGATTCATGCAATGGAATGCTGCACAGCGATGAGAATGAACTATTGCTACATGCAATAACATAGATGAATAACATAGATAAAATATAATTGATATAAGAAGGCCAGATGTGAAAAGTACTATATGATTGTATTTACATAAAGTTTAAAAGCAGACAAAAGCTAATCCATGGTATTAGAAATCAAAGTAGTGGTTAATTTGTATGGAGGTAGAAACTGGGAGGGGTAGAGGGACATCTGGGCTGCTGGTAATGTCATATTTCTTGATGTGGGCATTGGTTAAATGGGGCGCTCACATTGTAAAAATGCACTGAGTTGTACGCCTATAATTTGTGTGCTTTTCTGTACATGTTATGCAGAATAAAGGGCTAAAAACAAAACACACATACACATACACACACACACACACACACACACACACGCTCATATATTAAAATCCTCCTTGAGAGCAATCCACAATTTTAAATTACCAACCTGAAAGTTGATAAATATGAACTAGCTGATTGTGCTGGTAAACTGAATGTGGAAGAGATTAAGGAGGGTAGCCGAAGAAGAAACGAAGTGAGTGGATGAAAGAGGGACTTGAATGTAAACAGAGGAGAAGCAGGGCAAACTGGCTAGAATGAAATAATGAACAGCAGAAAGAGAGCCCAGGAAGAGTCCATGAACGCTGATTTAAGTTCACTCTCTACCCACCTCCCTCACCAAGTTACTGTGACGTCTCTCGTGAGATCACGCTTACGAAAGCCCTCTGTAAAAGATAAGGCATTCCGCAAGCATAAGGAGAATATATAAAATTCCCAGGATAATCTCTTGAAACAAATTACAGGTTCAATCTATTCTGGAGCTAGAAGGAAACTTTGGGGCAAAATTAAGATCCAAAGAGGACAGGCAAGTTGGCACATGTCACTCAGGTATTTAGTCTCATAATGAGATCTGGAAACCTGCTCTATGGTCTCCTTCTCGAGTGGTCATTTCATTATAACAAGAACCTACAAACTTCAACATAGCTTTAAACAATTTCCACATATTTTTAAACATTGGCTGTTTGGGTCTTTTTTTCAATTCCCTGCTGACACCAACCTTGCATTTCAGTCCTGATTAATATATGTTGGGAGATGGGGAGGAAAGAAGAGTTAATTTAAAAAAAGTTTTATTTATTTTAGGTTGATTGATAAATTTAATGCATAGTATTTATGCATTACTTAATAAAAGAATGAAGATACAGCTCTCTGGGACCCAATATTTCAAAATATAAGTAAATATGCCTGTTATTTGACTCAAGCTGGTTAGCAGTTCCTCTACTGTCACTTTACAGAATAATGCACACTGTAACAAATTAAATGCAGAAATATATACAAAAGACTCTGCCCTGTCTCTCTCCAATCCCACATATCTATTAATCATACATACACATATATAGAATCCTTCCCTTTGTATGTATGTATTGTTTATTATCACTGTCGCTGTTTGCTTCCTTTTTGAAGAAATGAGATCAACCATATTGTACATATTATCCTACAACTTGCTTTTGCATTAAACATTCCAGGATATCTTTGTGTCAGTACCTATAGATATAGCCCATTTTATGAATGAATGAGTTCCATAATTTATTCAACCATTTTCCAACTAATGGGCATGCAGCTGTTTCCAGTTTGTTGTTTCACAAGTATATCCTTGTTTACATAACCTAACGTATCAATCCTTTTATTTATTTATTTTTGATAGAATAGATTTCTAAAGGGTATCAGCTTATTTAAACCAGTTGTAGCAATTCACACTCCCAGCAATGCTGTATGAGCCTGCTGCCTTACCTCTGGCCATTCATAGATATTATCATTCTTTTGTCTGTCAATCTACACACAAGAAATGGTATCTTTATATTTTGTTTGTATTTTCCTGCCTTTATCTTCAGTCATTTTTATTTCTTCATTTGAGACTTACCATTTTTCTTCTGGGTTGTCTTTCTCTATCTTTCACTTAATTTTAAGAACTGTTTAAATCTAGAATTTGAATCTAAGTGCGTAGAAGTCAGGAAAGTTACT
Organism: Neophocaena asiaeorientalis asiaeorientalis; assembly: GCF_003031525.2. NCBI lineage: Eukaryota > Metazoa > Chordata > Mammalia > Artiodactyla > Phocoenidae > Neophocaena > Neophocaena asiaeorientalis. Next base: position 2,704,658 of record NW_020175221.1, on the reverse strand, counting down.
CTATTTTGCTCAGTTCAGTATCCCCACAACTGAGGACAGTGCCTGACATACAGTACATGTGTTTAATAAATACGTATTGAATGAATATAAATAGGGAATATTAATCCTTTTTCAAATATATTAGAAATGTTTTCCCCTGACTTATCAATTTGTTTATTTGGTCTCTAGCTATATAAAGGTTTCACTGATGATTATATTGTTTTAAGAAAACAAATATATCTTCTTATCTTTATAGCTTCAGGGTTTACTCCCTCAATTAGGAAAGTTTCCCTATCCTGAGATATTAAAAATACTTATCAAATTTTTCTTTTAATATTTTACAGGGATTTTAATATTTGAATCTTCAACTGAAATTTTTTATGTTGTGAGGAGATCTCCAACTCTATTTTCTCCCAAATGGAGAGTCAATTATGCTACCCTTCTCTCACTAAACTGAAACAGTAAGCTACCTTACATACTACCTTTCTTGATTCTGTTTCTTTCTTTTTTTTTTTTAATAGCTAGCTATGAACGAACTTTGAAACTGTTAATGTTTTACTTTACTATTCTTTTTTACTTTTTAACTTTTCATTTTGGTTTTTTTGTTTGTTTTTTAATTAATTTTATTTATTTATTTTGCTGCATTGGGTCTTCGTTGTTGCACACAGGCTTTCTCTAGTTGTGGCGAGTGGGGGCTACTCTTTGTTGCAGTGCGTGGGCTTCTCACTGCGGTGTCTTCTCTTGTTGCGGAGCACAGGCTCTAGGTGCGCAGGCTTCAGTAGTTGTGGTGCATGGGCTTAGCTGCTCCGTGGCATGTGGTATCTTCCTGGACCAGGGCTCGAACCCAGGCTCGCCTGCACTGGCAGGCAAATTCTTAACCACTGCACCAACAGGGAAGTCCTTGATTCTGTTTCTGAACTCTTTTTTTTTTTAATCCCACTGAGCTGTTTGTCTATTCCTGAACAATACTACACTGGTGTGATTACAGTCTATTAATACTAAATTTAAATTTCTGGTAAGTCAAAGTCACCTATAGTCATCTTTTTTAAAACCTTTTAATTCCTCCACTTTTACTCTTCTGTATGAGCTTTCTACTCAATGCATCCCCACACAGGGGGGAAAAAAATCTATTAGGATTCTGATTGGTTTTTTAGCTATTCTGGTGATAGCTAGTTTTCATTTTACACTAGAAATTTTCTAAGAAGACATCCTTATCAAAGCCTCATATCTCTTTTTTAGAAAAATTCATAAAAAGAATTTTGAATTTATTTATTTTGATTTTTAATACCATTTAACATTAGAATATTTACTCAATCCATGAGACACTTCAGATTTTCAAAACCTAGCAAGGACCGTGATCTCTGCTCCCACGTATTTCCAAAAATAATTCAGTCATTATTTGGCTACTCTGCCAAGAAAGAAAAAGTTATCTTTAAAATAACTCACTATCCTCAGTAACATTTAGAAAGAAAATATCCTACGTCAACAAAGAACTAGATAGAGCTTGAGAATGTGATTGTTTCAACGACGTATTACGAGACAATCTTTATAGCAAAGGGGACATAACAGATTTGTTTTGTGATTAAAAAACATTTTTTGTCTATTTCAAACCCCTAGTTTAAGGCATAAAGAATCATACAACTGGGGCTTCCCTGGTGGCGCAGTGGTTAAGAATCCACCTGCCAATGCAGGGGATACGGTGTTCGAGTCCTGCTCCAGGAAGATCCCACATACCGCGGAGCAACTAAGCCCGTGCTCCACAACTATTGAGCCTGCGCTCTAAAGCCCGCAAGCCACAACTGCCGAGCCCACGTGCCACAACTACTGAAGGCCGTGCGCCTAGAGCCAGTGCTCCGCAACAAGAGAATGAGAAGCCCACGCACCACAAGGAAGGAGACCCCACTCGCCGCAACTAGAGAAAGCCGGCATGCAGCAACAAAGACCCAACACAGCCAAAGATAAAAATAAAATAAATTTATATTAAAAAAATCATACAACTGTTTTTGCTTAACGTGACAAATACTGAGTGTTGAAATGTGCTTCCTATTCTTTTCTCTTGAATACTTATTCCATTTCTTTACTTCTTAATATCAAAAATATTATGATATAGCACCTGGCCAGGGACTTCAGAGGCAAACAAACGCTAGATCTAGATGTACTTGCCACATACTGGCAGTGTGAACTTGGTCAAGTCAGTTCACCCCTTTACACCTCAATAAAATGAGGGAATTGGCCTACATAATCTTTAGAGTCCATTCAAACTCTCAGATTCAATGATGGCTGTAAGTCTTTTAAAGTTTCCTAGTTGCATCAGAAGATACAGACATCTCAGAACTAAGTTCAAAGAAAGGATCAGTAGATTTAAGCAGTTTCAGAAAAAGCAATTGTCTTTCTCATTATTTCTTTTCTTTTCTTTTTTAATTTATTTTTGGCTGTTTTGGGTCTTCATTGCTGCGCACGGGCTTTCTCTAGTTGTGGTGAGCGGGGGCTACTCTTCGTTGCGGTGCGAGGGCTTCTCATTGTCATGGTTTCTCTTGTTGCAGAGCACGGGCTCTAGGCGCACAGGCTTCAGTAGTTGTGGCATGTGGGCTCAGTAGTTGTGGCTCGTGGGCTCTACAGCGTAGGCTCAGTCGTTGTGGCGCACAGGCTTAGTTGCTCCGTGGCATGTTGGACCTTCCCAGACCAGGGCTTGAACCCGTGTCCCCTGCATTGGCAGGTGGATTCTTAACCACTCTGCCACCAGGGAAGCCCTCTCATTATTTCTTTTTAACTAATGAACTATTTCATATGTGGGTTAAAATGAAAGCTATTTCAGTGAAGATGAATAAGTTGCTAATTAGCTTCCATATTCACCATGAATTGACTTACAGTGTCTGTCATTTTATTTTGGGCATAGAAATTTACCTACTTCATAAAATGCTATTTTCAGATAAGACTTTGGTGTCTTAGAAAATGGAGCTGTACATGGTTTGAGAAAGTATAGTGATCCATGAAAGGAGGAAGTAAACGCCTGCTCTTTGTGTACCAATAGGTTTTTCCCAAGCTTTTCCTGAAGATTAGCTTGAGGATGATGTTGGGAGAAGATGGAAATGCTAAGCTGGGAGCCAGGGAGGAAAGGCGAGCTGGGGCAGGTAAGTACAGAGGACTAATCACAAACTTTATGATTTAACTGATTAAAGCTGTAAAGCACAACTGAATTATGTTCAGGGAAACAGAGATTTTACAATGAGGGGAAAGTACCTGTAATGACTACAGAGATCACTGATAAATCAGTAATATTCACTTTAAAAAAATGGCTATTGTTTTCTGTGTTTTCAAAAATCTTAGTTTACGATCAAGATTCTCAAATAGAATAAAGTTGAGAACTGAATTGACTACCTTGGAAATTCTGGTGATATTTAGGTATTTTCATTAATTATTCACATATTTAATTTCCTACTTAACTTGATCAGTCTTGGCTAAATCTGACTCGAATATCACTTCTTGGGGATTGAAGACTTCTGAAGAACAGGGTACTTTTCTTTGTAAATTCCTTTGATAATATTTTAATGTGACTCAGAATCAAGAATGCCTTTCACAAAGGCACTCTGCATTTATAAAATGTGGTACTTCAAACAATTCTGTGAATGAGATTAAAAAACAGTTCCAATTACCATGTAATTTATTTTTTTAGTCTAAAGCTGGAAGAATGAGAACTGGTTACCCCAAGATCCAGAGTCTCTCTCTATTTCCCCTGCATTAGTGCTGTGAATAAATTGGCAGTAGGGGAGTGTTATTTTCCCTCCACAAAGAATAGTAAAGTTTTTGAAAGTCCCTGATAAGGCACAACTTGTATCTCATCCTTAAAGATGGACCTACCAACACACCATTGTAAAGCAATTATACTCCAATAAAGATGTTAAAAAAAAAAAAAAAAAAAGATGGACCTACCAATAGCCTTGACCCCAGATGGTTTCAAGTGGTAGAGGCAACTGTGAAGTGGAAGCAGATATGAAAAGAGGTTTTATAAAATCCTATTTGTTCCCTGCTACCAGCATCCATACCTCTTAGAGGCAGGTCCAAAGGAAAACCTAAATTTATATGTGTTGAAGTTTTTTTCAATGAATGAATCATTATAGGTGTCTGTAGTACATTGTTTGCAAAGATGACTACGGTAACTCCTTCCATCCTGTTCTCACCTTTTCCTGGATATCCCTTAGGGTGCATAGAACAATGAGCCTAATTCCCAAGTTAGCTGGGGCCAGAGAAGTGTTGACGACCAAGGAGAGCAGTCCTTTCCTCCCAAATCACCTTTAAGCTTTCATAGAAAGTTGTCTAAAACTTACTCTAGACATTACCAAATTATCGCCACTTACTCCATTATGAAATCGCTAAAATCACTTGCTCCAGGTCACAAAGAAATCAAGTACGCCTCATAACTCTGATTACCAAAGCTCTTCTCCCAGGAAAACAGTCAGCACCCTGGACCAGGGTCTGCAAAGGCTCTTTCAAACCATAAGTCCGCCCCTCCTCATTTAGGTCGGTGCTCGCAGAAAAAGAAACGTCAGGAGCCGGAAACGTGGCCAGGGCGATCCACCTCTGTTCTAGGCACCGTTAGAAAGAACCTCAAGTGTCACCACAAGTGACACTCGGGACGGAGACACGCTCCAGGCGGCGGGTGGCCCTAAAGTTACGGACTGCGGCGTTGGATTCCGGAGGACAGGAGAGGGGAGAGGGGTGTCACCCTGGTCTTCCGGGCGCTTTAAACAGGGAGGCGCCGTTGATCGGCGAGAACCCAGCCAACGTCTCGGGGTCGAAGCTGCGCCCACCCTGGACGGGCTGGGCCCCAGGCCCGGTTAGCCTTACTTTGAGCGTCGTCCAGAATACCGCCGCCCGACCCGAAACATGTCCCGCCTCCAGACCCGGGCCCGGCCTGCCCTGGAGAAGCGAGGACTGACGAGTACGCAGTCCGCACTCAGGCCGGGGCCTCGCTTCGCCCAGATCCCGGTATGCACACTCACCAGCCTGGTGGCCCGGTATGGCCCGGGCCCCACGATGCGGTGCTCCATGGCCCGCACGCAGCGGCGGCCGCGGCCACACCAACGCAGGTCCCAGAGAGTCCTAGGCGCCGCAGTTTGAATCCCGAGCCCACGCGCTGCAGGCGCTGATTGGGCTGTGCGGCGGCACGTGACGGGAACTGCGGGGCGGGGCCGCCGGGGCCCCACGGAGGGGGCGGTGGGCGTCTCCTCCGACACCTACTGCTGCGGAGCGGCAGTAGGTTCACAACCGCCAGGGGTGGAGTCCGCGGCCCACCCTCGCCCACCCCGCGCACACGCAAGCAGTCTCCGCAGAAGGGTCGATGAACGTGTGTAATCCAGTGACCGAAAGCCGGTTGGACTGGAGAGGCAAATCCCTGTCCGCCCTTCCAAGTGCACCGTGAACCTGGTGGTGCGGCGAAGATTGGGAGAAGTGGGTAGTGAAAGGAAGCGAGGGGACAGCCTCTTCAAGTGGAGGGACATGTAAAAACTAGATAAGAGCTCTTGGCCACAGGGAGTGTAGACAGCGTTTAAGAACAACAAAGAGCTGGAAACAAGCCCCATTCAGCTTCCTGTGTTGTTCTTCTGGTAGAGTAGTCTTTCCCTGGAATTTGAGTTCTTTGTTTTTTGGATCTGACTGAAATTTTCAGTCCTATGCCACAGGGCTCTGAGTCCATTTTGCTGCTCAGAATTTTCCCCCTAGGAATTGATGGTGTGATTTGCAATTGTTCAAAGGGATAAATGAGGTCACCACTCTATGCCTATAAGTTCAAAGTTCAAATCTCATCACCTCAGCAACCATTCAGGATGAGATATCATAAGTAAGAGATAAGGAAAGGATCAGATTCCCACCCTTTGTTAATACTCTTCCTGCATTTGCTGCCTTAGATATGTATTTAGCTGCATTTTAGAAAGCCCCAAAAATTCCTGAGATGATACATATGTATTACTTTTGTAATCAGAAAAAAGCAATAAAGATATTTTTTTACTTCCGATCCTTATCAGAACTTTTTCTTTTTTTTGGACCTCTAAACTCCATGGAAGAAATATTGCTTGTCCTTGGCAAGGGACACCAATGGGGCACAAGAGACAGAAGGAGAAATTTCAGAGCCTTGTCCATCTGGGGATTGTCAGCACCTGCCACAGTGGTGGAACTGTGATCTGATACAAGACATCATGCCCTGCTTCCTGAGCATTTTCCCAAGAGTTGGTCATGAGCCAAAGACAAGATAGTTCCTTTTTCTGGAAAGGCGTATCTCCCAATGATCTACATATCAGAGGCCACAAAGACAGTCTTTGTAAATGTAGTTTAAATTAGACAGCTGATCATCTACCAGTCTTTCAGCATCACAGAAATCAACTGGGAAATTGCTCACCTTCTCTCTGCCCTAAAATGCCAGTGCTTTCTACCTTTCTGACCTATGTTTCAGCCACAGTGGTCCTCTTTCCATTCAAACCTCACAGTCCGCTTGGTTCCCCTGCTGGGAATGTTCTTTCCTCAGCTCTTTGCAAGGCCATCTCCATCTCACCATTCAGGTCTCAGTTCATAATGCTGCCAACCTTAGAAAAGCCTTCCTTGACCTTCCTGTATAGAGAAGCCTGACACGCCCACCCTACTCTTGCACTGTTTTATTTCCTTCTGAGCACTTACCTGTAACTAGAATTACTTATTTTCTTCTTTTCTACTTCTACAGTGATGGTTGTCAAATGAAGGGGTTCCAGCTTCTGGGAGCATTTGGGGCGTTTAGGCATTGAGGTTGTTTTCTGATCTTCTAAAAGGTAGGAAGGCCAGTACTGGTATTTTGTGGGCAGGGGCCAGGGGAGCTAGATGTCTTCTGGTGCTTAAGTCAGGCCACACAACCTACAATTGGCCCATGTTCTGCATGCCTTTTTATTGTCCACTGGACATTCAGGTAAGTGAATAACCCGTTTGTTATTATCTGAGCCTAGAACCTAACTCTGTTTTACATGTAAAATAAAAAGTAGTTTTGGCCGGCTAGAGTACACACTGAAGTTTCCAGGAATATCATACCCTGTCCCATTTGGGATTGTACCAAAACTTGCTCACCATGTCACAAGAGCATCAGTAATGGCAACGCAGCTAATGGTATTTGAGACATGTATCTGTGTCATCCTGTATCTGCAACTCTTGAATTCATGGGAATTATGCATAAAGGTGCTGTATACTTATTTACTCCTTATTTCAAATGTCAAATATAAAGGAAGAATGACAAGAATATTCAGTTGACTTTACCTTTACTTCTCTTCAATCCAAATTAATTTTTTTAAATTTATTTTTGGCTGCATTGGGGCTTCGTTGCTGCATGCAGGCTTTCTCTAGTTGTGGCAAGCGGGGGCTACTCCTCCTTGCATTGCGCGGGCTTCTCATTGCGGTGGTTTTTGTTGCGGAGCACAGGCTCTAGGCACACAGGCTTCAGGCGCGCAGGCTTCAGTAGTTGCGGCATGCAGGCTCTAGAGCACAGGCTCAGTAGTTGTGGTGCACGGGCTTAGTTGCTCCGCGCCATGTGGGATCTTCCCGGACCAGGGCTCGAACCCGTGTCCCCTGTATTGGCAGGCAGATTCTTAACCACTGTGCCACCAGGGAAGTCCCCCAAATTAATTTTTATAAGTAGATGCAAGTACTTGCCTATCTCATTATATCTTTCTGATATAATCATGCTTAGGTATTTATTTAAATTTTGAAATGAATATTGCTTTATTATGAATTACTTCCTTTTTATTTCACCATTATATAAAAAATGTTAATTTTAATTATGTATAGGTTGGCTACCTGTGAATTTCATTTCAGCAGAATAAAGAGCATTGACCCTAATCCAGTTGTGAACCGTTGCTCTGTCTAGACTATAAACTCCATGAGATCAAGGACCTCTTGTTTCCCACTGTACTCCAGTTCCAAAAACCGTATCTGATACATAGTAAACACTCAACTAAAAAAATTAATATATAACTTTGTTTTAATGTAAAAATGTTTTAACTTACTCAAGTAAAATTGAAGCAGGAGGGAGATTCTACAGTTGGATTCTACAGTTGGATTCTACAGTTCCAATTCTACATGGATTCTACAGCTCCATGCCTGAGCATACCACAATCTTCCTTCCAAATCCATAGACACCCCAGTTGAATAAGCACAAAAAAATGCTAGTTCATTTTTTTGTTTGATAGATTAACAACTATAAAGAATATAATGGTGCATTATTTCATTTTTCTACATTTATTTTCTATGTATTCTATGGTATTATATAAATACATCGTAAGTTGACTCAGTTCCTTTTTGGAAAGAGTTACCCACTACTTCTAAGAAATAAATTACAGTCCTTACAGTTGTAAAGCTGCTTGCAAAGCTTTGTCACATTATCTCATTTGATCCTCAGAACCATATGGATATGCAAATATGGATAATCCCATCCTACTGCTGAGGAAGCTAAACTTCAGAGACCAAGTGACTTGCTTAACTAGAGACGTTTAGTGTCCCACAGCCAGTAATTGACGGAACTTGGAACTGAACCTATACCTTCTGCTGCCAAAGACTGTGGAGTTTGGTTTGCTTTGGTTTGATTGCTTAGTTGGTCGGTTTTTACTAATGCCTTCACAAATCAAAAAGGATACTTTCCAAATGTAAAGTAGAGTTTCACATTTATATTTATGCAAAGACACATTTCAGGAGGGGGGAGAAGGATAGAAACCTTTCATAAGTTTATCCAAATGATCATTCCTAGGAATGAGTTTCATAAAAACCTGAGGAAAGGGCTTCCCTGGTGGCGCAGTGGTTGAGAGTCCACCTGCCGATGCAGGGGACACGGGTTCATGCCCCAGTCCGGGAAGATCCCACAGGCCGTGGAGCGGCTAGGCCCGTGAGCCATGGCCGCTGAGCCTGCGCGTCCCGAGCCTGTGCTCCGCAACCGGAGAGGCCACAACAGTGAGAGGCCCGCATACCACAAAAAAAAGATTATTTCCACATTCACAGTGGAAGCAATTTTAATAAATTACTGTTCATACTCTTCTTAGCATATGTAAGTATAAGGCCATCAAGATCCTGTAGAAGCTTTGCCTCAGCCTCAGAACATCTTTATAAAGTATTAGCACATTGAGAATGGGCAGTTTCACCATCACCACCTGACTTGTCACTGATATTAGGAAGTTCCAAGCTATGGTGCACGAAAGCAACATAGGCCTCAAGTATACTGTGGGGTTGGAAGCTGTGTTTCTCAATCATGCCCAGTAGGGAACAGTTGGGAGTGGTGCCCTCACTCCCCAGGGCATTCCTGACTGCTACATGCAGTTCTGCTGCTGCCTGAAAGGTCTCCCAGCCAGTTGGATGGGTCATTTTGAAAGAACTCCTCTGCTGAAACCCAAGTCACTCAGTTCCTACCTTCAACTTGAGCCTTTCAGATTGTACTACAACTACATTCAGTTGTGTTTGTTGGCATTTAAGCCATCAAGACTGTTTATTTGCCAAGGTTCTTAAAAGTTGTAATATCTGTGACTTGATTTCCATGGCTATTGGTCTGTACTGTCACTGTTCTATTAGGAAATGTTCCCCCAGAGGTTGTATTAACCCTATTCACTAATAGGGACATCATATTCTTTGGGGTATGGGTGAAGAAGAAACGATAAAAATATATGGAAAACATAAAACCATACTATTTCATTGAAACTGTTGAATAATATTTTTATTTCAGTATTTAAAAAATAAATGTCCCAAAGAAATAGAGAATTTATATTCATTCATTAATTTATTCAACAAGTATGTATGAGTACCAACTATGTGGCAGGCACTGTTCCAATCACTGAAATACTGAAGTAAATAAAACAAAGTTCTCATTTCCAGAAGCTGACATCCTAGTGGGGAAAGGGATGACAAGCTAACTAAAATACATAAAAATATATATAATATATCAGGTGGTAATTGGGTGCTGGGAAGAAAAGTAGAAGAAGAAAGAGAGGAGGGTGGAGGGAGTGGATGCTATTTTGGCTCAGGTGGTCGGGAAAGTTCTGTCTGATGAAGTGACATTGGGTAGACAATCTGAGTGGAACAGAGGGATAGCTGTCTAAGGGAGGACCTTCCAAGCCAGTGGAGCAACAGCCCGTGTGAAAGCCTGAGGTGGACACATACTCGCCACGTCCAGGGAATACGGGAAGGGGGCCAGTGTTACTGGATTGGGGTGCGTGAAAGGGAGAGAGGAGGAGATGGGGTTGAATACAGAGTGGAAAGGGGCTTCTGAGGCCACATTATGAGCCACATGATTTGGATTTTACTCTGAATTTGTTGCAAATGTATTAAAAAGTTTTGAGTGTGTCAAGATCTTAAATAGGTTTTTTTAAGCAGCACTCTTGCCATTGTGGGGATAATGGATTGGAATGGGTGTAGGAATGGAGTGGAAGCAGGAAAACCAGTTAGGGATACTGTTGCAATACACTTGCAGGAAAAATAAATAAATTTGGTTGGTACAGTGCTTGGCACATAGTGACATTCCACAAATATTTGTTGAATGAATAAATGAATGAGCAAGTGAAACTAAGCTTCAAAAAGTTATCTCAGGACTTCCGTGGTGGTGCAGTGGATAAGACTCCATGCTGCCACTGCAGGGGGTCTGGGTTCAATCCCTGGTCCGGGAACTAGCTCCCACATACATGCTTCAACTAAGAGTTCACATGTCACAACTGGGGAGCCCTCATGCTACAACTAAGGAGCCCACCTGCCGCAACTAAGACCCAGATCAACCAAAAAAAAAAAAAAAAAAGTTATTCATCTCCTAAAGATGGATTCAATTCATTTTTTTTTTTTTAATTTATTTATTCATTTATTTTTGGCTGTGTTGGGTCTTCGTTTCTGTGCGAGGGCTTTCTCTAGTTGTGGCAAGCGGGGGCCACTCTTCATCGCGGTGCGCGGGCCTCTCACTGTCGCGGCCTCTCTTGCTGCGGAGCACAGGCTCCAGACACGCAGAGCTCAGTATTTGTAGCTCACGGGCCCAGCCGCTCCGCGGCACGTGGGATCCTCCCAGACCAGGGCTTGAACCCGTGTCCCCTGAATCGGCAGGCAGACTCTCAACCACTGCGCCACCAGGGAAGCCCCAATTCATATTATCTATGTGTATTTCTTATAGGTATGTACTCTTCGATAGAATAGCTAACTTTTATATTTTCAATTTAACCTATACAATTTGCTGCTGAACCTACTATTCTGGTAGGTCTTATTGTTAAAGGATTATCCATTCTTGCTTCTCCCTTTTAAGTCTGGGAAGCTATTGGGTTGGCCAAAAAGTTTGTTCGGGTTTTTCCATAAGATGTTACAGAAAAACCCGAACGAACTTTTTGGCCAACCCAATACAATCCATACCCCATGCCTTGTGTTATAATCGTGCAAACGCATACACACACACGTGCACACACACACACGTGCACACAGACTTCCTGCCACCTCACAATCACACCATTATAGTTTGAAGTTAGAATAAGAAAATCTTTAGCAAGGACCTAACTGAATGGTTTCTCATATTTGGACACAAGTTCAGTTTCTGGCATATCACAGCCATGCCTCTGTATTGCTATGGCTAAGTATAATTCTCTACATCTAAGAAAGTGAGATGATAGAAAAACAATATCTTTTAAACGAACATTTGTCTGGCCAAGGAACATAGGATTCGAGGAGGAAGATCCTAGAGACAAGAATCACCAAGGTAGCTTGTTTAAAATCCTAGGTACCTAGATTCCACGGGTAATTTATGGTTTTGACTCCTTACCAGCAACTCCAAAGATCCATGTACATATTTCTAATTTTGATGAGGCAAAACTTTAAAACTCCCACCTTGGAGGCTGGTATGCAAGAGAATGTCATCCAGCTTGTACATGAGCCTAGCCAACCCCTAGGATCTCATGTCCAATGTGACTTTGATATTCTCTACTGTTTGTGTTTATGTATATTATGGGGACAATATTATGCTATAGTTGTATTTCAGAAGTCAATGGACTTATTCCTCATAAATGCTAAAAGCCAAAAGAAGATGGAATTTGGATATGCAGCTTTGACTGACAGTGAATCATCCAAATAGAGGTGACCCATGGTTGAAAATATTAGATGAAGAGGACAGGGTAGAGTTGAGGAAGTTGAAGACCTACAGATAAATGAGGACTTTGAGGAAGGAAGAGAGAGAGAGAAGAACAGAGGCCTTCACGGTCCCATTTCAGCCCTTTAGCTTACTACCCTGACTGACAAGTTTCTCTGGCCCTCAAACCTGCTGCTTCAATAGAAAACTTCTGTTGGTTCTTATAAGGTAAATTTAAATTTGCCTTGCCCCATGACAGTCTAAAAAATTATATGTCTCATTTATCTTCATAAAGACCAAACACTTTAACAGAGCAGCCATTTGTTGTACAACAAATTAAATTATTTTTGAACTATCCTCCTGTTGTCACCAAACATCTTTAAAGTCACCTTAAAATTAACATTATCTTTTTGATAAACTTTCACAATATCCACTTTATTGCAGGGTTTAGAATACTTCTTAGATGTGTAGTTCTTGTTTCCATACAAAGAAATGTGTGTAAAGTTAAGTAGAATAAGATAGTAGTGAGAATTAACTGTTTGTTCCAGCTCTTAAAAAAAAAAAAATCCTGCTGCTTCACCTCTGAGTCTAGGCTTGTCTGCCCACTCTGGGCACTTCATCTTTGTGATTCCTCAGCCTGTCCTGGGCCAGGGATAGCTCAGTTAGGGAATTACCCTACTCTCTTGGTTCCCTCCCTAGAGGCTTCAACTCTGGTCATTCATCAAAGACTTTCTCCTCTATTTCACTGTCAAAGGCTCAAGATTCAAGTTTTCACCTCAGCAGAATTACAAATCATTACATGTTATTGAACTTTCGGGTAGCAAACCAATAGTTAAATGATATATTCTAGTATCAGTACATCAGCTGTCTGACCCATAGCCCCTAAGCTCAGTTTTAAGAAAAATCTAAAGGTAAGATAAAATTATCTGCACTTTTAAAAGATTCATCACAAATGGTCCCTGAAATAGCAAATATACTTAGGATAGCCCCCAAAGAATTCAATTTACAAAAAAAAAAAAAAAGTGGAGGAGGAGAAGAATGTGCAGAACTTTTAGAAAACACTGCTGCCTGGTCTCACAGCCAGATGCTTGTAAGTAGTAAGGTGCCCAGGGCAGAGGTAAGATACTTAACAGGGAATCTCCTACTCCTGGCAGCAGCAGCAGAGGACCCTGGGAGCCAAGGCCCATGGACCACAAACAAACAAAAGAGACCAGAGAGTCAGAAGTGGGACAGTGGGTGGCAGCACCAAGCCAGAGCAGGATGAAATGAGATTGTGAGGTAAAAGCAGTTGGGGAACAAGGAAGGTCTGTGAGCTGGGGCAGGGTGTCTGTTATGTGTTGGGCTATCTTGAAGGGCTAACAAAGGCAACAGTGGTTATTGTGTTCGCCTGCGACACTGCCACTCTTATTTTCTTTCAGAGGCAAGTAACTGAAACTGGCTTGGATATAAAAAACAAAGTTATTTTAAGCATTTTATCCTTACTGATGATTACTTTATATTTTTCTTTGTTTATTTCTGACACAGATCTTTTTCTTTTCTTTCTTTCAACTTTTTATTGGGCTGTAACACACGGAGAAAAGCACTCATTATCTGTATAGGGTTTGAGAAATTTTCACTAACTGAACACATCCTTGTAACTAGCACCCCAATCAAGAAACAAAACACGACCAGGACCTGAGCAGACCTCCAGTCTCTACCTGCCTAAAGATAACTGGTATAGATCTTCTACTATGTAAGAAAAAAAGAAACAAGAAAGAGATTACCCCAGACTAAAGAGGGAACAAGAGCCACTTCACAAATTACCAGGAATTTAGTCCATCTACGTTGTAACCCAAAAACCAACTATAAAAAGTGGACAGGGGCTTCCTTGGTGGCGCAGTGGTTAAGAATCCACCTGCCAATGCAGGGGACATGGATTTGAGCCCTGGTGCGGGAAGATCCCACATGCCGCAGAGCAACTAAGCCTGAGCGCCACAACTACTGAGCCTGCGCTCTAGAGCCCGTGCTCCGCAACAAAAGAAGCCACTGCAATGAGAAGCCCGCTCACTGCAATGAAGAGTAGCCCCCGCTCTCCTCAACTACAGAAAGCCCGTGCACAGCAACAAAGACCCAGTGCCACCAAAAATAAATAAATAAAATAAATTTTTTTAAAAAGAAAAGCATTGAAAAAATACATCTTACTGTATGTAATATGGCAAAATAAAAAAAAATTTTTTTAATTAAAGAGAGACTTTCTAGACATTCAAACCCGCTTGACTACATTTCCTTATTCAGCTGTCTCTGAAAAGTCAATGATAGGGGACTTCCCTGGTGGCGCAGTGGTTGAGAATCCGCCTGCCATTGCAGGGGACACGGTTTTAGCCCTGGTCCGAGAAGACCCCACGTGCCATGGAGCAACTAAGTCTGTGTGCCACAACTACTGAGCCTGCACTCTAGAGCCCATGAGCCACAACTACTGAGCATGCCTGCCACAACTACTGAAGCATGTGCACCTAGAGCCTGTGCTCTGCAACGAGAAGCCACCGCAATGAGAAGCCTGCGCACCGCAACGAAGAGTAGCCTCTGCTCACCGCAACTAGAGAAAGCCTGTGGGCAGCAACAAAGACCCAACGCAGCCAAAAAATAAATAAATTTTAAAAAGTCAATGATTGGGTTGCTCCTGGAATTAACAACAGGGCAGAGCTTTGATCCCAGCTCCAGTGAGGGATTAGGAGGGAGAGTAGCTCCTCAGAGCTATGAAGTAACCTCCAGCCTGTCTACATACCAGAACACTGGAGACTCTTATTTAAAACACAGATGCCGGGCCTGACTCCAGGTCTCCTGAAAGTAGCTCCCTCAGGGCATAGGGGCACCAGAGGCGTGACCACAGATATGCCATTATTATCTGATCCTCTCCCTCAGAGTAGCTGAGGGCTGGAGGTGGGGTTCTGCAGGCCCTGCCAGGAGTGTCCTGAGGACCTGGGCAGCATTCTAGAAGAAAGTGCCTCTTACCTGTTCCTCTTTGCATGATGATGAAGTTCCAGAAGTAACATCCTAAAGGAATGTTAGATAAAGGCCTTGAGGAGAGTCAAGTCAGGCCTCCCAGCGAGGCCAGGAATAATACAGAGCCCAAGGAGATGGGAACAGGAGGTTTGAGGCAGAACCTAGAGTAACTACAGAGCTGCAGTGCAAATAGCTAGAATCACCTTTTCGCCAGGAGCTTTTAAAGAGACAAGGATCACAGCTTCATCTACTAAGGATTCTTGCCCAAAAAACTGAAACTAAACCTGACCATACCTCATTTTTATGAGGCAACTACTGATTTACAGGAAATGCAGAGGATGGAAAAATATGGGGAATTGCAATTGGCAACGTCTGGAATGTGGGGAAGTCTATAAGTGACCGGGTATTTGCAACTACAAGGAAGTGGGGTGCGGAGGGTGGAGGGAGAGCCCATAGAGGTTTGAGACAAATCAACCATCCATAACATGTGGAATTATTTAGATCATAATTAAACCTACTGTAAAAATGATAAAAACTAAAAATTTTAAAAAGCAATCGGGAGACAACTGGAAGATGGAATACTGAATAGATATTTGAAGATAATCAAGAATTATAGTTTAAAATTGTATTGCAGTTATCTTTTAAATGACTCAGT
Source organism: Neophocaena asiaeorientalis asiaeorientalis (assembly GCF_003031525.2). Classification (NCBI taxonomy): domain Eukaryota; kingdom Metazoa; phylum Chordata; class Mammalia; order Artiodactyla; family Phocoenidae; genus Neophocaena; species Neophocaena asiaeorientalis. The sequence goes on along the minus strand of NW_020175221.1, from coordinate 2,688,963 downwards.
CTTTAAGGGCTGTGGTTTTAGAACTTTAACATGCATCAGAATCACCTGGAGAACTTGTTAAAATGCAGATTACTGTGTCTCATTCCCAAGATTTTCTAATTCTGTAGAACTTTGTTGGAGCCTGAAAATTTCCATTTTTAACAAGCTGGATGATGGGTACATGAGGGTTCTTTATTCCTATTCTGTCTACTCTTGTTATGTTTGAAATTTCTATTTTAAACATTTTTTTAAGATAAGGGAAGAGAAAAAATAGAAAAAGCATTTGACAATATCCAATTCCTGATTTTTTAAAAAAATCTCTCAACAAACTAGAGAATACAAGGGAGCTTCCTCAACCTAATAAGAATCTATGTGCCACAACTACTGAAGCCCATGCGCCTAGGACCCATGCTCTGCAACAAGAGCAGCCACCGCAATGAGAAGCCCGCACACCACAATGAAGAGTAGCCCCCGCTTGCCACAACTAGAGAAAGCCCATGCGCAGCAACAAAGACCCAATGCAGCCAAAAATATTAACTAATTAATTTTTTTTAAAAAAGAATCTATGGGGGCTTCCCTGGTGGCGCAGTGGTTGAGAGTCCGCCTGTCGATGCAGGGGACACGGGTTCGAGCCCTGGTCTGGGAAGATCCCACATGCCGCGGAGCGGCTGGGCCCGTGAGCCATGGCTGCTGAGCCTGCATGTCCGGAGCCTGTGCTCCGCAACGGGAGAGGCCACAACAGTGAGAGGCCCGCGTACCGGAAAAAAAAAAAAAAAAAAAAAGAATCTATGAAAGTCCTCAGGTAACATCGTATCTGATAAAAGACTGAATACTTTCTCCCTAAGATCAGCAACGAGACAGGATATCTGCTCTCATCATTTCTACTCAACATTGTACTGGCTAGCTAGTACAATGAGGCAAGAAAAAGAAAGAAAAAGCATCCAAATCGGAAAGAATAAGTAAAACCGTCTTTATCTGCAGACAGCATGATAGCCTATGTAGAAAATCCTTTGAGGTCTACAAAACAGCTGCTAGAACAAAGAAGAAGGTTTTACAATACTGTGGCAAGGACAGACAGACAGGCTGGGTAGGAGCTGGATGGCTGTGGGGAAGGGTTTTCTATCTTTATTTTTCTAAAGCCCCTAGGAGCTTTTTTTCCTCCTGAGCTTGCATCCTATCACAACCTGGGGGCCTTCCCTGACTGATATTGAGAGTGAAGACTTATTCCTTACTTAATCGTATTTCTCCAAGGAGAAATTCCTGAGAGCCATGGCTCTCAAACTTGTCTGCACACTGGAATCACTTGGGGAACTTCGAAAACTCCTGCTGCCTGGGTTCCACCTCCACGGATTGTGATTTAATTATACTGAGGTATGGCCTGGATGTAGGATCCCCAATTGTGATGTACATTGTACCCTGAGAACCACTGCCCTACAGGAATATTTCTGGCCTGGTAACCTCCGTGAACAGTGAGTTTAGGAGGTGAAACTGGGCAAGCATGGCTCAGGCTCTACTGGATTTTATGTGGGATCTGCCTGCCTTTAAAGTTTACTGATTCTGCTCTGCTACTCTGAGCCATAAATTGTACGGCAAGGGGCAGAGGGAACAGGAGGTGGGAGAAGACTATGGCTGTCCAGGAGTGACTGACTATGACAAGGTAAATCTAGCTAGTTCAGATATAAGGAAGTCCACTTAATCGTCAGACTTAAAGCCATCTCTTCCTAAAACCTTACCTCCCCAACTTTTATTTGGAAAAAGTTCAAAGCATATATACTCACCACAAACATTCAGTACATTCATCAGTTGTTAACACTGTGTTCCATTTGTCATCTTTCTCTCTCTTTTTTTCCCTTTTTTCTTTTTGGCTGAACCTATGTAGTTCAATAGGTATCTCTTAAGAACAAAGCCATTCTTCTACTTAATCATGATACAATTTTTACCCTCAGGAAGTTTAACATTGATACATTATTATACATTCCATATTTATATTACCCTAGTTTAACTCAAAAGTTCCTTTATACCTGTTTTAAAGACCGTACACTGCATTTAATGGTCTTGTCTCTTTACTATCCATAATCTATAGAAATCTCCCACCTTTTCAGAAGACACTGACAAGTTTGAAAAGGCCAGACTGTGTCATAAAATACACCATAATGATGCTTCCTTATGATTAATTCATGTTAAATATTTAGCATGAATACCAGGTTTGTGATGTCGTATGCTTCCAATTGCATCACATCAGTAAGAACACAATGTCAGTTTGTTCCAGTATCTCCGATGCTGGATTTAATCACTTTGGTTAACGTGGTGCCCACAGATCTCTTCATTTTAAAGGTATCTTTTCCCTTTATACTTAATAAGTAACCTGTTGGGTGATACTGTGAGCCCATACGAATATCCTGTTCCCCAACAAACTTATACCCATGGTTTTAGCACCCATGGATACTCAGTTATTACTGATTGGAAATAGTGATTTGCAATAGTGGTATTTGCAAATAGTGATTTTCTAATTCTATCATTCCTTCTACATTTTTTTTAAAAAAAACTATTTATTTTGTAAGTATGTACCCCGAGTCCAAAGTTAACTATGTTTAAACAAATTTTTGGCCAAAAAATTTACAAAAACATTTTCAGTTCAACCTAATGAAAGTGATATCTAGAAAATATTTGACATCATTAAGTCGGCCTTAGACAGTTCCGATTCTAAAGCATTCCTAAGGCACGGTGTTCTGGGAGACAAATGTGCTTCTGTGGTGCTGCATGGCGTATGCAGCATCCGTAACTGGCTGCAACTGAGCCCTGGCAGGCTCCTTCCTCCTGACGCTGGGGGACTGTGAGAGGAGTCAGACGTAGGCCTCCAGGGCTGCATGGAACTCTATGAGACACTGCACCAGCTGCTGGAACTTGGGCCTCTCCTCCGGATCTAAGGCCCAGCAACAAGCCATCACAGCAAATAGTTCATCAGGACAGTTGATCGGCTGGGCTATTCCGTAACCATCTTTCAGGTACGTGGCCATCTCAAACAGGTCGATGTCCACGGAGGGTGTTTGGCCCAGAGTCGTGAGCTCCCACAGCGTCACTCCAAAGGCCCACACATCACTAGCAGTGGAGAACTCATTATTTTATTTTATTTTTTTTTGTGGTACATGGGCCTCTCACTGTTGTGGCCTCTCCCGTTGTGGAGCACAGGCTCGAGATGCCCAGGCTCAGCGGCCATGGCTCACGGGCCCAGCCGCTCCGCGGTATGTGGGATCTTCCCGGACCGGGGCACGAACCCATGTCCCCTGCATCGGCAGGCGGACTCTCAACCACTGCGCCACCAGGGAAGCCCGAGAACTCATTATTAACCAGACTTTCAAGAGACATCCACCGAACTGGCCTGTTTTCGTTGTCCCCCAGACAACGATAGTCCATAGGGAACAAGTCTCTGGAGAAGGTATTGTCTGTGATCTTAACTTGAAGTGTGTCATCAATGACACAGTTCCTAGCAGCCAGGTCTTCGTGGATGACTTCCCTTCTGACCAGGTAGCTCATTCCACAAGCAATCTGAATAGCCATGTGGACAGGTCTTGTTGAGAAATTGCCTGTGGATTATCGGCCTCTCCTAATTTGCACTGCCGTAAAAACAGTTTAAGATTCCCCCAATTCATGTAAGGCAATATCACCATGGGCTTTTCTCCTTCTTCTATACAGACATGAGTAATAGGAAGAAGATTCCTGTGATGAAGACCTCGTAGCTTACAACTTTCAGTAAGCATCGTCACCTGAATTTCAGAAGCTTGATCTTTAACTGTTTTTACAAATGCTTGTTTTTCCTTATTTGGATCTTTTTCATCTACTAAAATCCCATGGAAAACACGCCCAAAAGTACCTTTTTGGAGGACATCTTTTAGAGTTATCCTCTCCCTGGATATTGCGATATCCTTCACCTTAGCTTTGGCCTCCAAAAGAGTGACACTTCTCAGGTCATTCTTCTCTATCCACAAGGTGGGATAACCTGAGGAGCTGGTGATAGGAGTTGCATTGTTGGGTGTGTCGGTTCTCAGATACTGAGTCGTCTGGTTAGATGGCTGAGACAGCCCTTGGGAACTACTGCTGGCACTGATGCTGTCATCCAGTTCAATCCTTTTCATACTAAGAAGGTGTAAAACAGCTAATATTATTGCTACAAGAAATACTACTGCACAGCAAACCCTTACGCTGATATAAAACACACGCGTAGAAGTGGTTGGACCTGCGTGTACAGGATCATAAATAGTTCTGCTAGTGTTTTTGTCCAAGGATGACGTTTTTACTTCTTCAAGTTTTTTGTAGCACATTTTCCTTCGTTTGAAATTTAAGACTGTAAAGTTTTTTGAAGAATTTACTGTCAAGTTGAGCTGCATTAGTATCATAACCTCAGAATCTACTTTGCCAGTACAGGAAAGCTCGACCCAAAGCACTGATAAAGTGCGTGGAGCTTCCCCCTGAGCAGAAATGTTGACCTGGGGCATGTCCATGGCCAGGATATTGTCTACTTGGAATCCCAGCTTATATTCAACCTTGGACTTTGCATGCCAAGTGAAGCGCCGGCAATTTGTCTCGCTGGGTACTAACAGGTTAAAGGATAGGGCGTAGTGACAAATAAGATCATTTCTCACATAATAAAGTTCTGCAACAAGTCCGATGAGCCGGCGCACCTCGTCCTCTCTCAGGTAGAGGCTCACGCCAGGCCCCGCTTACGCGGGAGGCACCGCCGGCGGCCTCGGGGCAGGGGCGGCGGCAGGGCCCCCAGGCCG
>NW_020175221.1:2679376-2684195 GCF_003031525.2 Neophocaena asiaeorientalis asiaeorientalis | reverse complement strand
TCATCGCGCCGCCGGCCCGTGGCCCCCTGCCGCCGCTTCAGACCGCGGGAGCGCGCCGCCGCCGCCACATCCTCCTTGGCCGCATCTTCCGCTGCGGGTGGCGGGCCTCCTTCCACATTTTTAACTGGAGTTCTTTTATAAAAAAGAGCTTTCCTCCCTTCCCCTCACTGCCTGCTTTTTTGAGTATGACTATGGACTCAGGGATTCCTTGTTTATTTATCAAATTATGATCCATTTCTGTCATTTGTCTTTTTGAAACCAGCTCTTGTGTTGTTTCCATAGATCCCCGTTAGTTTTTAAATAGTGTCTTTATTTCTGCTACAAGATATTTTAAGCTCATATAATATATTTCCTTCTCCAGACCTGGAAGCAGCCATTTCTCCAAGAAGTTCCCATTCCTTTTGACTGGAAATGGTATTTATTATGCCATTTCTCTTTGATGCAAAGTTTTGTTTTGTTTTGTTTTGATCTTTATCTGCCTGACTCCTACATCTATCTCCAAGTTTGTTCCAAACTCGGGCATGTGAAAAATAAGGTGTTATGTATGAAACCCTTTACCCTTCAATACCTGACCCAGTGTAATACAGAATAGGCTCACAACTTATCCTTACAGTTCTATATGGATTCAACAAATATTTTTTGAATGCTTACACTGTGCTAAGCACCCGGGATAAAATCTGAAGCAAGACACACACAGTCATGGCCTTCCTGTGCTTACAGTCTAGTGGAGAAGGCAAATATGAATCAAATGATCATATAAATATTTAACTACAAACACTGTAAATCTCTAAAAATAGGCACACTGAGTTCTAGGCACACATCAAGGAGTCTGGCATATTCTGGGTTGGGAAGTGTTCCCTTAAAATAGGAACTTAGAGGGACTTCCCTGGTGGCCCAGTGGTTAAGACTCTGCACTTCCACTGCAGAGGACACAGGTTCGATCCCTGGTCGGGGAACTAAGATCCCGCATGCTGCGTGGCATGGCCGGTAAATAAATAAATAAATAGGAACTGAGATCTAGGATCTGAAAAGTGGATAGGAGTTACTCAGTTCAAGGGAAAAAGGCGTGTGTGTGTGTGTGTGTGTGTGTGTGTGTGTGCGTGTGTTGGGGGTAGTGGTGCTGGTGGCAGAGGGTATGGGAGTAGTGAGTCTAGCAGGTTCTGAGGTAAAGAGAGGAAATTGGAATATCTGAGAAACAAGAAAAATGCTGAGGTCTTTATTGTCATAAGCTAGGCTAAGGGACTATGGGGTAGCTGGCAGGCTGGGCAGATGCTCACTCCATTGGACCCTGAGGGCACAGAAGTGAGATTGGAGTTGATAATGCTGAGAGTTTAGGAACACATAGGTACACAAAGCCAATAAACAAACACGCTCCAAGAGCCTTCAAAGGCAGGGTGGAGGTCTCTGGAGGAAGCGAAAGAGATGGATAAGAGCTGGAATTTTGTGTGGATCTTTTGCAGGGAGGAGGAAGGGATAGGTGAAAGGTTATGGGAGGGAACAGTCTGAGCACAGGGCTGACCTTCACCCTTCCCTTACTCCGAAGGATCTGCCCTTTTGCTCTCCTAAGATGTGGCACCACTGAAAACCTGGTCTGTCTCAGCCCAGAGGTGGAAAATTTTAGCAGGGATAGCTGGGAGGAAGGGAGTCCAGAGAATAATCTGAATGATTCCTTAAAGCTACATACAATCTGTGAGGCATGTGGGAGTGCTGTAAAAAAAAAATTTTTTTTAAGTTTTCCAACTCCTTTTACAATGCTAGCAGAACTGACACCAAATCTGATTGACGTAGTAAATGCAAAGAGAAAGGAGTAACATAAAAGTTACCATCTTAACCATTTTCAAGTGTACAGTTCAAGTAGTGTTAAGTACATTCACGTTGTGGAACCAATCTCCAGAACTATTTTCTTTTTTTTTTGCGGTAAGCGGGCCTCTCCTGTTGCAGAGCACAGGCTCCGGACACGCAGGCTCAGTGGCCATGGCTCACGGGCCCAGCCGCTCCGCGGCACACGGGATCCTCCCGGACCGGGGCACGAACCGGCGTCCCCTGCATCGGCAGGCGGACTCTCAACCACTGCGCCACCAGGGAAGCCCTCCAGAACTATTTTCATCTTGTGAAACTGAAACTCTGTACCCATTTATCCATTGATGGACACTTGAGTGGCTCCCACCTTTTGGCTAATGTAAAGAATGCTATGAGCATGGGTGTACAAATACCTCTTTGAGTCCCTGCTTTCAGTTCTTTTGTATATATACCCAAAGGTGGAATTGCTGGATTACATGGTAATTCTATTTTTAATTTTTTGAGGAACTATTATACCAAACTTTTCTCCATTGCAACTGCAAAAGGATTTCAATTTCTCCAATTTACCAATCTTCATTGGTTCCTGTTTGGGTTCTTTTTTACATACTGGCCATCCTAATGAGTGTGCATTTATTTTTAAAGTATACATGTTTATTGTGGGAATTAGAGATACAGAAAAATATAAATGAAAGAAAAAAGTAAAAACAAAACTGTTTTTAAATGTTCCATTTTAAAATGAGAAAGCACAGGGTTGCTATGTAAACATAAAAAGAGCCTTTGTTTAAAGAAATGCAAAGAGATTAATTAATAGAACAGTGAGCAAAGGACAGGCACGGGAAGGTTGCCAGGGATGAAACAGAAGTAGCCAATATTATGTAAAAGGGTTGGTATCTGGTACTGGGGAGACAAGGGTAGGAGCCTGCCTAGTTCACTGGCTACTTCCACCTGGTGAGGACACTGTTGAAGGGGCCTCCTGCAGCTACTACAGCTGGAGGGGTGTCAAAAACACTCTGCTCTGCCCTGCACAGACTATATCCCCAACCGGTTTATCCACTGAATACAAAAAAACGGAGGCTAGACAGCCAGAGGAAACATTTCCTTCCCTAACACCAAAACAAATGATATATTTGGAATGCTCCGCAGAAAATACAGAAGAGAATCGAGCCCTTAAAAAGCTCTAAAAACACAAATGAGGTGGTCAAACTACACATTTTGTTTTAGAGATAAGAATGCTGGGAAAGAATTTTGGAAAAGCAAGAATATTAAAGCACTTTGTCCAGACTGCAATGCCAGACAATAGTTTACCCTGCACTCATTCAGTTATCATGCCGACAGCGAAGCAGCTCACCTGGGGAACTCTGGAGGCGCAGCAGCTCCCACTGGAATCTGAAGCTATGTGGTGGTTTTAAAACAGGCCCCAAAATGCTTGGAAACACCTCCTGTCAAGAGGCGGCCGCTCTGTCTCCCGAATGAATCCAGTGGGCTTATGACTGTTTCAGCTGATAGAGTATGACAGAAATGATGCCATGTGATTTCTGGAGTTGGGTCCTGAAAGGCTATGCAGATTCCCCCCAGTTTTCTTAGACCACTCACTCTACAGAAGTTTCTTTACTGGGTCCTCACTCTAGAAACCCAGCCGCCATGCTGTGAAAAGCCAAGCTTGGGAGAGGCCAAGTGTTGGCACCAGCTGATAGCCCAGCTGAGCCCAGCCTTGGAGTCATCTCAGCCCAGGTGCCTCACATGTGAATAAAGAAGCCTCCAGATGATTGCAGCCCTCAGCCTTTCAAGGCATTCCCAGCCTTTTGAATATTCAGAACAAGAGGCCTCAGTCATGGAAGAGAGATGACTATGTCCTGTCTAAATTCCTGATCCACAGAACCTGTGGTAGTTTATCTTTCAATGTCTTTGGGATTATTTGTTGTGCAACAGTAGATAACCAAGCCAAATAGTTAAATTACTAGCACTACAAAGAAAGAAATTTCAACTACTGGTTAAGACTATTAATTCACCTGTGTATAGTAGAAGAGTTAGTGGTGTTACAGGTACTTAAAAATCAAAGAACTTGGACTACCCAGCTAGCAGTCACTTTCTAGGAATGCTGTCCTCATTCCACAGATAGATTATTCTTATGGGTGAAAATCCTGGTAGGGCTGTGGAGATGGATCACTCTTGATCTTATGGCTGAGTCTCGCATCAGTGGAAATTCCCTATGTCTGGAGGGATTTTGCAATAATGTTTGATGACAAAGAGGATGTCCTGTAAGATTCCCCATGTGGGAAAAAGATGTTGTCCTAGGGGCTGTGAGCTTCCTAGACCTCAGTCTAGATGAGACTATGATGAGCTAGCCCCTCATTGAGGACTTACTTTCTTAAATGCAGTGGTGGACAGAGCTGGCTGGGGTCGAGGTAGAGAGCCTTTCTGCTCAGTCCCTTGGAGTCCTCTTGGGGTTTAACAGAAGAATGGAATGGCTGGTTATAGTGCTGATAAACCCTGTGAATCTATAGTACATACATAGGATGACAGATGGTCTATGAACAAACAAAACTGTAGAATTACTTTGGATGTGATTATTTCTGGCTAGGGCGGGGCTGTGGGCAGTGGCAGAGGAGGGAGTGGTGATCCTGGTATACCCATTATTAAAACAGTTTCCAGTTTTGTCTGCATCTATTATTGAACACACAGTGAATCAAACAAATATAACAAGTCAGGAGCTTCAATAAAAATTGATGGACCTTTGGAAGGGTCTTAAGACGAGCTCATGACCATTACAGGATCATAGGTTAGACACTGAATCCACAGTATTTGCTAACAAATAAAATAATAATAATATATATACAAATATTAAGGGATTGTTATCAAAAGAATTTTCTAATAGTAAAAGCAGTATTTGGATACAAACTTAACTCTTTATTATGTAAAATTTTAAACATATGAATGAGTGGAGAGAATAGTATAGCAAACCCACAATTTCAGTAATTAGCAACTTATGGCCAATGCTGTTTCATCTATAGCCCCACCC
>NW_020175221.1:2667868-2679342 GCF_003031525.2 Neophocaena asiaeorientalis asiaeorientalis | reverse complement strand
CTTATACCTGCTTCATTACCATTTCACTGGAAAACTGTAGTACTGTTTCTTAAGCTGGGGCCCCAAATAACTCACATGACATGGACTTACCCCAGACCTGTTGCTTAGAGCCAAACCTGAGTTCAGCCAAAATCAACCCAACCAACCCACAGACCCATGAGTGGAAAAATAAATATTTGTTGTTGCAAACCATTGAGATTTTGAGGTTGTTTTGTTAAGTAGTATTATTTGTCGATAGTTACCTGAAATTTATAACAAAATGTTAACAGTGTTCTTCTTTGGGTGGAGGGGATATAAGTAGATTTTTCATTTTCCAATTGTACTTTTTGTATTTTCCACATTTTCTACTTTTAGCTTATACTATCTTTTAAATTAGACTTGGAAAAATAATATATTTGAAAAGAAGAATCAGAAGGAAAAAAAAATAATGAAGTCGTTTCTCCTTCCCAATTCTGTACTTAAACTAGAATAAACTTGTTTACTTTCCACAGTACATGCAAGGTACAATCAACTAACCATTGAAAGTTTCACATTGTAAACGCTGTAAAAAAAAATATTATGTCTTAACAACCAAATCATTATGGGCTTGTCTTGGTGCCTTTCTTCTTGAAGGCTTCCCTAATTAGACAGATGCACTGGCCCGTCTTTCCTCCACTGCCTCTAAACCCATAAACCACACATTTCTGCCTTATTCTAACAACATTTTCCATTTGTAAAACAAGGAAAGGAGAGACTGAAGGATCAATATGTTATTCAATTACCAAATAATTAGGGGTAAAGATTTGAAATGTAGCTCTTACAGTATTGAAGAATCCCACCATCTGGCTATTTATAAGCCATGGTAATACTCTGCCCCATTTTCTTACCTCATGTATCAGAGTAGAAAGTTATTTATCAATACAGCCCATGTCTTTTTCCATATTATCCCACATTATCTTCGATTATTAAAAATTGTGTCATACATATGTTTGCCAGCTGGTTATGTACAGCAATAAAAACATATCCCCTACAAGGACACGTTTGAAAAAATTAGTGACAACATGAATGAGCCTGGAAGACATCACACTAAGTGAAATAAGCCAGACTTAGAAAGACAAATACTGCATGATTCGCCGATATGAGGTACCTAAAGCAGTCAAACTCACAGAAGCAGAGAGTAGAACGGTGGTTGCCTGGGGCTCGGTGGGAGGGGAAAATGGGGAGATATTGGTCAAAGGGCACAAAGTTTCAGTTATGCAAGATGAATAAGTTCTGGATATCTAATGTACTGTGTGGTAACTGTAGTTAACAATACTGTATTATATACTTGATATTTGCTAAAAGAGTAGATCTTAAGTGTTCTTACCACAAAAAAAGCAAGAAAGCAAGAAGAAAGGAAAGAAGGAAGAAAGGAAGGAAGGAAGGAAATGGTAACTATGTGATGAATTTGTTAATTAGATTGATTGTGGTGATCATTTCACAATGTATTTAAAACATCAAGTTGCATACCTTAAATATATACAATTCCTATTTGTCAATAATACCTCAGTAAAGCTGGAAAAAATAAAAGAAAAATATGCATGCATACAACAATGAATTAGGGAAAGATAAACTCATTGTAGTACAGGTCTCACACATTCCTTAAGTGTTAGAGCCTATTAAAAAATGACAAGAGGGCTTCCCTGGTGGCGCAGTGGTTGAGAGTCCGCCTGCCGATGCAGAGGACACGGGTTCGTGCCCCGGTCTGGGAAGATCCCACATGCCGCGGAGCGGCTGTGCCCGTGAGCCATGACCACTGAGCCTGCGCGTCCAGAGCCTGTGCTCTGCAACGGGTAAAAAAAAAAAAAAAAAAAAAAAAAAAAAAGAAATGACAAGAAAGACTCCTGTACAAAAATGACAATGTGACTGTGAATCACAGATAAGATATTCTAAAAGTAATTGTAATATTCAGTTTGGGGATTCATGTGTTTGACCCTAGGAGGAAAGACCAAGAAGAATCTGCATAATTAGTCCATAGTAGTCAACAGTAGTCCAGAAGAAACAAATTGGAACAGTCATTGAAGTGCGGAAGGAGGCCACTAGAAAGGAAAACAAATCACACATCACACCACCAGCACCATCACCATCACCACCACCAGCATCACCACCAGCCAGCAGCAACAGGTGCTCCCTTCCCTCCTATAGCCAGGGACACAAAATTAGATACTACTCCTTTGAAGCAACTCTGATTCAACTAGGACAAAATATATTGCACTTTTATGCAAAAGTGCTCTGTAGTGAAAGAAATAATGGGAAACGAAATGTGCTTTAAATGAGGAATTGCCTTACTAGGCTACTTTGCCTGTAGGTATGAAATTGATTTACATTGTTAAAAATCGCAGTCTTAAAGCTTCTCTCTTGGCAACTGTGATTACTCTTACAATGGGTAGGGCAATTTCAGAAAGCATTTATCTTGATTCACTTTGCAAAATGGTACAAAGAAAGCTGGAGAGTTATACAGTACACAGGTGAGGAAAATATATGGAAAAGTACCATAATGTAAGCAATCAGTTCACAAGACACCACAGGGCTATCTGCTAATGAAAATCAGAAACTGCATTGATCTGTGAATCAGTAGTCAGGCTGGAAGGCTGATTCAAAGACATCCAAGATGTGAGACCCTGAGCAGTTTATTCCAATGACATGCATCAACCTCTCTGTGAGGACTAGATGTAATTTTACCTCTATATGTCAGGTATGATTCTTAGCCCCAAAACTCATGACTCCAAGAAATAGAACTGCTTCTGTTTTTTATAAGTCGAACTGAACTTCTAACCCTGACCTTTATCCTTATTTGCTTGATCCTATTTAACAGATAAAAATTTACCCTCAGTTCTTTCCACGGTTTTCTGAAGGTATGGGAAGGTGGGGTGAGGGAGCATGACTTTTGTCATCTGACCTTAGACATGGCCCTCGCGATGCCCACTGACCTTCCCTCCCTCTCCCCATGGATTCAATATCCCCTTTCTACAGCCGCAAGGTCCAGAAATCTTTACTAGGCTCTTTCTGGATCTGTCTGACCAGATGCCCCCTGCAGCCATTTCTCCCCAGAGATACTATCAAAGGAAGGTGAAGGTCCCCTCTGCTGTCAGAAGCCAAAGGTATCTCTCAGCCTCTTCAGATCCATTTCCTCCCCGTCCCTAGAAAATTAAAACACCATTACTCCCTTGAGGATTACTAAATGTAACCTAGGATGTTTTTGAGAAGAATATGTGGTACCTGTACAGTATATTCACAGTAGAGCTTTGGGCAGCATTACATAATCAAACACATCCATATTTCTGCAGTAAAATATGTGAATATTCACTCTGTGTGGATGAATAAAAAGATGGTCTCTCCTTGCCCAAGTCAGGTCTGGCCACCAAATACATGCGCTGCAAACTTAAAACTTTGGGTTTCATAATCACGGACAAAGATTGTAGATCTGTAACTGAATTTGAGCAAGTTAGATATGAGTCTGATGTAACTCCGCTATAGTGCAATAGAAGGTCAAAAAAGGAAGGTGATGCTAAGGGCTCAGAAGGTTTGTAAAGACATCACGGAGGAGAAAGCACTTGAACAAAGGCTGGATAACGTGTGGAATTTGCAAAGATCAGAAAATAAAAAGCATCCCATGTGAGGAATAGAAAGAACTTGATTATACTAAATATCATGTCATGAGGAAAGTGCAAACTAAAACAATACTGAGATAACACTATATACCTACTAGAATGTCTAAAATCCAAAAATCTGAACATATCAAATTCCGATGAGAATGTGGAGCAACAGGAACTCTCATTCATTGCTGGTGGGAATGCAAAATGGTACAGCCACTTTGGAAGACATTTCAGCAGTTTTTTTTACAAAGCTACACATGGTCTTACCATACAATTGTGCTCCTAGGCATTTATCCATTCGATTTGAAAGCCTATGTGCTCACAAAAAACCGCATGTGAATGTTTATAGCAGCTTTAGTCATAATCCTCCCACACTGGAAGCAACCAAGATGTCCTTCAATAGGTGAATGCATAAAGAACTGTGGTACATCGGACAATGGATTATTACTGAGCAACAGAAAGGAATGAGCTATCAAACTACACAAAGACATGGAGGTATCTTAAATGAATATTTCTAAGTGAAGCTATCTAATCCAAAAAGGCTACATACTGCATGATTCCATTCATATGACATTATGGAAAAGGCAAAACTATAGAGATGGTAAATAGATTAGTGGATGTCAGGGGTTCAGGGTGGGGAAGGGTTGAACCGGCAAAACACAGAGGATTTTTTAGGACAGTGAAACGATCCTGTGTGATACTGTGATGGTGGATACACGGCACCACACATTTATCAAAACTCAAAGAGCTTTAAAGCACAAAGAGTCACCCTTAAAGGAGGCAAAAAAATTTTTTTAATTGTTTAGAAGGTGAGAGGTTCCCAGGATAGAAGGTAGAACGTGACAAAATAATCTATTACAAATATATGAAACAACCTCATTGAAGAGGATGAGGGGGGAAGGTGCTGACTTAAGTCATTGTGGAAATGAGTGGAGTCTGTAAATGAAAGGCAAAAGAAACTTTAGTTGATCAAGTGGGTGGGTTAACAGTTCTGAAACCACTATCCATGTATGCTAGGATTGAACTATTAAGTAAACACATGGCAGATGTTGGGGCAAGGTTTCTCAGAAGCAGTTACAGATAAGCAAGGAGCAAAGGCTAGAGTGATCCATTTAGTAATGGATTAGAATTGAAGATATTAATATGAACTTATGCTTATCTTAATATAGATACAGATGGTTACCTATAGAAACATTTATAGATATATGCATATGCACTGGTTAGTATACACACATATACTTCCTTGCTCTGTCAGCTGATAGGGTCTAGAAGCAATGACATCCCAGTGGCAGTGAGTACACCTGGTGCCAGCTCTTGGTTTCTAATACCATTCTCCAGTCAAAGGAACCAGGGCCCCTTGGAGAATTGGCTGATTCCAGGACTGGGGCAGGAAATATGCAAGATAAGTCTGGAGCATCTTGTAGTGCCAGAAAGTAAGGAAGTAGAGATATGTCAAAGTGATACAGGAGCCACCTGGAAGAGCTCCCAGAGGTGAAAGCTGGAAGAATTTGAGCAACAAAATAAATGAGGTAGTATTAGAATTATAACCAAGAGTATAAAGCAGATATTCATGAGTCCATACTACTGTAAATAAATGAGAGAATGAATAAGTGGGACAGAATAGGTAACTGACTCAAGCAGAAGAATTCCAAATAATTTATGCGGATACTTTGCCCTCAAGGGGAGAGCAAAGTATCCGCATAAATTATTTGGAATTTATGTATGTATGACTGTACATAGTCACTCCCTTCCAAGTAATAAAGTATGAAAGGAGAAAAAAAGAGTAACATTACCTCAACCAGGTGATCAGGGTTAACATCAACAGTGAAAAGTCATGGTGATAGTATGTATCCTTGATATGATATAAGAATGATACTTTACCTCTATTGTCTTCCTCCTAAAACCTAACAACACATGTAATCGTGAGAAAAACATAAGACAAATTCCAAAAGAGGCACATTCTACAAAATACCTGACCAGTACTCCTCAAAACTGTCAATGTCATCAAAAACAAGGAAAGCCTGAGAAACTATGACAGCTAAGAGGAGTCTAAGGAGACATGACAACTGAATGCAGTGGTATCTTGGATGGGATCCTGGAACAGAAAAGAGCATTAGGTTAAAAACTAAAGAAATCTGTCTAAACAAAGTATGGACTTTAGTTAATAGTAATGTATCAGTATTGGCTCATTAATTGTAACAAATGTACCGTACTTATATACGATTTTTTTTGATGTGGACCATTTTTAAAATCTTTATTGAATTTGTTACAATATTGCTTCATTTTAATATTGCTTCATTTTATGTTTTGGTTTTTTGGCCGCAAGGTATGAGGGATCTTAGCTCCCTGACCAGGGATCACACCCGCACCCCCTGCACTGGAAGGCAAAGTCTTAACCACTGGACCGCCAGGGAAGTCTCTATAGGATGTTAATAATAGGGAAAACTGGGTAAGCATTTATGGGATTCTCTGTACTACGTAATTTTTCTCTAAATCTAAAACTATTGTGAAGTTTATTTTAAAAAAGAACTTAAGTCCTGCACATCCCAGATTTTGAGGCTTTTATCACTTTGCTTTTCTCATTACTGTCATCTATTGTCTTCTTGGCCATATACCCCTCCCTATTAAGAGCACTTTGTCACCTGGCTAATCTTTATTCCAAGATTCTTCGTCATCTTTTTTTAAAAATTTATTTCTTTTTCTTTTGTTTTTTTGGCTGCATCAGGTCTTAGTCATGGCACACAGGGTCTTCCTTGAGGCGCACGGGATCTTTCATTGTGGCACATGGCCTTCTCTCTAGTTGTGGTGTGCGGGGTCCAGAGCGCATGAGCTCTGTAGTTTGCAGCACTCAGGCTCTCTCGTTGAGGCGCACAAGCTCAGTAGTTGTGGCACGGGCTTAACTGCCCCATGGCATGTGGGACCTTAATTCCCTGGTGGGGGATCAAACCTGTGTCCCCTGAATTGGAAGGCAGATTCTTCACCACTGGTCTACCAGGGAAGTCTCCCAAGATTCTTCATCATCGTGAGCCTCTTCAACATTCACGTGGACAACCCATCCAGCCCATGCCTAACACTTCCTCATCTGTTCAATTCCAATAACCAGCATACAGTTTCTATGTCAGTCTCTCACTTCCAGAGCCATCCAGTGTTACCTCCACACTTTGAATTTCTGACCACAGCCTACATCCCTCGCCCATTCACTTTCTTCTTCCATAGTTATAGAATCTCTGGTTTTAGCTTGATGTAGAGTCACCTAAAATAAAAACTACACTTCCCCGATTACTTTCTGCTACATGTGACCCATATGACTAAATTCTGGCCGATGAGTTACCACTTTTGTTATTTGTCCTTAAGTGGAGAGATCAAGTTCTTCTCTTATCCTCTTCCTCTCTCATGCTGGCTGAAATGTGTATATAACGGCTGGAGTTCCAACACCCATTTTGGATCATGAGATAACTATGGAGTGGAAGCCACATATAGCAGAGTCATCAGATAGAATGTTCCTGGGTCTTTGATACTATACTATAGTGTAACCAACTCAGCTCTGGAACTTTACATGAGAAAGAATTTCTATCTTGTTTAAGTAACTGTTATTTTGGGTTTTCATCGTTCCTAGTTGAACTTACAAATCAGTTCACTCCCTTATTCCATCAACCTCTCCTTGCCCAACAGCACAATAGTTAAGAGTAAGAGCTCGGAAATCTAACAGATTTGGTTTCACACCAGCTCTACCACTTCATACCTGCATGATCTTGGGCAAGTTACTTAAATGCTATCAGCATCAATTTCCTTACCTGTATCTTCCTTATTGTACCTATCTTATAGGGATATTGTGAGGATTTTACCGCATGAGACACATAAGGAGCTTCGTAAGCACCACTGTCCTTTGAGAATCTTGATTTCAGCTCCCATAATGCATCACTTTGTCTGCTCTTACTGGCATTCTCAACATCCTCCCTTCCTTGTCCTGCTGCATCTTTCTTGCAAATCCCCACCTTGGTCAGTGCAAGTCTTCTCAGTGCCCACACGACTGTGGGCTAACACGGGTATGCACATTGAGACCACTACAGATGTATGGTCTCCAGACTCAGCAGGGCTCTACTGGAGGCTGGGAAATATTTGACATCTGTGGCTGTGGCTAGGCACATCCATTCCCCACTGTATTTATGCAGCTTTTCACTCTTCTCCTCAAGCCATCCCTAGAGGAAATAAACATGTTTATGCATCTTCTTCTTTACAGAAAAATTTCCCTCAATCTCTCATTTCTTTGCCTACTACCCTTTATCCTCTCCTCATCCTAGCTCCTTGAAAGAACAGTCATCACACTACCGCCTGAGGAAAAGGAGAAGATTTGACGGAGGGATATCCCTCAAACTCAACATGGCCAAAAACAACTCACCATGTGTTCCTTCTTCCTGAATCCCAGTCAATCCTGGTCCTGGGCCTGCACTCTTGAAGCTGAAACACTGGGTTCACCTTACACATTTCCTTCAAGTTCATGCAGGCCATTTCTTTCCCTTTCTTGCCTGGAATTATCATTTGGGCACACTCTTGTCTTCATTTTCTGTCTAACAAACAGGCCCTCACCTTTCATGAGTCATATGATACTACCACTTCTTTCAAGCCTTTTCTGAAGTCCTGCCGTCAGCCAGGGAGAACTATCTCTCCTTTGTGTCCCTACATTATGCAGATTAAAAACCACCACTTTTGCAGCTGGAACACTTGACTTATTTACATGTTTGTCTCCCTCTATCCAACTGTAAACCTCTGTGGGGATTGCTGTATTCTTTGTGCTTATGTTTTTTATGCTCAGTGTCCAGCACAAAACCTGTTACATATTAGGCATTTAACAAACTGTTGGGACTTCCCTGGTGGCACGGTGGTTAAGAATCTGCCTGCCAATGCAGGGGACACAAGTTCAAGCCCTGGTCCGGGAAGATCCCACATGCCGTGGAGCAACTAAGCCCATGCGCCACAACTACTGAGCTTGTGCTCTAGAGCCCGTGAGCCACGACTACTGAGCCCGCATGCCACAACTACTGAAGCCCTCACACCTAGAGCCCGTGCTCTGCAACAAGAAGCCCACACACCACAACAAAGAGTAGCCCCCGCTCGCCACAGCTAGAGAAAGCCCGCACGCAGCAACGAAGACCAAACACAGTCAGAATTAAATAAATAAATTTATTTTTTTAAAAAACCCTGTTGTTGAATGAATGAATAAGTCAGTAAAAAGTGAGCAGAGGAAGAGAACCTGTAACAATAGCAAACACCTATTTGGTGTTTCGTGCATTCATTCAATACCAATTTTTTGAGCTCCTGTAATATGCCAGCCATTGTCTTAGGCACTTGCAGTGAATAAAACGGACAAAAATGTCTACCCACAAGGAGGTTATTTTCTAATGAGAAAGACAGTCAATAAATAATATAAATAATAACTAAGCGCACTGTATAGCATGTTAGAAGGTAATAAGAGCTGTATGGAAAAAAGAGAGAGCAAGGCAAAGAGAGGTGCCAGTTGCAATAGTAAACAGGGCAGGCAGGGCCTGCCTCATTGAGAAAGCAAGATCTGAGCAAAGACTGGAGGGAAATGAGGGGTTTAGCCAAGGGCAAGAGCCCCCGAGGCAGAGGCAAAAGTTAAACCTTGAGGCCTAAGATGGGAATGTGCCTCATACAGTCCAGTGAACACAAGGAGGCCAGTGTGGCTGGGCCACAGGGAGCCAAGTGGGAGATGAGGACTGGGGGGCAATGGCAGGGGAGACAGACCATGGAAGGCCTTGTAGACCATTGTAGAGACTTCGGCTTTTTCTCTGGGTGAAATCACATGCCATCGGTGGGTTTTGAGTGTAAGTGTGACATGATCAATTTAGGTTAAGAGATGACCTTGGGTGCTCTGTAGACAATGCCTTGTAGAGAGGCAAGGGCAGAAGCAGTGAGTCGGAGAGGAAGCTATTTCAGAAATCCAGGCCGACATGATGAGGGCCCAGAAGTGGTCAAATTCTGGTGATACTTTAAGAGGAAGCCTTTGATGTTGAGTGAGAAAGAGGAGTTGAGGATGACTCAGGTTTTTGGCCTGAACCAGAAGGAAGGCACTGCCCTAAAAGTTTTCCCTGTATTAACTCATCTAATCTCCGCAACGAGCTGATGAGGGAAGTAGTGTCAGGGTTCCTACTTTCAGTGGGGACACTAAGATAGAGAGGTCGTCCGGGTCACACAGTTCATAAGTGACAGAGCCAGGTTCTGACCAGGTGGCTGGTTCCAGAGTCAGTGCTCTCAGCCACTGCACCAAGCTCCCCTCCATGAAAGCAGCCTAATTGGATACAAGGTTCTTATAGTCCGTCAAAATGCAAAAAGACCAAGGATAACTCTGTCATCTGGGCAAAACTATTTGGGCCTGAAGTAGGATATTTGGCACAATAAAAAGAAAGAAAGGAAAAGATTCATGGGCATGATAACACAAAGCAAGCAGAAGACACGCTGACCAAGATTCGTGCGGCTTTTAAGATAGAAGGCAGCAGGTCTGCGCTCACGGCCTTCACATTCAGGTAGTCAGATGCTCACATCATGCCTACTGAAGTTGTAAGTACTAAGCACAGAATGTGCCCTTGGGCAGCCTGGGCACTTGAAGCCAATACTACTTTGTACCAAGCCTTCTCTCTTAGTAACCGGACTGTCCCCTAAATTAACTGAATCCTGTCGGCTTTAGAATATACACAAGGTACAGCAATATTTTCAAAATGCTGCAGCTTAAATATAGGAACAAATGCTCTTTTAGATGATAAGGGTGTTGCAGTTTGTAAAGATTGTTGGGCCATATGTGCAAGTACAGCCTGACCTGATACCAGGTGTCAGTGAAAGCCATGACCACACCCAGGTAGCCACATAAAAGTAAGAGTCCTCTGGTCTTCTCTCTGGGGCAGGATGGTGTAACAGGACCTGTTGTGAGCCTGCTGCATTGTGATTGCATCTGCTGGAAACGTCTAGAAAAACTTTTGTCCCCACCTCCTCCCCAATCAACACATATACTTACGTCCTGAAGTGGAGGTACCAAAACCCTTGGTCTCTCTTGGGTAAGGATCCACCTTCTTTTCCTCCCCACTCAAGTCTGGTAAATCTGTATTCTTTGTGCTTATGTTATTTCATATGTTCACCAGTTACTACAGAAGGCTTTTAAATACATTATCTCATTTAAATCATACAACAATCCAGCAAGGAGAACTTGTACTATTATTCTCATTTTACAGATGAAGAAACAAACTGAAAGAGGTTAACTGGCTTGTTCAAGGTCGCTTGGCCTCTAATATCCATGCCTCACAGCTTCAGATTCAACCTCCTTTCCACACTCCCACGCTGCTTCTCTGAACTGTGCAGCACATCTCAGCCTTGGTCAATCAGTCTCCAGATTCAACTCTCCCATCAGAAGCTCTCTCACATCAGCCTCTCTTTCCAGTCACACATTCCAGCTCTCTTCCCTTCACTCTAATCAACTAATTTATCTCTGCCTTGAGTGTCTCACGCCTCCACCCCACCCTACCAGGTGACTCTCCTTAAGGTACCACTTTAGTCATACCTCTCCTCTCCCCCAAATCCTTGAATGCTCCTATTTGCCTGGGGCATCAAGGGCGGATGCTGCAGCAGCACATCTCCAGTGTCAGAGCCCTCCTCCCTAGTGGCCTCATCTCTCTGTGACACCTACAGGTGCCTCACTCAATTTGGTCTGTTGGCCATTCCCTACACTTTCCTAATGCTTTCCTTCCCCTGGGCCTTGAGTTGTTATTTCTTTTCTCTTAGAACACCTTGCCCACTAACCCACTCCCCATTTTGAAAATTGTACATCTTTTTTTTTTTTTTTTTTTTTTTGCG
>NW_020175221.1:2642738-2667788 GCF_003031525.2 Neophocaena asiaeorientalis asiaeorientalis | reverse complement strand
ATTTATTTTTTTTTTTTTTTTTTTTTTTTTTTGCGGTATGCGGGCCTCTCACTGTCGCGGCCTCTCCCGTTGTGGAGCACAGGCTCCGGCCATGGCTCACGGGCCCAGCTGCTCCGCGGCATGTGGGATCTTCCCGGACCGGGGCACGAACCTGTGTCCCCTGCATTGGCAGGCGGACTCTCAACCACTGCGCCACCAGGGAAGCCCGACAACTGTACATCTTAAATACATGACCCAAATTTAAATACCTTCATGGAGCCTACCTGCTTGCTAAGTGCCGCGACCTTCAATCATATGGCACCAATCATACACTTCCCTGTAACATAATCTCCTCTGCCAGCCTGCAAGCTCCAGGAGGTCCCAACTATGTGGGAGGCATCTTTGTATTTTGTATCACTCTAATGTCTAGCACAGGGCTCCGAACATAACAAGTGTACAACAAATGTGTAAAATGATTTGGTTAAATGAATATTCATATTAAAAACCATCCATCCATGCAAACACATGCAGTTAGATTCCAAAATGAAAGACACACACATGTGCATGTGATACCACAAATTTATTAAAATACACACACCAAAAACCAAACCCAAACTTTGACAGTATCCACAGAGTTTTCCACAGTCGTTAAAAGTAGTTAACAGAGATAAAGGATAATTGAAGAAATGTAACGTCATAATCTTATAATTTATGTAACAATGTAGTCTGCTCAGTTAAGAATTCTACTCAGTTAAGACTGTAAAATGGCAATGTCCCACAGATATTTAAAATTTTACATTTGCATTTATTTGTAATATAGATATAGGTTCTAAAGGATTCATAGAGCTTTATGTCATAAGCCAGATTTTGCAGCTGGCCTTTTGGCCTTTTTATTTGTTAGGTAAGCAAACCCAAAGGCGAGAAGGTCCTGAAAAGTGGGATGAAACTCCAGCAGAAACTCTATGTGACCCACAGAGCTGTTTAATAAAACAATGCCCGTCCAATCCTACATCCAGTGATACCCATTCTAATCTGCTGCTGTTCGTACGGAGGTTACCTCTGCCAGCTGTGATTTCTTTTCATGTAACATTCTAGCTCTCCATTCCTATTCATATAATGTAGAATGTGATTCTGTCACATGTTGCTGTTAGTTCACAGGCACAGCAAACATTTTAAAGACTACACGGAGACAAGGAGGGGTTGTACAGAGCAGGGCAGAAAGTATGCAAGAGAAGAAACAAACTCTCCTGTTTTCTCTTCTTTTAGTTTTGCTTCCTTTTGGTCTTTACCCTACTGGGGTCTTTGGGAATTGTGTGTATGTGTAACAGCATCTACCGTACCTCCTCCTTTTAGCACTGGTTGGATTTGAAGAGAAAAACAGGAAAACACTTAAGGAACCCTGAGACTCTCACAGAGAAATAAATTAGAGCTGCTGTTTCTTTTAGCTTTGCTCTCCTGTTCTTTACTATTTATTAAAAAAAAATGAAATCTCCCCTTTTATCAACCCTCAGATTCTCATATTGTAAGCGAGTGAAGTCACTAAAGGCAAATAACCTTACTAATTTGCTGAGTGTGAAGAGAAAAGTCCATGGTACAGATTAATGGATTAGGAGGGAGACACCTAACTCTAGGAGTTTACAGTTGGTAAAAACTCAGGCTTTGTTGTACAATAAGTATCACTGTGTGTTACACAATTACTGGGGTACTAATTGCTTACAGTCATACAAGCATAAGCAATCCTTCAAAATCAAGTAAAATAGAACAAGAAAAAAAAACACTGTGGAAAAATTCAGAAATGTCCAAATATTGCTGTTTCTTGGGCAAAACTCTACTGATCAGTAATTGGGTTCTCCAACAAGAAAATATGACTGTTAGAAAGTAGCAATTTTAAAGAAATGAGAGCTATGCAAAATGAATTTCAGTCCCTCATTATATAGTTTATAAGTTTGAAAAAAAGAATTCCAGGCTGTTAATTAATTCATAATTCTGGAAAATATTTTTCCAAGCAGTGAATCTATAACAATAACTATTATACAGTCTCTCTCTTGCTCTCTCTCATTATGAGAGAGACCCTTATCACCAAATCTTCGCTTCACAAGCCACCCTTAACCCATCCCTGGGTGGTCTAAAATCATTTAGTGTGTGCCAGTGACATGAACATTTACACATCTAACCAATATATATTTAACCAAGATAATCCTTTAAACCGTGATATGAGAAAGTGACATTACAACACCACAGACAACTATTTTTTCCATTGATAAATTCACCTCTTTCCCGAAATATACAAAGTTCATTGCAAAATGGTGATAGCAAAGTGTTCCTTAAGCCATCAGAACAAATCACCTTGTTTTCAAAATAATAACTTAACCTTAGTTTCAAGTGCATCAACGTATTACCCTAAAGGATTGTCACTTTTAAACAGTTTACACAACAAAAGCGTTGTGAGGAAGTCTTACAAGCAAAACTGGTGCCGGCTACTCGAAAGATCCATTAAAAATTACCATTAGTGATTTTAAATGATAACTGATCAAAAATACACTTAACGTTCACCCTATTAGCTCTTCAGAATGCGAATTTAAGTTTAGAGTAAATACAGTGTCTTCTGAATATAGTCAACAAGCAACAAAGCCAGAGCCCACAGTCAAAGGTTTCCAGACCCGGCAGAAGGAATCTACTGTACGGCATGGATCTCTGTCCGTGCTCAAAATATCTAACGATATTTTTCATCTATACTGGACTTCTTTGAAGAGCACTCTACTGTTTCACATCCTTCTTTCAGTCTAACAAAATGTGTTAAATAAAACCTTTAGATTAGGTTTAAAAGCAGCTGAAAAACTGGCTGCTTTAGGCTCTAATTATCAGAAGACTGTTATCTGGGAGCTTTGGGCTCGCAAATATCAGAAACCCCAATAACTTATCATAAAAATACAAGCTCTTGGTTTTGAAAAATATACAAAATGCACTGCACATGGAAATATCTCTTGATTGTCAAGGAAGACAAGATATCAGTCTTATTCATAGATTTATGCTGTGCTTGAATTTCAGTGATCTTTGTTTTTGCAGATTCCATTTTTCACTGTTTTGGGTAGCCTCTGACCTTTGGTGTAAGCACGGTACCAAAAATGGAGAAAGAGCAGCAGAAAGATGCACCCGTAACTCAGAATGATGTACAGAAAGACTGGAAACTGGTACTTGCAATCCTCCATGAAAAAGAACTGGCCTATGTGTATAGTGACAATAACGAACTGGACCTAACAGACGGAAGAATGAAAAGTATTGTTTAGCTACGAAGAGTCACAATGGAGCAATTATTTAATGCATTCTTTGTCTGCTTATGTTTAAACACTCTCCAACCACATCCAGGCTACTGTTGGACAGGGAATTTTATCTTTCAATCTAGCCTCTATGGGAATGACAGTGGGTGGAACAATGTCAAAATGCAGATGGGAATTTGGAACTACTATTCAGTCCTGCCAAAGTGCACAGCTCCAGGGGGAGCTATGTAAATGTCCCTGGAGCAGGGCAGTGCAGCAGCCCTTTCACACTCAGAGAACCATCAGTCTCTGGCTTGAGTCCTTGACCGATGAAATGCATACAGGACCACTACCTTATGGCCTAATTTTCTAGGGCAGTTTGATTTCAAACATTCTGTCCTGTTGGTAGACTGGATATTTCCGTTGGTGGGGAGGGGAACAAAAACATTCTAATTAGAGCCCCGCTTATTTTGTAGGAGTCAAAGCATCGCTAAGTCCTCATATCTGCCACCGGTCCTCCACCGTCATAGATAAAAAATACATCCTATCTGCCAACTGCAGCAGAGAATCTGCAAGGAGTGAGAGAGCATTGGTGACCCTCCTAGCGATGCCCAAGGGCTCTGTGTTCTAGAACGTTCTACACAGTCTTAAAAGGGACATGTTTTGGGCTAACATCCAGATTTTTTGGATATATTTTTTCTCATGATTAAAAGGCAACATGCGTTCTGTGGAAATTTTGGAAAATAAAAATCTATACATAAAAATAAATAATGATTACCCACAATCTATCCTGTTATAACCATAGTTAAGATTTTCACATTGTTCCTGTTATAATCATCAGCTTTCCTTGCATTATCTTTTTTTTTTTTTTTTTTCGGTACGTGGGCCTCTCACTGTTGTGGCCTCTCCCGTTGCGGAGCACAGGCTCTGGATGCACAGGCTCAGCAGCCATGGCTCACGGGCCCAGCCACTCCGCGGCATGTGGGATCTTCCCGGACTGGGGCACGAACCCATGTCCCCTGCATCGGCAGGCGGGCTCTCAACCACTGCGCCACCAGGGAAGCCCTCCTTGCATTATCTTAAGGAACTTTTAGAACATTCTTGTGCAGTAGATACAATTATTCCTCTCATTTTGCAGACGAGAAAATGAAACCTTAGAAAGTGTTAAGCAGCATCCTCAACATTCTATGCAGGTGTGTTTGTGTAAATATTATCAACATATTTGAAAAAATAATGAACAACATGTATTCTTTTTGCTATATAAGTATTTTTCCACATTATTAAAAAGTTTCTACAACATTTAAGAGTATGTTAAGTGAAAGAAAAGCCTGATACAAAATTCTATATGCAGTATAGATGTTCTAATTTCTCTGCAATGAGGACATATTACTTTACAATCATAAAAAATGCTTAAAAAGAAAGGACTTGTGAATAATTTTCATGACTTTGTAATATTCCCAAGCAGGAATTAAAATAATTTACTTCTTCATTTCCTTATGGTTGGTTATTTAGGGTGTTGTCACTTTTGTCAATATGTATATTACACCACCATTCTACACCTTTAATTCCCACAGTACTTTTACTAGTTGGAGGAAAAATAGACTTATAAATGTTAGGACTAGATAGGCAGGCACACAGGAAGGCTCATAATCCTCTCAAAGTTACATTCCCTCAAGGTCATTTAGACCTAGAATATGGAATGTCTAACTTCTAATTTAATATTATGTATAATGAGGTTCACATAATTTTGAACATAAATATTTTTATTTTATATAAATGCATAAAATAGTATAAAGATACACACGCTAGTTTAGTTGTCTGAGCCTCTTGACTACCAAATAGGCTTTGCTTTCAATAAAGTTCCTGACAAAAGTTCACATAACAAAGAAAGGACAATGAGGGGATGCCGTAAGAGGCCAGACAATTTATATCCCTGTGTTTTGTAAACTTTGCTCTTTAGTTAGTATCCTCATTTACAAGGAAGACAAGGGACTCCAGTTTAGTTTAGTATCTGGTTTTAAAGAAAATTAATTACTCACAAGCTGTAATGATGTCAAATACTTTTTCCACCACAAATACTTCTGGTAGGCTGGTCCCAATGCACACAGTCCATAGTAGGAATACATGACTACATGTACAGCTGTATTTAGAAAGGCATGGAA
The DNA here is from genome assembly GCF_003031525.2 of Neophocaena asiaeorientalis asiaeorientalis. NCBI lineage: Eukaryota > Metazoa > Chordata > Mammalia > Artiodactyla > Phocoenidae > Neophocaena > Neophocaena asiaeorientalis. Next base: position 2,662,390 of record NW_020175221.1, on the reverse strand, counting down.
TGTTCCCAAACCACCTGGAAAAAAGTATTGTAAAATAGGGGCACTGTTCCTTAAAATGAGACATATTTTTCTCTGAACGGAAATTTTAATATAATTATTTCTTTAATTTTAGTAGGAAGAAAAATATATATGAAATATCACTATTGTTAAATAGCTATAAAATTGGAGGGAGCTGGATAATACATCCAGTTAGTAAAACTAAAATACAAATCTTGTAGAATAAATTAGCATGACTTTATTCTGTGATATCTTAACCTGAAAATAGTCTTATGATTTGGGTTTACTTTAACAAACTAAGTTGACTTCCTTTTAAATATAATATATTGCTAAGTAATAGTAATCAAATTCATTTTTAGTGAGAATTAACATATATAAAGCACACAAAGTACACCAATCTTAAGTGTACAACTTGATTTTTTTTTTAACTTGACGACTTTTTACACATGTATACACCTATGTTACCACCACCAAATTCAAGATATAGAACATTGCTGATGCCACATAAAGTTCCCATGTGCCCCTTCCAAGAACATACTCCTCCCAATGTAACTGTTATTCTGACTTCCATCATCAACTATTAGTTTTGCCTGTTACAAAACTTCATATAAATAGAATTACACAGGATGTATTCTTTGTGGCTACCTTCTTTCAATCAACATACTGTTTTTAAGATTCAACCATGTGATTGCCTTTTTATTGCTGTGTAGTATTACGTGATATAAATGCATCACAATGTATCTATCCTCCCATTAAAAGACATTTGGGTTGTCTTCAATTTGGGTTATTATGAATAAAGCCACTAAGAATATTATTTTACATAACATTGTGTGGAATCAAATTAACTTTTTCCATTCTCCATAGTTTTCCATAAATACTTTTAGTGCCACAATTTTTTTTTTTTTTGGCCGCACTGCATGTCATGTGGAACTTCCCTGACCAAGGATCAAACCTGTTCCGCTGCAGTATGCAGTGGAAACATGGAGTCTTAACCACTGAACCACCAGGGAAGTCCAAGTGCCACAAAATTTTGGCAGTAAAACCACTGGCTTTCATTACCAAGCTGTCCTAAGTTTGCTTTAATCAATCATTGTTTTTCCAAAATAAACATTTATTAATTGTTAAATCATCTTTCCTTACTGCTTCTATTTGACTATTATCAATTGTGCCTTCCTATCCTGGTTTTCCTCTTCTAATCTCACCACATCTCCCACTGATCACTTTCAATTTAGAATAGAAGAAAAGGACCCTGGGGGGAATATAAGCAAAAATTGTTACAATTGTCTTTAGCTGGATCAGTAGTACAGTGGAAGGGGTAACAGAGTGTTCAGTTGATGGTAGGGAAAAAAACCAAAACTCTTCCCTAGTGTCTCTTTCCTAAGATGCACAATCTTGAAGAATCTTCATTCTTTATGCACAGCCTGAATCAGCTTAGTAATACTGACCTAGAATTTAAATTTTTCTCCAAAATATGCTATTTTATTTATTCTAATATTCTTTGATTTCAGAAATTAAGCAAAACCTCACAGATTTGCCTATGTTAGAGGAAGGGCTGAATCCATGAACACTATGAGTTATAGAAAGTTTAAAGCAAAATACAAATTTATTACTTCAACCACAATCTTCTAAGGAGAAATGTCATAAAAATTGTTTCATGGAAGAAATAATTATTTTTTTAAAAAATCATTCATAATTGCAGCAATGCTAGATTCTTCTAAATACTTCTAAATACTTCTAAATACTACCACTGCCAAAGTACACCCTTAAAATACCTGTTTTAAATAATTACTTTTAAGTAGTTTAAATATTCCCCTAAAGTCTCTTTTATGCTATACTGTGCTTCATAAACTTTCCTAAGTAAATCAAATTTCAGCTAATCCTGTAATTATCACAAATTTCAAGTCAGAAGAAACTGAATTAATGAAGCTTATTAACAACCTCCCAGCTTTTATTATTTACATTTGGATTAGTCTTATTTCCCAAAAGAAACTTGAATCAATAAATTAGTATGGTATGAAAACACCTTTTCTAGGCTAATTTAAAAATAGAATAGATTAGGAGTCAAGCTGCTTAACATGGGGACAAGCCAAATACCTCTCAAGTCCATTTGTCTCACAATTACATATACACAGGAAATCTATTTCATGCTTGATAATGAACTACATTCGACTGAGCCTTTCTCACCAAGACACCTCTCCCAGTTTTTGGTAGAAGAGTTCTATTTTCCACTCAGAAACTTTCACCATTTAAATGTCCTAAAATGAGGCTTCTACGGACAGGAATTTAACAAAGCACTAGTGTAGCTAAGAGTGTTCAGTAAGGGTTACTGATCAAAATAAGCTATCAAATCAAATTAACTTGCTTATTTTCTCTAGTAATGATTATTTTCTGATAAGTTATTTTAATGTTTGTTCACAGAACAATCACATTTTAATTAGTAATGCTTTTCATATCTTCTTTGGAAGGCTTTTCTAATAAAGTATTTTCTAAGCTTGTTTTCTTCTTCATAATAGTTCTGAAAAGCAAACATCTCAGGATGAATTATAATTAGTACCATCACATTTTACTCCTTTGGTTTGGAAAAAAAATAAAGGAACCACCTGGGTAATTATCACAACTCTCCATATCTCTGGGAAGGAGTATATACATAATTAATATAAAAACCTGCCTCAGAAATATTTTCATCACGTTCAAAAGAAAAGGTGGATTGCTATTATCCCAGGGAGGAGTACAACAGGCCAACAGGAAATTAAATACTAGATAGATATCAGCTGTGCTCAAGTTTTTGAAAGGACAGTTTAAACTGGACAGTTTTATTCTAGGAATGAAAGCCAATGCCACACCACACTTCTGGGAATACCTCAGCTCTTGTTGCTGTGCTTGTCACTGAATAGATACCAGGTGTGCTGTACAAGGGTTTACTAGGTTCCACACATGAGACTGAGCAGAAGTGCCAACTCATGGAACATATGAGAGAGAAGAAAACATTATTTTCTACCACTTACATTTTGTAAAGCCGACGGGGAATTGAGGTGTGGACAATGAATCCACTATGAAGTGCTTAATGTACATGGTAACATTGAAAAATTGAGGAATATTATACGTTTAAATGTTCATTATTGAAAGCATTGCTTGTTTTTTAAATGGAAACCAGACTATCAATGGACTCAAAGAGAGAAACTAGAAAAATGCTCAACTCTATTCTTCAAATAAAATTTATTTTTTCCCATTATAGAACCAACAGATATTCAAACTAGAAAAATTAGAAAATGCAGAGATGGATAAAGAAGGAGAGGGAGACCACTTTTGTGTCGATTTCTCTAAATCACTGTTTTTGGGGTATTGTCTTCCTATACATTTTTAATCTATATTTATTTTTCAGTGTTGTAATAGAATAATCTGGTCTCAGGGAAGAAATCTGAATAAGTAAGTTCTAAGGGTGTGAAAATACCTTGTCTAGCATACTTTAAAAACAGAATAGTAAGAATAGCCATCTATTTCTGATAATTTAGGAGCCAAGCTTCTTAACAAAAGTTTGAGCTAAATGTCTTTCAATATCATTTGCATTTCACAATTATAAACACAAGACATCATAACCATTCTATTACTGGATGTTTAGGTATTTTCTAATTTTCACCAAAAAAAATAGTGTTAAGAAATACCACTGTAGAAAGAACTGAGAGGCACAATATACACGTGAGAGAAAATAAAAACACAGAAAGCAAAGAAAAATAATGGAGATTAAATAATATAACTACCTTCAATTTGTAAAATGGACACAGATGAGACTATCTTGTTATAATGTGAGTTAAATTTTTAAATTAACACATATACATTATAAGAAAAACAACTACATTTCCTTTAAAAAAAATCCTCAACAGATAAATGCCAATTTTGGGCAAGGATCTACTTTACATGCTGGAAAATCTGATGCCCTTAGGCCAAGGTAGGGACAGCCCTTCCAGCTCCCCTAGGTTCTGCCATCTTCTTCTAGCCACTAGCTTATCCATGTCCCCTCATGCTCTGAGACATGCAGAATTTTTCCCCATGCCTAGAGAGTCTAAAACTCAAACAAGAGTTCCTCAATTGTGATTTCTCTTTCCTTTCAGTCTTACCAAGTCAGAAAACCCAATAGAGGTGAGCTCTTCACAGAAATGTTAAAGCTTTGTCTAGTATGGGCTGCAGGCTGACATGAAGACTTCTTAAATTGAAAAAACTAGCATACATAAATCCCCCAAACAACTTTTGCTAGTAAGACTATATCCTTCAGGATATCACTTATTTAAAAATTTATGATAGGTAAAATTACTTACCTTTCTGTTTTCTCATATTCTAGATGTTCAGAAGCATAAAATCAAAACCAACTAAAGAACCTGTTTGCCAAGCTTTTGAGTTAAATTATTTTTGACCTAAAAACAATATCAAAACATCCTTTACTATGGTAGGATGTTTAGGGAAGGTGGGAAACTGCAATTCGACACATCTTTACAGAGTTATTAGGGATTGGGATGTGTATCAGTTTTTGGAAATTTGAAAGCAAAGAAGACATGGAACTTGAGATAAACATTCTAACTTCCTAGAAACACAAGGAATAAGTTATCTAACTATATTCCTATAAAGCCAAGGATTTTGCCATTTTATTTGTTTGTTAATTATTTATTTAAAAATAGTTATAGAACTATATAGGACAAGAATAAAATCCAAACAAAACAACTAAAGGATATGTGTAGAAGACTATACCTAAAGGTCTTACATATTAAAGAGTATTGGGGGGTGGAGGGGAGATCTAGTTAGGAGTCCTATGTTTATGTTTCAGATAATGAAAGTCAGAAGTTTGATCAAAGTGATTCTTTGATGTTTTGAGATTCTTTAAAATCACATTTAAGGACAGAATTTATGCTTATAGCATACAGAAACGTAATCAATTGTAACACATGATCCCAACTCTCCCTTGGCTACCTGCGGCAAATTTGACTCCAAACCACCAGGTCCATGGCATGATGGTATGATGGAAGACATGCAGGAAAGTCACTTGACTATTTTTCTTACGCAGAACAAAAAAGATCTGAAATAATTTAAAGAAAATCAAGTTCATATAAAATCATGCAATAATTTATCTAGTGTTACAAAACTATTGGCAAAGTGCAAATTATTCCACGTTGTAATGTGCTTTGAAAGAGTTGCCTTACAGAATGCCTGTAGAAGCAGCTGATTCTCCAAGAGGCAGCTCAAAAGCTAATAAGTATGAGAGAACTTGGGTACGATGCCTAGTCATGCAAGAATCAATAAAAAGGTGAAAAGATATTGAATGAAGATTTAAAAATCAAAGATATAAAGTGAAGAATATGACCAAAAATTACTGAAAAAATGTTACTGGTTTAAAAAAAAAACCCACGTGGATTTTGAAATATATGGGGAAGCAGAGACTCTTAAGTCCTAGGACTGAATTTCTACACTGCTCCCTAACTAACACATCCTACCAAGTTAGATAAGGGATTAAGCAAACTAAAAGAGGACTTGTAGCAAATCTGAAGTTAGCAAATTATTATTAAAGAAAGAGGAAGAGGGAAATACTTGAAGAGTTAATTGGGGAAGTAGGGTGGAAAAGAAAGCAAAGCAGCTTAGGAAAAATGAGAAGGGCAACAGAGGCACCATCCAGATTGAATGTATCCAGTGGTTTACAGAAACGACAAACAAAGAGGTAGAAGAGGAAGGCTTTGTGGAGGGGGGGGGGTTCAAAAACATATTCAAAAGCAGAATTAAATGTTCAAAAATATTCAAAATGCAGAAGACCAGTGATGAGTTAGACTTCTAAGTACAGGACTAAACAGAGTAGCAGAAACAAAAGCGTTCCTAAGAGTAGTTGAGAAATGTGGTTCAGGGAAGAACACAGAGCAGCAAGTTTCATTATGGAAGCTGAAACTGAGAACATGCAAAGCAGGAAAGATGAAGTCAAAATGCTTTTGCTTATGCACGTGGAGGAAGGCAACACGGTGCAACAGAAAAAGCCATAAACCAGCAATCTGGGGTCCTAGGTCCTAGTCAGTAGTGGTGTTCCTCTGGACAAGTCTTGTAACTTTCTGGCTTCCATTTCTCTTCAGATTTAGTGCTCCAGGCTAGGTCAGTGGTTCTCAACCCTGTCTGCATATTACAGTGACCAGGAAGGTCCAGACCATCTGATACCAAATCTCTGGGGGCAGGGCCCAGGTTTTTGTTTTCTAACGCAGTTAGGTCTCCAGCACCACAGCGGTTGAGAACCACTGGACTACAGCAGGGGTTCTTGAAGTGTGGACCCTGGACCAACAGCAATAACGGCACTTGAGAACTTGAGAGAAATGCCAGTTCTTGAGCCCCATCGAACACGTACTGAATCAGAAATTCTGCGGGTGGGATCCAAGCACACGTGTTTTTAATGAGTCCTCCAGGTGATTCTAATGCATGCTAATGTTTGAGAACCACTGGATTCTACACTCACTAAATTCTCCTTTCTAATTCTAACATTACGTATAGCCAGCTGAGAAGGTAAAGCATACTGAAATTTGCTACCAGAAGTGTAGTGGTATATATTCTGAAGAGAGAAAACACGTGTCAGTCTTAGGCCCCGAACTGATTCCAGATAAATGAGATCCACATGCCACAAAAACAAAATAAATAGCCAGCTCTCCTTTGTTTCTGGAAATAAAGGCGCATGGCTTTCTCCTCTCATCATGGATCCTAATCCATGGTACTTGCTTCTCCCAGGCCTAGCCACTCAAAGTCAGAGTTGATACTCAGGAAGGGAGAAGACCAGTAAACATGGACTTCAGAAAGGCAGATGGAAATAGTTTTGATGTTACCAAAATTACTGATATTCCAGGGATAAGCTAACATTCTAGTATAAGTTTATGAATTTTGAAGCATTTATCTTCTTAAAGGAGTATGGATGACACAGTGCTTTGTTATAAAGAACCAAAGGCAACATATTCTCTGCTCTTTGCTTCTTGAACTTACTTCACAAAACAGCTGTCATCCATCTATATAGAGACATAGCTTTGTAGTATATGTGTTAGTTACATTCTTATCTTAACCAGGTGGTTGATATAGAAGAAAATCTTTTGGCATTTGCAAAAGACTGAAAAATAAGTTTATCCTATTCTCTAAAATAACTGATAATAAAAAGTAAAAGATAATATGAGGTCTGCCTGAGGAACAGAGATAACCAAAGTTATAAGACAACTGTACACTCACAGTTTATTGTTCTCATTGAAACATCAAACATTTACCAAATGTGGTGATTATATACTCACAGTATCTAAGAGCTCAATAAATTTGGAGAAGTAATAAAGCCAGCAGGTGCGTGCCATCTGCAGAAACACACATAGATATGAATTTATTTATTTATTTTTACATGGAAGAAAATTTTATTTTTTCTAATTTTGGCAAAATTCACATTACATAAAATTTACGATCTTAACCATTTTAGAGTGTACAGTTTGGTAGCATTAAGTACATTCACATTCTTGTGCAACCATCACCACCGTCTATCCACAGAATTCTTTTCCTCTTATAGGACTGAGACTCTGTATCCATTAAACAGTAAGTCCCCATTGGTGAATCCAGCCCCTGACAACTACCATTTTACTTCCTATTTCTGAATCTGATTACTCTGTGTACCTCGTATAACAGAATCATACAGTATTTGTTTGCCCCTTTGTACCTAGATTATTTCACTTAGCATAATGTCCTCAAGGCTCAACCACATTGTAGCAGTTGTCAGAATTTCCTTCCTTGTTAAGGCTGAAAAATATTCCATTGTATGTATATACCACTATTTGTTTATCCATTCATCCGCTGATGGACACGTGGGTTGCTTCCATCTTTTGGCTAATGTGAAGAATGCTATGAACACTGGCGTACAAATATCTCTTTGAATCCCAGCTTTCAATTCTTCTAGGTATATACCCAGAAGTAGAATTGTTGGATCATATGGTAATTCTGTTTTTTGAAGAACCAGACATAAATTTACTTTTAAATCCAAGAAATTCACAAAGAAAAGCACCAGTTTTCATTTTACAGAAAATTACACACCTGAATTTCTTTGATTTTTTTTTCTTGTAATTTTTAGCTTTTTCTCTCAACACATATATTCTGATAATTGAGTCACTTACTAATTCTGATTTCACATTCAGTGTTTACAAATAGAGTCCAAAAAGTTTTAACGTTGATTTTGTGTTACAAGTTTTTCCAAAAAGAAACTTACCCTCAATGCTGTAGGCGAGTGTGAATAGTCAACAATTTCACATCGAAAGGAATAACCTGTACCCCAGCCAGACATCACAAACTGCAAGAGAGCACATGCATATTAAAGAAGGAAATATTTGCTCAATGGCTACAATGAAGGTAGTTTTGAGTATGTCTCTTCATTACATTCTCAGCTGAGTCAGCAGTCAGTCCATTAGGAAAGGCGGGCTAGAACAATTACAAACCAGGAATTCGCTTGATATCAAAGCATCAAGAGTTTTCAAACCGATTCACTTTGTTATAAAGCAGAAACTAACACACCATTGTAAAGCAATTATACTCCAATAAAGATGTTAAAAAAAGAGTTTTCAAAATTTTAAAGTCACATTTATATAAACTATGTACTAACTAAAATACCTATTTCTTGGAATGATTATTCTAATATAGTGGAGAACAAAATACTAAGAATGTTTTGTTTGAACAGCAAATACTGGTAAGTGCTTGACCTTATGTACATCTCTATGTGCTTGTGCACATGTCTGTGTACTCTCAAAGGGGTGACTAAGTCTGAAATCACTCTTTTCTGATAACTTCTAGCCTTTGCAATTAGTCAACAAATAAATGAGCAAAGCAGCTTTCTCAATGTACTCATCCGATGGCTGCATCAACTGGGTTTTTCCTATCTCGGCTAGTGGATGTAACGTGAAGCGATAGTCCATAGCTTTTAAATCAAGATTGACCAAATACAAGACTCGCGTATTAATTTTGCTTTGGATTCACATGACAAGTAAGAGATGAAAATACTAACAAGAAAGTGCAGTCTGGCAAGCCTTAATTCCAACACACCCACGAAGTGACCTTAGGCTAGTGGTGAGAAGAAAAAGCCTATTGTTGATAAATCTGGACCTTAACTCAAAGATTACATTGACGTTCTTTCAGTTTGACGGTGGGAAGGTCTCCTTTTAAAACAGTGCCTGAAAATGAAAAACTAAGGGTTCTAATTTAAAATTAACATTTATATTAAATGGCTGGCTTAATTTAGTGTTCTGACAATATGACCAGTTCTTCTCTGGAGTCCTATTCTCCTGAATGCCAACATCTTCCCTAGGATGTCTTCTTTCTCAGCATAAGGATTATATCATTTTCTATTACATTACAAGTTTGCACTTTTAATTACTGTTAAAGCTGAAATGACAACTTTACAGTAAATTAACTTCTAAAGGCAAAAGTTTATGAGGCATAATCAGAATGACATTTTAATGGTAAAAAGAAAAGAAATGAAGGAGAAAGAAAAACTACTTACACTGTGGTATTTAAAAACACTATCCTTTTTGATTGAGACTAGCTCCTAGCTTGATTTGTAATATAAATTAATCACACTATTAACTTGGTAAATTATGAAATCTTGAGAATTAAGATTCAGAAAAGTATAAGACATATATCATGGGTGAGAAAAGTATCTTACAAAAACACGTCAATGAATTTTCTCAAAGGAACAAGGGAATGTGGTACAGAACTAGTTAAATCTGTTTTACAAAATCCTGATCTGTCAGTGAGCATCTTCCTATTCTTTTGCACTTAGACTCACTTCTGACTGATGCAAGTAACACTCTAAGTCCATCCACTCAGATGGGGATGACTGATTCCCCATGCTACCCTATGCCAAACAAGTGCTGCACCAAATAGGAGAAGCTGTGGGATGTAGCCTTCTTCAGGGTCTTCACTGGTCTCTCTTTATTTCTTGACTGGGGCCAAGTAACTAGCACACTCAAACCATCACTATAAAATGAGGCATGTGGGTTCCTTTAGTCTGATGTACTTCCTCTCACCTTACTCATATTTGCCCTAACATCCCTAGTAGAGGGGTTCACTCTGTAGAGCAAATGTAATTGTGCCCCACCCAATAAACCATGCATTTGAATGTGTCCTGGAGGTGATGTGCTGCTCAGCTGTCAAAAGTCTTTGTTTAAATAGAAAGTAGAACTTAATGCTTTCCTGATATTAAGTTTAAGAACATTCCAAAAGCCTGCAGAGCTTTTGACATATATGTCTATATTTTAGGCTTTCACAAAGGAAGAGTAATAATTTATATTTGGCAGGTAAAAATCCCCAAAACTGCATATAAGTTACTCTAGTATTACTGGTTAATGGGAGATAGAAACTCTCAGATTCAGATATTCTCAAACCTTTTATGTTGTAATTGCTAAAACAGAAACCAAAACTTACTGGTTATAACTGGATTCCTTGCAGAGAAATATATTTGGGGACATCACATTCAATGGTACAACCAGACACAGAGCATAAAGGGATCTGAGAGACAAGGTCAATCCTGACTCTATAAAATGAGAGAAGTGAGGCCCAGAGTATTTAAATGACTAGTTCAAAATCAGGTAGCTAGTTAGTAGTGCAACTGGGACAAGCTAGTCCCTAGTCTCCTGGCTTCCAGGTCTGTTCTTAGCACTGTCCTATAGTAGGCAATATCCTATCTCTGATAACTTGCCCAAAGCATGTATTTTTTCTGCTCCCTAGCTCTATTCTATTACTCCTTCCCTTTCAGTTGCTTATGCTCCAGAAAGGAGAGTAAGGTGACCTGTGAGTTAATTTTGGAAATAAAGTAGAAGGCAGCAAAGGAAGTCCAGACTTCAGGAAGGCCGTGAGAAATGAGGCCAGAGCAGATTTAAGGTGATCTGATCAGGCGGATCCGTGGCAGGAATCAGGTTGGAAGGATGCATGTGCAGAGGCCATGGTGTCTAGAGAGGCTGGAGAGGTCATGCGAGGCCCTCCTGGGACCCAGCTGTGAGGAAGCATAGGCTATGCTGCAGAGGAAGTAAGTAAGGAGAATAGGATGAGGAAGCCAACCAGCATTGGAAGAGAAGCAAGAAATCCCAGAAAAGCAGGTAAGGGAGGATGGCTGAGACTTGTAATCAGCAGAGGGGAGAGAGAGCATACATAAGTCTGCTTTTGGGTCCTAGAAGTTCTCCACCTCTCTTATTGACAGTTAAGGGACAGCTTCCCTCACCTACTGCTTTGTATGAGTCTAAGTTCGCTGTCCCCAACAAAGCCCAGCTAAATCAAACCAAACAGTCTGCCACCTAACAGGTCATCAGGGCATGCAGAACCCAGAGCTGCTACCATGATGATGTCAACTCATTAGAGTCAGGATGAGCTCTGATGTCAGACCGACCTGGATTCAAATATCAGTCCTCCACTTACCACCTACAGTACTTTGAGTAAGTTATCTAATTTCTCCAACTCTGAGTTTCCTTAAAATTTAACATTTATGGACTCATTCAATCATCTTTTTGGCTAACTGCGTGCAAGTCCCTGGACTTAATTTTTCTCACCACTTGTGAGGCAGACTATACTGAGATCCTCTAAGGAGTTCAATATCTGGTCTATATGTAACAATTTTTTGACAAACATCTACTCTAGTGAGCTAAGTTTCTGAAATTTCTTAAATCTTGGAGAGTTACCCTTACAGTCATAACAAGAAACATCATGACAGACAAACATAAAGACTCAGGCAAAATTCTCCCGTTAGGAATACTGAAGACACTTGCCTCATAACACATATACACAGAAAAGAGTACTATGAAAAAATTGTACGTTATCATCGCTTTCTTGAGTTCAAAGGGCTTTCGATTCTCCATGAGCTTTGGTCCCAGGGATGTGACAAAATAGACATAGAGTCCCAGGATGACAGTTTGTGGCAGAGGCGAGGACATGAGGAGCCAGTCTTCAACTCTTGGATCTAAGAGAAAAACAAGGTGTAAGTGCACATCCATTTAGCCAAGAGATAACTGACAGTAACCAGCATTTAAGTGAGCACCTAGATCTTAATGCTGACGGTGGACTATTTGGTCAGTGATCACTGCTATTTTTAGGATGTGCCAAGGGAAATCACCAGGGATTGTGATGGAGCTCGAAACAGTGAGGCTCAAAGGGCAAAAGGAGGTAGTGGTTACCAGAACCCAGGAGAGAGCCATATGGAGGAGCCCCTATGGTGAGGAGCTGTGACCTTCAGTTGAGGGATTCAGCCAGCATGGCAATCCTGCAAATAAGGGGCCAGGGAAATCAATACCCCAGCCTCACCCTCCTCCCTCTCTCTCCAGTCACCGAACTGAACCAGAAACCAGAGGGCAGGGGAGCAAGCCCATGGATGTAGTTCATCCTGGTCATTCTACCAGGGGTACACAGTTGAATCTGAAGAACAGAAGATACCCAGCAAACTTTTTTGTTTGTTTTGTGTGTGTGTGTTTTTGCGATACGTGGGCCTCTCACTGTTGTGGCCTCTCCCGTTGCGGAGCACAGGCTCTGGACGGGCAGGCTCAGCGGCCGTGGCTCATGGGCCCAGCCGCTCCGCGGCATGTGGGAGCTTCCCGGACCGGGGCACGAACCCGTGTCCCCTGCATCGGCAGGCGGACTCTCAACCACTGCGCCACCAGGGAAGCCTCCAGCAAACTTTTATCATCTGTCTATAACCACCAGTAACATGTTAGAGTTTCTCCATCCAGACATGCTTTTATATATATAAATGTTTGGTTTTGCTTTTTCTTAACTTTCTTCTTTCCCCAAGGAAACTGGGGGAAAGTTTTCTGTATACTGTATCATACAATTGAAAGGGGATTTAGCATCATTTAAGTATCGAAAATGTGGGTTCTAGGTGTCCAAAATGTGGGCTAATCAATCTGATATTTTAAACAAAAACAAACAAAAAAGTACTAGCCTCACAACCATGTAAAAAAGAAATTCACGTGGCCCCTGCTAGTTCCAGGCCATGAGAATTAGATCAATTAAAACTTGCAACTCAAGATGAAATGTGAATAATTCTATAATCTTAAGTAGTTCGGGTATAATTTTACTAAACTGCCTCATGAAGCCAGAATATTGTAAAGGAAAATACGTATGGACAAGTTTCCAAATACATCTGACTCAAAATTGAGTCTTGACTAACCTTAGGTTGCTAAGTACCATCATTCTTGTTAATTGGGAAAAAGGGTGGGGGGAATACAGCCCTTGCCCACTGAAACTGCTAATGATGTGGCCAATTACCAAAAAAATGTTGCATATCCCTTCAAGTCTGACTTCCTACCCAATGCAAAAATTTCTTCAGTAGACTCCACACCTGATGACTCACTTGGCCTCAACTTTATTACTGGAAAGTTCACATTTGATACTCAGATATACCAGGGCATGGCTGTAGCTATTAAAGGTGATTTATTCTATACTCAGATGTGCTTCCCTCAAAAATACTGACAGATGCCCTATCTCGAAATAATACATAAGCCAAAAGTCAGCTCTAGGAGGGACCCCAAGATATTTAGGAATTTAATGTACGATAAAGAAAGCCTCATAAGCAAGCAGGAAGGGAGAGACGATTCAGTAAATAGGAAAACTGACTACTTGGGAGAAAAATGAGTTTGTGCCTTACCTTGTATGCTATCCAAGCATGTCCCAAACTATGCAATATAAGAAAGCTATTTAAAGTCTTTCCACAAAAAGTGGGGAAAGGCTACTAGAAATGCTAGGTTAAACAAACAAGTGCCTTTCTGCATGATTTCTTAGTGCTTCATGTTTGTTGTGAATTGCCAAGATGAGAATGGTGGTATGCAGCATTCCCCAAACTTACTTGGCCATGTAGCCCTGTTTTTTTGTAGAATACTATTTAACACCTTGTGGAACTAACATTCTGTGGAGCACCATTTAGGAAAGATAGCCCTTTGCCAAAATAAATTTATAAATGACGGACTTTTTCCATCAGTGGGTAATCCAAACCTTAAATATATGAACATCATAAACCATATTAATAGGTCAAGTTTTTACCTCCAATGAAATAAAGACTTAAAACCAATACTAAAAGAAGGCTTCTGGAAGAATGTTAACATTATCACCTTCAGATGGGGACAATATGGGTGATTTTTATTTTTTTCTTTTTCTTTATAAGGAATTTTAAATGTTTCTGTTATTAATGGACATCACGGGCATGATGGAAAACTAGTTTTTTGGGCTTTTGTTTTTGTCAGCAAAGGAATTCCTGAATCAGAAATATTTTATTGTACTCTTTCATTAGCTCAGTGGTGGCAGGGGAGGGGGGAAGGGGTGGTACGCGGGTATCAAATGACATCATATTTCTGTTCTTCTGCTGGTAGCAGTAGGAGAAACAAAAAGCCAGGAAACGCATGCTGGGCTGGCTCATTTTATTTAAAAATGATTTAAATAAATCATTTTTCCTGTAATTTAACATTTTAAGCACACACCTTTTTTTAAGAATCCTGAGTGTGACTTTCCAGTTCTACAGATTTTTTAAAAAATCTCATCTTTTAGGAAAAGCTAGCTAATTTAATTTCATATTATTTTCAAAGCAAATAACAGAACAAAACACCAAGCTTTTTCATCCTATTTCAGTCTGCGCTCTGATCCTGGCTCTCACATAACTGACTTGTCATGTGACCTGAGGCCACCGACTTAACTTCTCTGTGCTTAGTTTCGTCATCTGTGAATTGGGCATAAAACAGCAGGTAGCTCAGAGAGGATTTAGTGAGTTATTTTGAGTAAAGAGCCTGGCACAACCTCAAATTGCTCAGTAAGCACGGCTACTATTATTTCAGCAGATCTCAGTTTTGTCAGCACAGCAGAATCACCTCTGGAATATTTATAAACCAGATAGCAAAAAAAAAAAAAAAAGACTCGGCATGGGTCCCAGGCATCTGTATGTTGAGAAAAGCTGCCAAGGTGACCGTGATGAACCATCAACGTTATAAACCAGGGCTTCAGTGCTTCCTTCACCTACACTGAGGTCCTCAGTACTCCTCACTAGGTGCTCCGCAATAATCTTTTATGTGATTTCCCTGCCTCCTGACCCAATCTGCTATGTCTTGTCTCTATACAACTGCCAAATTCACTTTCTAGAAGTAAAGCTTTGCTCAGATTATTCCTCTGCTTAAATTAGCTCTCCCTGCTGAGCGAATAAAATTCAAAGTCCTAATATGTCCACGACTTTGATGACTGCTCACTGTTCCTGCCTTCTCTCTTGGCAACAGTGATACCTTTCTGAATAGGGAGCCCACTTCTGTGTGAGGCAGGAGGTTCCTGGTGATGAGACGTCTACAAGCCAGGTGTGGCTAGTGACTCCATAAGGAGGTTGTAGAGGGGGCTGCTCGACAATGTTTAAAGTTAATTCTGCCTCAGTCTGTGATCCCACAAATTACAAAAGGATCAGGGGTCAAGTGAATTCTGTTTTCCCTAGAGAGGGAGGGAGAGTTTCATGTACCTTGTATTTAGCATCGGAGTTGGGCTTAAGTGTTATGAGCAGAACCAAGATAAAGGCAGAGGATGGGAGGGCAGGCTGTCTGAGAGCCCATGACCCAGTGATTACCAAAGTTCTGACTTATTACTAGCCCGATAATGCTTTTCTAAGAGCGTTCTAAAGAGAGAGAGTACAGGAGAGTACAAGGGCCACATACATAGAATATTAATGAACTTTTCCACCAACTACTTTTAAGAGTGTGTTCACTTCTTAAGTAGCATGTACTAGCTCAAAGAGTATACCCTTTTAAAGGTATAAGCACCAATAAGATGAAGAAGCTGGAAGGAAAAGCAAACATGTACCTCTCATACTTTGTGAAGTACTAAAGGTTCAGAGTGGCAGCAAATCTTACTCAGACATTGTCTTCTTGCAAAAAAATCACAACTATGTCTGAAAAGTCATCATCATTATTATCCAAATGCAAGGAAAGTTGCTTTTCAAACATTAAAAATGTTATAGGGCTTCCCTGGTGGCGCAGTGGTTGAGAGTCCACCTGCCGATGCAGGAGACACGGGTTCGTGCCCCGGTCCAGGAAGATCCCACATGCCGCGGAGCGGCTGGGCCCGTGAGCCATGGCCACTGAGCCTGCGTGTCCGGAGCCTGTGCTCCGCAATGGGAGAGGCCACAACAGTGAGAGGCCTGTGTACCACACACACACAAACACAAAAATGTTATAGCATTGTTTCAAAGTTTGACATCTCATATCTAAGAATCACAATAAACCCTCTTATGGCTTAAGTATTAATTAAACTGTTTTTAAATTCTGTAGCTGTGGAATTTTCCACATGAAATAACTATGCATGACCCCCACTTCTCTAGCAATCAGAAAACCAATGAATATCATTAAGTTTTCCAAAGTCTACTCAGGATTAGGGCCAAAGCCAAGAATACGCTTGAAATTCTTGGCACTTGATCATGGGCTCAGACCTTCAGAGGGCAGGCAAAGTAAAACCGGACTAAGATGGCCAGAAATGATTCCTAATGGCTCTCAGAGATCGATACCACACTAAGCAGAAGGAAAAAACCTCTCCAGTTACACGCGATAGTGTTCTCATAAAGTTATAAATCTCAACACAAAGCATTTTAACCCTTCCGGATTTTGACAGGAAAAGAAAATGTGGAGAAACTTTTTAAAAAAATGATATGCTATATTAAAAGTGTTTGAAGATGGAAATGCTCTATCAGTCATCAACCACCACCACCGGTTGTGTAGGGATATTTCCCAAACAACAGAGCATTTTCATGCGTATTGTCTGGTAGCTGCTGGATACCATTCTCATCTGTTTTGCTAACAAAGAAACTGAAACCCACAGACAATAAATACTTTGTTCAAGATCACCTAGCTGGTTCACAGTAGTGTCAGAACTTAAATCTAGGTCTTCTCACTACACACCCCTACCCTTCCTCTTCTCTCAAGACTTTAAATTAGCTTAGCTTCAGATAGGTACCATCACCTGCCTCTTTCCCTCCTCCCCCCTGCACTGTTTGCAACACTGCTTCCAGGGTTCTCCTTGCCTCTCCCTAACCACCTCCACCCCTTTGTCGTTCCTTTTTCTGACCTAATATTACTGGGCTTTCCAATGTAAGTATTCCTAATAAAAAAATAGTGTTGACCCATGAATAAAAGTGGAAGTGGAATTCAGAAGTAGTTCATCTTAAAACATTTTATACTTCTAGCACTATATAGATACTCATCGTCTGAGTTAGGATATGGATTACCTGAATCTCTTGGGTTCCTGCAATTGGGATAGTTAATAGCAAGAGTTGGATAGTAAGGGATCTATTCTTCCAAACGGGTCTATTTTTAAAAATGTACCCAAATCTACTTGGTTTTCAAGGTTAAATCGTGAGAGTTCAGGTAGCAAGTTACACCTCTACTTTGAAAAGAAATTAAAATATTCATATTTTTTAAAATAAATAAATAAAAATAAAAACCATTAGAACAAAACAAAAAAATTAGTTTTTAAATTACTGAATTTATGAGAACTACTGTAAACCTTCAGAGAAAGATGACCTCTAAAGAAACCTACAATTCTCTGCACCACACATAAGTTGAAAAACTAAGAGAAAAAATGAGAAAATATAAAAATTCCCTTAACTCTCCATTCACCAGAGTGAAGCTTCTTTATTTATGGGATCTCTTTCAGGTCCTTGGCATTCTTCAGGGGCAAAACTGTTAGGACCTTTTTCAGTGAAATAAGATTAGTCTTCAGTAGTCTACTGAGAAAGACAGCAATCATGAAACAGTGTATCTTTCCTGAAATCAGTGTAAATTGGAATATAATTTCAATTATGGTAGGTATCAAGAGGTGACACTTTTCCTCCTGGATTTGGTGAACATGTGATTTCTAATTGATGGGTAAGAACTGATCTGAAGTGGTGATGGTGGTGAATACGTGGAAAGTAATTCAAATGTGAAAGGCCAGAATACTAATCCTAATCAGGAAACACAGGTTCTAATCTTTCCTGCTAACAACTGACCATGACGTTGGGAAGGTCACATCTCTGGGCCTCAGTTCCTCCAACTCTAACATGAGGAGGTAGCTTTCATGATACCTAAGTCCATCTCAGCTCTAAAATGTGCTGATTCCTGTCTATTTAAAAAAAAAAAAATTACCTTTGTTATATTATTAACACATTTCGTAGTAGTTATAAAAGCAACATACATTTGTGTGGTTTAAAAACATCTAGACAGGGCTTCCCTGGTGGCGCACTGGTTGAGAGTCCGCCTGCCGATGCAGGGGACGCGGGTTCGTGCCCCGGTCCGGGAAGATCCCACATGCCGTGGGAACGGCTGGGCCCGTGAGCCATGAGCCGCTGGGCCTGCGCGTCCGGGGCCTGTGCTCCGCAACGGGAGAGGCCACAGCAGTGGGAGGCCCGCATACCGCAAAAAAAAACAAAAAACATCTAGACAGACATAGATAAGGAAATAGAAATTACCCATAATCCTACCACACAGAGATAACTGCTAACCCTCACAAAAAAAATACATGTGGTATGTTATAAGCTGCTTTCATTTAATGTATTTTAAACTTCTTGCTATGGCATTAAATGTTCTTCAACAACATTGATTTTTACTTTTCTAATGGGCAAGGGGAGAATTACTCTGGTCCTTCTAGAATTACTCAGGGGTTACCCTAGGAAACGCTCCCCATCCTTTCTGATACGCCCCTGGGGGCTGCGGCCCTTCCCACTCAAGAGTCATCCTGGACAGAGCCATTGTTGGCAGTAACTGTTATTTCCCTTAGGAGCATTAGGGCAGAATCAAGCCTAAGAGCCCTGTGCCTCCAAAATCACTTCTAATGGCTACTGAGTTGGAATGTACCATCATTTAAAAACCAGTTCCCTTCCTTGGATATTAAAGCTATCTTCACTATTATAAACATCGTAATGAACATCATCTGTGTACCTCTATCTTTGTACATATCTTCAGTGAAATCTTTGACACTTCATTAACTAGTAATAAAAATCAATATGTGGGGTGTCAGTGAGGGAGTGTTAAGTTGCAAAGTCTCTCGTTCTGTTTCAATGAAATCCTATTAAATATGGGAATCTGACAGGAAAAAGAAGGATGAGCCATAGTTAAGAAATTTGGTTACTTACCAGCATCTTTGATCCAATTACCATAAAGACGCACGGTCCTCGATGTAAGATCACTGAAGGCCATTTTCCACAGGATTTACTCGCCCTTACAATGGGTTCTTCAGTAAAACAAAAAAGAGATGTGTTTATGATCTATGGATGCAAATAAAGCCGTTTCTACTAATACAATATTAAAAATGTTAAAAATTTAATAGGAATAACTGGCAAAACAACAAACTTACTGAGGGTAAATGCATTAGTGAACCACATTAAACCCTGATGCAGTTGCAAACATTTAAGACTTTTCATCATAAGGACAATGCTTAATTCACTCAAAAAGCTGATGTTCTATGTACGAGATGCAAAGGAGTAGGTGATTCTAAGAACTGTCGTAGGAGCATCTATCTCCCTTTACGGAAACAATATAGGTCAGGAATGGACTGTACCTCCCATGGCAATGTTGAAGTAAAAACCCAGAAGAAAGTCAAGATGACAAACTTTCAGAAAAGATACTCTGATCCAGACTTTTTTTTTTTTTTTTTTTTTT
>NW_020175221.1:2596509-2642687 GCF_003031525.2 Neophocaena asiaeorientalis asiaeorientalis | reverse complement strand
CTAAAATATTTTTTTTTTTTTTTTTTTTTTTTGCTGTACGCGGACCTCTCTCTGTTGCGGCCTCTCCCGTTGCGGAGCACAGGCTCCGGACGCGCAGGCTCAGCGGCCATGGCTCACAGGCCCAGCTGCTCAGTGGCATGTGGGATCTTCCCGGACCGGGGCACGAGCCCGCGTCCCCTGCATCGGCAGGCGGACTCTCAACCACTGCGCCACCAGGGAAGACCTGATCCAGACTTCTAGCTGACCTTCAGGCGTAAGAAGATCTTCTATATTCAAGTGTTTATAATTTAATTGAAATAGAGGTAGAGAGTGGGAGGAAAAGATCTACAAGAGCCAAGGAGAAGTTGCCTAGTTTATCTGGACTGACGACAAAAACAGCCAGAAAAAGAAGTCTTTTGAAAAAGAAGCCCAATGAGGGAAAACTAGCTCTATCATGTATTAAAAGATATTCTAAATATTCAGTAATTAAAACAGTGTGACACTAGCACATGAAGAGGCAAACCAATGGAATAGAACAGAACATCCAGAAACACACCAAAAACTTTGGGGATTTTAGTACCATTTTTCATAAATTCTAAGATGTACACTTCCCCAATTTTAACATCTCTGAAAACAGCACACACCTTACAAAGGAATGGTGCATCATAAAATGAATAGTAGGTTTGATTTCAAGTCATATGGTGGGAAGATGAAAAGTTCTAGAGATAGCTGGTGGTGACGGTTGCACAAAAATGCAAATATACTTAATGCCATTGAACTTTACACTTAAAAATGGTTAAAATGTTAAATTTTACATTATGTATATTTTACCACAATAAAAAATAAACCCTCTAGGTCTGCAACAGAAAAATTCAGACTTTATTCTAGCATTCTAAGATAAAGACATTTTAGAATATACATATATAAAGTATATATGTATTTTTTAAAGACATATTATATATGATAAAGGTGACAATTCAAACCAGTAGGCACTGAATTACCAGCAGAGTAAATGGTATGGTACAACTAGATAGTCAACTGCAAAAAACAAGTTGGATCCAAAAATTATACTAAAAACCAAGATAAACTCCAATATATCAAAGATTTAAGTAAAAAATTCAAAGAACCATGAAAGTACTAGATGACAACAGGGAGAACACTTTTATAACCTTGGAGTAGAAAAACTCTTTTTTAACTTTGACTTAAAATGCATAAGACATAAGAGAAGACTAACAAATTTAACCAGATGAAAATCAAGAAGAAGAAAGGAAAAAAACCAAATGGCAAACAGAAAAAAAAATATATGTTCAATTTAAAATACAGACAAGTGCTACTCTCCCCCATATATTAAGAGTTCCTAGAAACTGATGAGAAAAAGACCTTATAAGCCAAGAAAAAAATGGGCACATTTCACAGAAAAGGAAATACAAACGGCTATTAAACATACGAAAAGTTGCTTAACTTTAACCATAGTAAGAAATATACGGGGCTTCCCTGGTGGCGCAGTGGTTGAGAATCCACCTGCCAATGCAGGGGACACGGGTTCGAGCCCTGGGCCCGTGCGCCACAACTACTGAGCCTGCGCTCTACAGCCCGTGAGCCACAACTACTGAGCCTGCGTGCTGCAACTACTGAAGCCTATGTGCCTAGAGGCCATGCTCTGCAACAGGAGAAGCCACCGCAATGAGAAGCCCGGGCACCACAACAAAGAGTAGCCCCCGCTCGCCACAACTAGAGAAAACCCGCGTGCAGCAAGACTCAACGCAGCCAAAATTACAATTAATTAATTTTTTAAAAAGTTTAAAAAAAAGAAATCTACAATATTTTATTGCATTGGATGGACTAAAGTCCAAAAATTTTTATCAATCAGATGGGCCAAAATCCAAAAATGTGTTCACTCTGTTGGAAGGACTGTGGGAAACTCATACCTTGTTGGTGGGAGTGCAAATTAGTATAACCCTTGGTGCAATTTGGCATTATCAGTAAAAAAATTATAAACGCATAATTTTAAACCAGCAATCCTATTTCTAGAAACGTCTCCTATAGAGATATATGCACATATGCTCAATGACATATATTCAAGCTTAATCATTGCATCAGTCAGTAAGAGCAAAAGACTGGAAACAAGCCAAATGTCTATTAAAAATGGACTGATTGGTTAATGATGATATGTCTAACACCAGGAAATACCATGCCATTGTAAATAAGAATGAGGAAGCTTTCTGTGTGCTAACATGGAAAAATATCCAAGATAAATGTCTATGTGAAAAAAGCAAAGGAAGGGACAGAATTTTTTTATATATATATAAATTTATTTTATTTATTTATTATTTTTGGCTGTGTTGGGTCTTCGTTGCTGCCCACAGGATTTCTCTATTTGCGGCGAGCGGGGGCTACTCTTCATTGCAGTGCACAGGCTTCTCATTGCAGTGGCTTCTCTTGTTGCGGAGCACGGGCTCTAGGTGCGCAGGCTTCAGTAGTTGTGGCTTGCGGGCTCTAGAGTGCAGGCTCAGTAGTTGTGGCACACAGGCTTAGTTGCTCCGCGGCATGTGGGATCTTCCTGGACCAGGGCTCGAACCTGTGTCCCCTGCATTGGCAGGTGGATTCTTAACCACTGAGCCACCAGGGAAGCCCAGGACAGAATTTTTAAATGACTACCTTTTATACAGAAAAGGTAGAAAGGAAAAAGAATATAAATTTCCATTTATATATATTATCATACAAGGAACTCTGAAAAGATATCCATGGGGAAGGGATCGGGGTACAAACTGGGCCGAAAGGATGGAAGGAAGACCTTATACTGTTTGGGTCTTGACTCATGTGACTATATTACCTATACAAAAATAAAGAGTTAAAGTACTTTAAATAAACAAAAAAGAATGGAATCAGCTGCACTTTTGCTGGGACATCGTTGCTTGAACACCCACACACACTTGCACATAAACACAAAAGAGGGATTTTAATCTTAATGCCTCAAGGATCCGTCTACTCCAGAGGACCTCCCCAAGTCCAGGGTGGTATCTCAGCATGGCCTCTGATCTGATACATCCAGTGTCCTCAAGCTGAGTTCAGACTCAAATTAGCTACGGTGATGCCAGGAACTTGCCAGAGTCAGCCTGGACTCTGGTTTTCCTGTGGATGATTTCTGTAGTGAAGGTGTGATACGGGGGTAGGAGCAGAAGCTCTGGGATTGCAAAGACCTTGGTTTGAATCCCACCACTGACTAGCTGTGTGACCCTGGGCAAAATTAAAGTTCAATTTCCTTATCTGTAAAATGGCAATTCTACAACCTACCAAGATAAAATAAACTCACAGAGTTGTTTGGAAGACTCTATGAGATAACATATATGTATAAAGTTTAGAGCACAGAATCTGATAAAGAATGAATATTCAATCAGAGTCAGACATTATCGTTTGTAGAAATAGTTGTACCAATTTAAATGGAAAACATCCAGCCAAACTCAGTTAAATGGCAGTATATGGCACAAATCTAGAGAAAAGTCTACTACTTTCATTATAAGAGCTGGTATGTCACAAATTATAAATGATTCTTCCCTTTATGTTTTCCAGTGGTTTTGGTAGGAGTGCTTTAGACCACGATAAAAGCTACTTTCCAGCTCACCTTAACTACTGATGTAACAGACCTCGAGCCATTATTCTCATAATTAAACTGCCAAAATAATGCTGTTTAAATTATTCAGAATCAGAGTGAAAGATTCTACTTTATAGGGCATATGGTGGGCTTACATTTCAAAGTATTAAACTGTTTTCTGTGCAAGCCCTGCCTCCTCTTTTCCCTCCACTCATTCCACATAGGCCATTTTCCTCTCGCCAGCCCTCACTAAAGCACGAAGCCTCAAAGAAACCACAGTCTAATGCAGTTCAGTAATATTCACAGGCAGCAAAGAGAGCTGGCTTTTCTAATCCAAAAGACTATACAAGACTGAGATGGAGGAAGAGGGAGAAGGTCGTCAGAGGAGTAACTCACATGGGGGTGGGGGAGAGAGGGGAGGGAGAGACAGAAGTAGATGCCCTTCAAGCAGGTGAAAGGGCAGACTGGAGAGGCAGGAAAGGGATCTGTTGTCTCAAGCTTACTGGAGTGGAACTCTCTCACGGATCCTTTCCTCGTAAATAACCTGCCACCCAACAGTCCTTAACCCTTGTGGGCCCACCAGAAGAGAAGGAACCTGCATAATTGTGTAGGGATGGGGCATGGAAAGAAACCTGATCCATTTAGCTTGTTGGAACTAAATTGCTGAGAATTTCCTTATAAGCTGGGACAGTGATGGACTGGACGCCAATATTACATTATAGGGACTAGACTAGAAAACTGCTGATAAATAAATTGGGGGCAACCTGAGTTGTCCTATAAATACAGTGCTACCCCCGGGCTAGAGCCAGGCGTATCTCTCCCGTCCCAACCCAGACCTCCCCCCTTAAAAGGGACCCTTGATTGCTAGGCAATGGTACATAGATATGGGGAGAAACTTATTCTATGTGGTGAAGGTACAGAGATCTCTTCTAGCTGACAGCAGAACTAGGACCTTAATAACTGATTTTAAATACTCAATGGCATAAAATTTCAGATCTGGAGATGCCAAAAGAGTCAGGGCTCCATGAATGTGAAGCAGAGACTTAAAACTCAAAAACAGTAGACAAATGACCAAACCTTCACTATGGGTGGAAGAGACAGGCAGGTGCTACAGGGGAAGAGAAAAAGGCTCCCTGCCAGAGCTCAGCCCATTTCCAAAGGCGTCAAATGCATGTGGCAGGATTAGAGTAAACAGGAGCTCACTGACAGGGAACTGGTGCTGCTATTTCATTGACCAGCACCTGCAACTAACCCATGAATTCCACTCCTTGTTTTGGACAGTATCACATGGCAACTGGACCACTTGGTAAAGAAGGGACTTAGGGACTTCCCTGGTGGTGCAGTGGTTAAGAATCCGCCTGCCAATGCAGGAGAAACGGGTTCGAGCCCTGGTCCTGGAAGATCCCACATGCTGTGGAGCAACTAAGCCCGTGTGCCACAACTACTGAACCTGTGCTCTAGAGCCCGCGAGCCACAACTACTGAAGCTCACGCACCTAGAGCCTGTGCTCCGCAACAAGAGAAGCCGCCACAATGAGAAGCCCACTCACCGCAACGAAGAGTAGCTCCGGCTTGCCACAACTGGAGAAAGCCCACGTGCAGCAACTGAAGACCCAACGCAGCCAAAAATAAATAAACTAATTAACTTTTTTTAAAAAAGGGACTTAATCTGCCCAGACTAGCTTCTTTAGACCTATATTAAAGATGTCAAGTTGAGAAATGTGCCTGACACCTACAGCTTACCTGGAAACTCTTCAAAGCCACATAGATGCTAACACCAGGACACAGAGTGAGCTTGAGGAATCTGATCACTTTGAGATCTATCTCAACAGGACTTACAAGGCAGCACTTAGCTGGGAGGACTTCTTGCTGGAATTTACTCAGATGGGGACATGACCTTAGGGTTGCCTGTGGTGGGAAGGACCTGGCAGGAGTCCAGAAATCAAAAACCATGGCCAACCATTTACAGGTGAACCCACATGTAAAAAGATTTGTCCAAACCCTGCAAACTACGCTGGGACATTCTCCCTGAGGGAAAGGAGGATAGAGGCAGCGTATGGCTTTCCTAGGGCATGCCTATCACCCCAGAGCAGGGCCCTATGATTTTCCCTTTCTCTTTTGATGTTTGGGAGGTTCTGGGCTCCCCATTGATCTCTGCTTTTTAAATCAGACATCAGGGACAAAGCTGCAAGAACACTTCTGGCTGGCCCCAGATGCTGCTCAGGGACACATAAACTGAAATGAGCTAAGGCAGGTACCAGCAGAGGGATGGAGGTCTGTAATGGAAATAGGGCAGCAGGGTACGAACAAAACAGCTGACCTGCCTAAGTCTGGGGGAAGGGGATCAGAAACTTTTAAATGTATTAAAATGTGAGCAATGACTATAAAGTGATCATTTGTTGGTTTAAACCAGGGTTTTTCAACCTCATCTTTCTCCACATTTTGGCCAAACAATGCTTAGTTGTGGGGAGCTGCCCTGAGCAGTGCAGGACTCTTAGCATCAACCCTGGCCTCCACCCACCAGACACCAGGAACACCCCTTCCCCAGCTGAGACAACCAAAAAGGTGTCCAGAAATTGGTGAATGTCCCCTGGGGGGCAAAGTCATCCCTAGTTGAGAAGCACTGGTTTGAAGTAAACTACCGACATTTTTTCATCTAAATAAAAGTAGTTTGCTTCAGGGTAATCACTTTGGCAATTATATATTTATTTCAGTGATACTGTTGTTCAAAGCAGTTTTCGAGCTTTTCTTTACAAATCAACATCAGAGTTTTTCAGAATTTCATTTAACAGGCTTTAAGGAAGAAAAATCTTTGTCTACTGCTTCTAAAAATCAAGCTCATAACTAATCATAAGAATGGTTTTGAAGGTAAACGGATCAAGCTGAGCTACATATTGATAAGTGGGGGTGGGAATAGGGGAAGTGGAGGTGGGATTATCATAATTTACTAAGATTTTCAACTTACGGTTTGTAAATTGCAAAGGAACAAATCCAGAAATGTTTAGGGCTATGGCAATATTACTGGAATAAACGTAGAGTAGCCTGAGGTAACTATGTGGGAAGTGTACTTTCCAGCATATTATCCTAAATCCTTTTTCCCCTTTTCATTTATTATGAACGCAAATTAAAGAAAGTAAATCTAGAACATGAACAGACTCGGTGAAAAATTATTCCGTACAGATTTTCAATTTTATTAATTACTATATACATGTGTGTACTGCAATTACATGTACACACACACACACACACACACACAGCAGAAACAAAAAACATGTCATGTTCCTTACACTTACCATACAGGATTTTGTGTTTTATTTTAATGCTTCACATACATATATGAACTTGTGTTTCTCTTTGGTATTTCCTTTATCAGCTAGGTTAATGCAAATCGCCTTGGGAATGAAACACAACATAGAAGGCAAAAACCCAGAAAGTTTAATCCTAGATTCTGAGTTATAAAAGCTTAGGTACTTAGCCATACAGAAGAACTCAAGGGCATAGACAAGAGATCTAGGAGGAAACCTCTGAGGTTTCCATGCCTCCTAGCACAGAAGAGCATGCTTCAGGCTTGGGAAGGGAGAAAGTCAGAGGGAAAGCAATTAGTGCAGATTCAGAGAAAAGGGCAATAAGCCCTGGTGAGGTGCCAAGTAGTATTATGGAAACAGAGGAGAAGGGGTCAGGCTCTGCTGCATGGGTAGAGCGGGAACAGGTGGCTGATGGGGCCTTAGGCATCCATAGAGAGTTACTCTTGCTCCAGTGTGGTGCAAGGGCAGCAGAAAGTCTTCTGAGTACACTCAATAGATGTGGAAGTATTGCAGAAGAGCTGTAAAAAATGAAGGAATCATGTAGCTTAGCAACAACACAGACCTGTATGGACTAGTGGTCAAAGACCTGATAGGACCCTGGACATCTCAGGGGATGGCAGTGTGGACAGAGGCCATGGAAACTAAAGGACCCCTCCTTCTAACTTATACATAAGCTTTTTCTAACTTGCTGAGAGGTGATGGAGAGAGGGGTGGTCACATTTAGAGTTGACCGAAATAGGTTCCTACCATGCCCAAAGAATAAAGAAAGCTTTATTAAAATTAAAAATTAAGCTATAACAAAATAAAATTTTGTTCTTATAGGCTGACTTTGTCAAGGGAGGTTTGAAACCATTTACTTAGGTATGGGATCAGGTCAGTACAAATTTCCTCTCTTCTATACCCCTAATACAAGTGGCTGTCAGACCTGGTTGATTGTCATAATTACCTAGAGGGAGATTTGGATTCAGTTAGTATGTCTGCGGAGACTCTGATGATGGGCCAGGTTTGGGAACTTCTTAATACTGCATAAACCATTCTCTGACATGACAATACCCACAATATGAGGAATAGGCATGATTCATGACAAGGGGTTCAAAATGAATGTCACTAGGATATGATAAGGTATCTGGGTCAAGAAGGGCAGGAACAGGAGGTGCAATCAATATTGGAAAAGATTTCTCTGGTGATTCAAAATAATTTCAACAGATGTGAAATCTGGGAGATCTTTGAGTCAGCATACACACCCAGAATGTAGGGAAACTAAACTCCTATTTCAAGGGTGAAATAAGCTTGAAGTTCTCAAGCATTTGTGAAAAGAGGAAATTACTGCTACATCTGAGGTCTTAGGAAGTTACAGAAAATTAGAATATAAGCCTTGTCTTTTAGGCAAACAAAATTGATCAACTCAAACATCAAATAAAGATACTAAACGCCTAACTTTCTGTTTTTCAAATGGGAATGTTATAGTATCAGGGACGATGCTTTCATTTGCAAGTAACAGAACACAACTCAAATGGCTTAAGCAGTAAGAGGACGTGTTATCTCATAGAAAAAGGAGTCCAAAGGTAGGAAAATTTCTTCTGAAATTTCTGTTTTGTCATTTTTGTGGAAAAAGATGGTGACAGTCATTCCAAAATATCACATTCTCATACACCTTCTTCCAGCGTAGTAAAAGGGTCTTTTCTTTGTGTCTCTTTTTAGGAGGTTTAAAACCTTTCCCAATGCTCCCAGAGGCCCCTTAAACACCTCCTCCCAGGATTGTATCAAGTGCCCATATTTTAACCATGCACTGAAAAAGGATTGGGCCTGCAGTGGTTTCTACAGGATAATTGGTATTGCGCCGGCTCCCACCCCGCACGTGTGGGAAAGCACATGGCTTCAGGGAGGAAGCAGGAGCCTGAAAAAGGCAGAAGACTGATTAACCCACGAGGAGGAAAGGGAGGTTAGCTTTGAGAAACAATGTTTGCTTAAATTGTGACTTTAGGTGATTACTCTGGAGTGATAGTTCAGATATGAATGAAGGTCTGACAGGGAACCCATCCACCTAAGTGCTCTCTGCTCACCCTGGTGATGTGTGTTCTGGATAGACTAATCTTGATTGTTTTGTTTGTTTAAACAAAACATGATTAATAAGTTAAGCATGTTTTGCAACACCGTATAAGACTTTCTAGTGACTTTTACATGTCTGCTATTTGGAATTACCTTGTGCCACAGCCTCTTTGATGATACAGATAATACGCTGTAAGTCCATAAACACAGACAGCATAGAGTTGGACTCACACTTGCAATTGCTATTACCACTTCCACAAACTTAATGTTGTTCTCACTGGTATACAGCACGTTTGAGTAAAACGGGTGTTTCCCACTCCCAACAACAATGACACAGGAGTACATATTAACACTCTCTCTGTATGAATAGACTCAGATCTGCCCTTCAATCAGGTTTAAGAGCTCTACTTTCCGTGTCAAGCAGGACCTCAAAACAAATATCCTTACCATCCCCTCCTTTCCTTACAATTCTATTATTTCATCTTGATTTTCACATCTTCACTTTCCCTTGAAAGAGGGACCTATTAAAATTAGATGCCTCCGGGTAACATAACACTATATATGCATGACCCACCAGACTGGTTTACATTATATATATATATATATATATATATATATACATATATATATATATGCACATACACATTATATACATTAGATTACATTCCTGTTTTTGGCTCTGAAACATAATCCTGACTCATGAGTATGTACGAGGCAGACAGACTTTAGTTTAGATATTCATTTAACAACCTCAACATGTTAATATGACAACTTGTTAGAAATGAAAGCATCCTAGAAACCAATGATATTAGCAGAAGGCCCCACTAGGAGATACAATTCATGTAAAACCTTTAGCAAAATGCTAAACACGCTATTTATTGTGCTTACTATTACTCTTATGAAAACAGAGGGCTTCCCAGGCTAAGCAGAGTAATCAGTGTCTTTGCCGCATCTCAGGTCCCGGGACAGCATTCTGTAATTGGAAAGACAAGGCCAACTCAGAGAAGAGTCAGAGAACATTTAGGGTAAATAAAGGACCTGCTCAAATCACCAGCAGCTGTAAACTCAGTGCTAGGCAGTAGGGAATAGGAGGATGAAAATAGGGCCCTGCCCTCAGGCAGCCTCAACATGTGGGAGAATTCTAGAAAATTCGATAAATCTGAGAAGAGAAAAGCATCTGAAAAACTGTACAAATTAGATGCCTCTGGAAACTATAACACTATATATATATGACCCACTAGACTAATAGACTAAAGAGACCACCAGGACCAATAGGACTCATTTTTCTGTTAGAAGAAGTGATAAGTACCTCAAGGGCAGTTTAATTCTTATTTGTAATCTAAGTCCTAGTACAATTCCTTGAGTAAAATGGGTAGGTGCTCAATAAATATCTGCTGAATTAATTTTGAAGTATAAACTCAGAAAAACAAGGCAAGGCAAGGGGGCCAGACCAAATACTCCATCCCTTAGGCCTTCTTCTCTACTTTGTTTCAAATGAATGAGATACCCCTCTCGTTCATTTTCTCTTCAAACAAAAAGTATTTTTTGAGCATCTGTTGTTGTGCAAGGAAGTGCTGAACAGGATACTTTTAAAATACGGTTCCTGAATTCAAACAACCTTCAGTTTGGAAGAAAAAATAAACACCTAAACAGACACCCAAAATGCAAAGCAGAATGCAGGGTCACGTGAACAGTTCACACAGACAACTACAGCCTCTCGGAATGAAGGTTCACATCTGGGACATGTGACCCAGAAGAAATGCATAATGGAGGAGAGCATATGAGCTGAACCTTGAGTATAATATTTCAATAGGCAAAAATGTGTGCACCTGGGACAGAGGAGAGGCGCACATCACAAGCAGAGGGACCTCCAGGGGAAAGTTCTTTCATTTGCTTATTCAACCAATATTCTTAAGTATCTGTTATAGGTCAAGCACTGCTTTAGGTGCCAGTGATATAGTAGGAAACAAAATCAAAACCTTGCCTTCACAAAATTATAGAAAATCTCCAACTGCGCTTCCAGAATGTTTGTTAGTCTGTTTTGATAATGCACAGAGTGAAAGAGGGGAACAATAGAAAGGTCAACACAGGAAAGGTAGATTCCAGGGTTGGTACTTGACTGTGGACGACCCAAAAACCAAGCGAAAGAAGTTTTTAGACTTAACTCTGTTGACAAAGTAAGAGTCATTACAGGTTTCTCAACCGAGAAATATCTTAATCAAAGTGGTGCTTGAAAAGATTATCTGGGTAGCAGAGTCCAGGGCTGGGTGACTGAGGGTGTGGTTTGGAAGCAGGGAGAAAGACAATGCAGCGATTGCATTCTGTTGGGAAGAATCCAGCATAAGCATTGCTTCCTCTGAGATGCCACCCCTGATTCAATCAGTCCGGCTGAGGTGTACCACTAAGGTGTTCTCATAACAATTCATCTCATCTATGATAACACTTACTGCACAGTATTGAAAATGCCTGTTTATTAATTCTTATTTTTTTGCTCATCAAGAGGAAGAGATTAGGCCTAATTATCTTTGTGTTCCCAAGCGCCTAGACCACTGCCTGGCATGTAGCAGAAAATATTTGTGGCATGAAGTGAACAATCAAGTGTTATGGGTTGAACTGTGACCCTGAAAATTCATATGTTGAAATCCTAACCTCCAATACTCAGATGTGACCTTATTTGGAAATAGGGTCTTTGTAGAGGTAATCAAGTTAAAACGATATCATTAGGGTGGGCCCTAACCCAATATGACTGGTGTCCTTATAAAAAGGGGAAATTTGGACATAGACATGCATATAAGAACCTAATATGAACATGAAGATGACCATCTACCAATGAAGGAGAAAGGCCTGGAACAGACCCTTCTGTCACAACCTCAGCAGGGACTAACCCTGCCAACCCATTGCTTTTGAATTTCTAGGCTTCAGAATTGTGTGACAATAAATTTCTGTTATTTAAACCACCCAGTTTGTGGAACTTTGTTACAGCAGCACTAGCAAACTAATACAGTAAGTGAAAATGTTCAGCCAACTTGGAGAATCACCCAGAATCAGAGCTCAAGATTAAGATCATCATTAACTATAAATAAAGAGAGCTGATAACATGGGAGCAGAATACATTTCTGTGATAAATAATGCAGGAGGAAACACGGCAAAGGGCACCTTCTCAGTGAACACCCATGTTTATAAAACAGAAAGAGAAGCCAGGGAAAAACATAAAGAAGCAACAGTCAGAAACCTGCAGAATAAAGTTGCCTGGTAGAACCTCCCTCCAAATAATGAAAAAAAAAGTAATATGAATCGTAAATAAATAAATAGCCACCAAACTTCACAGAAGGAACCAAATAAGGAAGGGACACAGACAAATGTTCTAAATTTCAAAAAATTTGTGGCCCAGGAAAGGCTCTGGAGCAGAGTAGCATCCATAGGACGGCAGAGCTCCTAACCCAACACAGCCTCTTCCCCAGCTGTACTGCTGTTACAAAAGAGTCTGAGAATTTGCACAAGCACCCCCAAGTCTGAAGAGAAGCAAATGGACTAATCCTAATCTTTCCCTTCTCCAGCTCGAGAAGGGAACAATAGAGAGACTCTGATGATGGAGGCCCCACACTCAACTGGTGAGCGGAGAAAGGCGCCTGTCCCTTGGGAATGGCATACACCTTTAAGGTGGAGTGAATCTTGGTATAGATACTTAACAACACTTTAAAAGTGAGAATACAACCTGAGTATATGAGATGTATTTGGGTATACCTTATACCCAGAGATCTCATTCAGCCCTAAATCCCCTATCTACCAACGCCTCAACCCCACCAAAAATGTTCCAAGTACACAACTACCTAGTCCCCCAAACAAACAGACAAAAAGTCAATTCATTAAATTGCAACTCATATTGGCTAGATACAGGAAAGAAAAGAATTTCATCACTATTCAGAACAAGAGCAATTTTTTTTCACACACACACACTGTATTTTATTTTTACAAGAGATAAATCAACTGACACCAAGCATTGTAAATGGATGACCACAACAAAAGCAACAATGATTGCAATTAAAAAATATGGAATGCTTCACAAATTTGCGTGTCATCCTTGCACAGGGGCCATGCTAATCTTCTCTGTATTGTTCCAATTTTTAGTATATGTGCTGCCGAAGCGAGCACAAGAGAGTAATTCTTAAACTCTAATGTGCATTAGACTTTTCCTGAGATACTTGTTGAAAAGGCCTATTTCTAGGGCCTCCCCAGAAGGTGATCATATCATTCCAGGGGTCCTTCAATTACAGGTAGGGAAACACTGCTTGTTAACACAAATGGATTTTTAAGTGAGTGTTTTAGGTACTTAAGAAAATGAAATAAAGCATTTCTTACAGTATGAAGGAAAATGTTTTTGGGCAGAACAACAGAAGCAGGATGGTCCAGTCTGGGGCAGTGCCCCTAGGATTTCCGCTCTGCTATGTATTAATACTTAATACACGCCTTCATTTCACACTCATGGGTGAAGACAGTGACATTAGAACCCCTTCTGAAGGGGAAGAGAGAAGATGAATTCATTCATTCATTCCAGGCTTTTCACACATATGAGTTTTTCTAAGCCTACTTGTTAGCTATTGTCTACTGCGTATCTAAACATCTGCTTAAAGAGATTCTGTAAGGAATTAATGATGTCAGAAATATTGTTCTGTCCAAAACTGACGATAGATTAGCCCATTATCATATACTACTATTCAGCTGAATCAATTATGGAATTATCCAAATTATATGCAATCCTACAGCACAGTATATATAACCAGTACTAGTGTTTCGCTCTTGTGCATTGGGATGTCCAGGTCAGTTTTTCACGGGTGGCATTCTATCTGGTGGGTTGGACATTCACGCCAAACTGGTTGTCAATTATTTTGACACTCTATATTTGGTAGTCATCACACTGCATTTAATTTTATTTGTAGTCACGTTTTTGTTTTGTTTTGTTTTGTTTTTTGCGGTACGCGCGCCTCTCACTGTTGTGGCCTCTCCCGTTGCAGAGGCTCCGGACACGCAGGCTCAGCGGCCAGGGCTCACAGGCCTAGCCGCTCCGCGGCATGTGGGATCTTCCCGGACCGGGGCACGAACCCGTGTCCCCTGCATCGGCAGGCGGGTTCTCAACCACTGCACCACCAGGGAAGCCCTGTAGACATGTTTTGCATCACTTAAAACTCTTGTAAGCTCTTGTGGAGTAGGGTGGGAGGGGTGTCTTATGCAAATTTATATCTCATACAGAACTAAACCAGGGGAGGGGAGGCAAAAAAAAAAAATCCATGGTATTAATCAATCAATCAATCAAGTAAATGATCAGAGCTGATGTTTACATTTTGTTGCACTGGCTAGCAGGAAGATCCAATTTTCTCAGCTTCAAATTAAGTTAAAGCGTAAGGAAATAAGCCATATTTATCTGTAAATATCTCACATGACAAGGTCAACTTCTCAATTACTTACAGTCTAATTGGATTTATTTATGCTTTTTGCCTTTTACTGAGAGGCTGTACTTGATCATCTCAAAAGATTTCCTTTAATGGGATTTGATTCTGAAAAACTTGAGGAATGTGTTTTCATTAAAGGTCAGCTGTACTTTTTTTTTTCTTTTTAACTCTAGAAATAAGATTACTTGCATTTCACTCATTTGAATTGTGACCTTTTAATGAAATCCTCGTGGCTTGAAGGAATTCCCCTGACAAATAAACCACAGCGTGTGCAGCACCATCTTCTAGAACTGCCATATGTCCAGGAATAAGAAAAGATAAGCCTGTTTTTATGAAAGTTAATACAGACGACTGTCAGTTGCCAAATTCTTGATCCTGTGAGACGTGTAGTGTTTGATGAATGTCTGAGTAAAGTGCTGTGTCTGTGGGCGTCGTGGTGTCCACCGCACCCTGTTGCGATGTGAAATTAAACAGAAACCTCAACGTGCCTACTGGTGTCTCAGTGTCACATGGAAGGAGGCCAGGCTCCACCTTTGGGGTACCAGGTGCTACCACCAGTTCTGACAGACTTAAAAACTTGAAATTCACTTCTGAGGGAAGCTACTGAAATGCAGAATTGAGAATTGCTGGTTGGGGAGAAATAGCATTTAAGCTCATAAGTTGTGTTTGGAAATATTATGTATTATATAGTATAGAAGCTAGTATAGTTAAATTAGCTTTAGCTAATTCTGAGCTGTAGAGTCTGTGATCCCTCCAAATAAAATTTAGGAATATAACTTTGACTCATGCTTTTATTAAGTGTGTTGATCTTACACCTCTCAGTCAAACATCATTCACAGAATTCTCGTAATGCTGAGGATAGTAACAATGAAGCCTCTTTTCATTACTCTGTAAAATCCCTTCCCAGCCACAACTGTCAACCTACCCTTCTAATGACCCTAGCTCTTCTTTATTCTCTTCTAAGAATGCTTCTCTATTTATCTAATCTCAATCTTAATCCAAGACAAGTTCTAGGAAAAAAGGAAAAATGAGAAACATAACAAAAACTTAAAAGGAAAGAGCATAAAGTAGCAAAAGGAGCCTTGCCAATATGTTTGACAACAGAGAGCCAAACTTACTGTTTGGTATATATTTAATTTTCATCATAAGACATGTGTTGTGATAGGAGAAAGTTTAACTGTTGTGGCCTGTGTTGGTAAATCAATAACAACAGCGACAAGCCCCTGGCCATGCTGGGACACAATCCAAATGGAAAAAATAAGGGCTAGGCCTATGATAATGAAATAAGAGAGAGGGACTGTTCTTGAGTAGATCTGACATACTGTGATTCATCACGGTGGAGATTCTGGACCCTACTGTCTCTAAAGGGTGCTTGATGGAGGGTGTGACTGTTCTCAAACAACCACCCCTCTTGGTTAAAGGTGTCCTTGCTCACAGGAGCCACACACAAAGGTTAGAGACCCCCCTTTTGCTATACCCAAAGGCTTTTCCTGAGTTCTTATCTATGCTGATTTCCCTGCCATCCCACAATTCTGACTTCTTCCTTCCTTCCTGAAACCCTAACCTCGGCTGTCAGAACATAGCACTTTTCTAACTGGCCTCCTGCCTTTCCATCAGTCAGCTCTTTATCATTTTGTTCTGCTGGTTCCTTTCTTCACGCTCCTGCACTGGGGCTTTCTTTCTCAATCTGCGGGATTTTCCTGTTATCTGCCTGCTCTTACTACTATGGTAATGACTTTCAAATCTACATTCTGAAAAAAAAAAAAAAAAAATCTACACTCTGAGCTAACCTTTCATGTATGCCAGAGGCCGCTATTTGCAACTGCCCATAAACATTATAACTTGGACATACCACTGTCACAGAAAACCTAACTAATCCCCAAAGGAACTCATCTTGCCCAACTTCTACTTTCCACCAGTTGGCTTCTTTATCCAATACCTACACCAATGTTAATGGCTTGACTTTTCTTCCGATATAAAACACCAGACTCATCTTTGACTCTGCTCTTTCATCTCTAACTTGCAAACTGCTACAAATTAATTTGATTTTTTTTTTTTTTAGATGAAACCTTTCTCCACCATTTTCATGCTAACAACCAAAACTCCACTTCACCCTGTATTACTGCACCCAGGCTGGGACAACGCCTGCCTCCATGCTTATTTCCTTTAGATTCATGCTTAGGGTTGATATTATTACCAGAAAAAAAATCAGCCTCAAATACCACTTTTATTATATTTTCTCCCTCCTCAAGAACCTACAGTGACACCCCATTACAAATCACATCAAGTCCCAAGTTCTCAGCTCCGTTATCTGATTCCAGTTTACTTCCCACCACTCCCTACTACTCTAACGTTAAAATCTTTCTCTCCCTCTCTCTCCCTCTCTCCCTCCCTTATTCCTTCTCTCTCTCTCTCTTTCCAGTAAGCTATTTCCCACCTGTCCTCTCCCCTCCCCTCTTAACCTCAAAAGTTATCAGCTGTTTGGTTTTGCTCCTATCACATTTTTTCTACTAACAGAAATGGGAACTTAGAAATTTCAGAGGCTGCTTGTTAAAAAACCATTAGTCTAGTTGTATAGTACACAAGGATTTGTAAAGAGGGGAAGAGGCAGATAAAACCGGACAGTTAGACTGAGGCTGAATAATGACTATCCCTAAGGGCAAGTGTGTCTTATTTATTTATTATAGCTCTCAGGTAAAAACACTGAAACAATTGTGAAATCACCACAAAGCATGAACAAGTAAAACAAAATACCAAGGTCTCCCTTGTGACCACTGTGTATGAGATTTGTAAGGACAAACACTTCCTGCCACGGGAACTCAGCCACTGTGTGTCTCAGATGAAAGCAGTTCCTTTGCTTTCATAAATTAACCAAGAGGTTCAAAAGCAAGATGGCAACAAGTTCTGCTAAGCAACTTCTCTGACAAAGGTCGGAAAGACCTTTCTCAGTTGCCCAAATCAACCCGTGCCAACCTGGAATCCTCATTATCAGGGATTTTTGCAGTTAAAAAGCTGCTTTTATTGAAGTTTTAAACACTGGTACCTCTGAAAGGAATGCCCTTTTAATAATGAGTTATAGAAGCAAGCAAATCTATGAAATGGGTCGGTTAAACCTTAAGCAGAAATTCCCAAGGAAGAAGCAAAACCACAAATGACAGTCAGCTATCTCATTAGACCTCAGTAGTTTTATTCAAAAACTGAAGAGGTATTAACAGATCCTGTGAGGAGATTTGCAGGAAGTTTTCTTGAAGAAAGAAAGGGAGCTGACCCAGCATACCACAGGCAGTGCAACTAGGCACATCTGAAATCAACTGTTGCCTCGTCCTGAGGCAAGGGAGTAGGGCAAGCTGCTACCCAAGTTATCCAAGAGAATAACAACAGAATAACAACAGTGTCCACTTATCAAGGGCTCTGGGTCAGGTCCTGTGCTAGATGTTTCACTCACATTATCTACTTAATCCTCATACCAACCCTAGGCAAAAGGTATCATAATCTTCAGGTCACAGATAAGGAAACTGAAGCTGGAGAGACGTTAAGTAATTTGTTCCTGATCACACAGTTACTATGTTGCAGAGCAGGTATTCAGAGTTCAACAGGACCCTAGTCTATGCTTGTTTACTGCAGCACACAGCTTTCCAATGTGGAGGGTCCTAAGACGAGCAAGATGGCAAAACATACTTAGGGAATCAACCAACATTTATCAACACCATAGCAGGCCCTATGCTGGGATTCTGAAATAGACCAGACAAGCACCCACTAGGATGGCTATCATCAAAAAGACAGACAAGGACTTCCCTGGTGGCGCAGTGGTTGAGAATCCGCCTGCCAATGCAGGGGACACGGGTTTGATCCCTGGTCCGGGAAGACCCCACATGCTGCAGAGCAGCTAAGCCCATGCGTCACAACTACTGAGCCTGAGCTCTGGAGCCCGTGAGCTACAACTACTGAGCCTGTGTGCCACAACTACTGAAGCCTGCGCGCCTAGCGCCCGTGCTCCGCAATAAGAGAAGCCACCACAATAAGAAGCCCACGCACCGCAACGAAGAGTAGCCCCCGCTCACCGCAACTGGAGAAAGCCCACGCGCAGCAACGAGGACCCAACGCAGCCAAAAATGAATAAATAAAATAAATAAATTTATTTTTTAAAAAACAGACAGTAACCAGCGTTGGCAAGGATGTGGAGAATTTGGAACAATCATACGTTGCTGTTGGAACTGTAAAATGGTGCAGCCACTGTAGAAGACAGTTTAGCAGTTCATCAAAATACAGGCATGCCTTGTTTCATCAGTCTATATTCTATTTTTTTCATACATATTGTGCTTTTTACAAAATGAGGTTTTGTGACAACTCTGCATTGAGCAAGTCCTATCAGCGCCACTTTTCCAACAGCACTTGCTCACTTCGTGTCTCTGTGCCACATTTTGGTTAATTCTTGCAATATTTCAAACATTTTCTTTATTACTGTATTTTTTATGGTGATCTGTGATCAGTGATCTTTGATGTTACTATGTAATCATTTGGGGGTGCCATGAACCCCACCAAGATGGCAAACTTAATCAATAAATGTTGTGTGTGTTTTGACTACTTCACCAACCAGCCATTCCCCCATCTCTCTCCCTCTCCTCAGGCCTCCCTATTCCCTGAGACACAACAATATTGAAATTATGCCCATTTATAACCCTGCAATATTGTGAACCTATCAATACAATGACCCTACAATGGCCACTAAGTGTTCAAGTGAAAGGAAGAATTGCACATCTCTCACTTTAAAGCTAGAAGTGATTAAGCTCAGTGAGGAAGACATGTTGAAAGCCAAGACAGGCTGAAAGCTGGGCCTCTTGGGCCAGTTGGCCAAAAGTTGTGAATGCAAAGGAAAGTTCCTGAAAAAAATTAAAAGTGCTACTCCAGTGAACACATAAATGATATGAAA
This sequence comes from Neophocaena asiaeorientalis asiaeorientalis, assembly GCF_003031525.2. NCBI lineage: Eukaryota > Metazoa > Chordata > Mammalia > Artiodactyla > Phocoenidae > Neophocaena > Neophocaena asiaeorientalis. The sequence goes on along the minus strand of NW_020175221.1, from coordinate 2,623,386 downwards.
GCCAAACAGCCTTATTGTATATATGTAGAAAGTTTTAGTCGTCTGGATAGAACATCAAACCATCACAACATTCCTTTAAACCAAAGCCTAATCCAAAGTAAGTCTCTAACTCTTTTTAATTCTGTGAAGGCTGAGAGAGGTGAGAAAGCTGCAGAAGAAAAGTCTGAAGCTAGCAGAGTCTGGTTCATGAGGTTTAAGGAAAGAAGCCACATCCGTAACACATTGTAAGAGCACCAGGTGAAGCAGCAAGTGCTCATACAGAAGCTGCAGCAAGTTCTCAAGATCTAGCTAAGATCATTAACGAAGGTGGCTACACTAAACAGGTTTTCAATGGAGACAAAATAGCCTTATATAAGAAGATGATGCCATCTAGGACTTTCACAGCTACAGAGGAGAAGTCAATACCTGGCTTCAAAGCTACAAAGAACAGGGTGACTCTCCTGTTAGGGCTTAATGCATCTGGGGATTTTAAATTCAACCCACGGTTCATTTACCATTCTGAAAACTGTTAAGAATTATGCTAAATCTACTCTTCCTGTGTTCTATAAGTGGAAAAACAAAGCCTGGATGACAGCCCATCTGTTGAAAACAGGATTTACTGAATATTTTAAGCCCACGATTAAGACCTACTGCTCAGAAAAAAAGATTCCTTTCAAAGTATTAATGCTCATTGACAATGCACCTGGTCACCCAAGGGCTCTGATGGAGATGTAAGATGAAATTCATGTTGTTTTCATGCTTCCTAACACAACATCCATTCTGCAGCTCATGGACCAGTGAGTAATTTTGACTTTCAAGTCTTAGTATTTAAGAAATACATGCCATAAGGCTATAACTGTCATAGTGATTCCTCTAATGGATCTGGGTAAACTAAGTAGAAAACCTTCTGAAAAGGATTCACCATTCTATATGCCATTAAGAGCATTTGTGATTCATGGGAAGAGGTCAAAATATCAACATTAACAGGAGCTTGAAAGAAGTTGATTCCAGTTCTCACAGATGACAAGAAAGCGTTCAAGACTTGAGCAGAGAAGTCCCTGCAGATGTGGTAGAAGAAGCAAGAGAACTAGAATTAAAAGTGGGCCCTGAAGATCTGACTGAATTGCTGCAATCTCATGATAAAACTTTCATGGTTGAAGAGTCGCTTCTTATAGATGAGCAAAGAAAGTGGTTTGTTGAGATGGCATCTACGCCTGGTGATGATGCTGTGAAGATTGCTGAAATGACAACAAAGGATTTAGAATTACATAAACTTAGTTGATAAAGCAGCAGGGTTTGAGAGAATTGACTCCAATTTTGAAAGAAGTTCTACTGCGGATAAAGTGCAATCAACCAGAATTGTGTTACAGAGAAATCGTTCGTGAAAGAATCAATTGATGGGGCAAACTTTATCGTTGTCTTATTTCAAGGAAATGTCACTGCCACCCAACCTTCAGCAACCACCACCCTGACCAGTCAGCAGCCATCAACAATGAGGCAAGACCCTCCACCAGCAAAAAGACTATGACTCACAGAAGGCTCAGATGATGGTTAGCATTTTTAGCCATGAAGTATTTGATAATTAAGATACGTCCATTTTTTAGACATAATGCTGTTACACACTTAACAGACTACAGTATAGTGTAAACATAATTTCGATATGCACTGGGAAATGAAAATATGACTCCCTTTACTTCCATATTCGCTTTATTGTGGTGGTCTGGATCTGAACCTGTGATATCTCTGAGGTATGTACGCCTGTAGGTTGTGACAATTCTGTTTAAATTAGTGAAGGTAATGTAAAACTGAATGCAAACTGAACAACAGAGGTCCCCTCAAAATCTCAAAAACACAGTTGGCAAAGCACTTACTAGGTTTTCCAGCCCTGCATAGAAGGGTGTTGTGAATGAAGGTTTTAAAAGAAAGAATCATCTCTAGAGAGGAGAACAGAATTAGACATTTTTGCTTTAATTTTACCAGTCTTCTCACCTAGAGAATCCACTTGCACATTTACTCCATCTTGGCTTTGTCTACATATATGATCAATTTTAAATGAATGACTTGGGATTCTAGTTTATGAGCCAGTTTCTTGGGTGTGGCTGGCCTTGTATTAGCTCACTAGACCCTAAGAATATACTCCTCCCCACCAAACACATGAAATGATTTATGTATCTAGATATCCAAATTGGCCAGTGTGAGGACTGTCCATAGCAACCACATACAGACACGGCTTCCAAGAGAAGTGGGCAAAATCATCTGGAAGACCTTACTTTGCTACAGTGATCATAATTTTTATTTTTTTTGCAGTATGTGGGCCTCTCACTGTTGTGGCCTCTCCCATTGCGGAGCACAGGCTCCAGACGCGCAGGCTCAGCGGCCATGGCTCACGGGCCCAGCTGCTCCGCAGCATGTGGGATCTTCCCGGATTGGGGCACGAACCCACGTCCCCTGCATTGGCAGGCAGACTCTCAACCACTGCGCCACCAGGGAAGCCTTACAGTGATCATTCTTAACATTAAGTGGAAAATTCAGCGCTGGAGACTCACCTGCTTTACTTCTCCTAAAATCCCTATCCCACGAAAAGCATCACATGGACACACTGCAGCTAACAGAAATTGTAAGTGGACCGTACAGGGTGTGTGAATTGATAACCTTAAACTCAAAGCACACAGACAGTTTTAAAGGGTGGCCTTTAAATATATGCTAGCAAGCTACTGTAATGAACTGAAATCAAGACTCCTATTATATTATACAATAACCAGCCTACAGGACTTCCCCTAACAGTTGTGATTTTAATTGGATTAAAGAATTTCTAGCATGTTTTCCCTCTAAACAACCCACATGAAAATACTTGTCATTCTTTAAATGCTTTTGTTCACTCCCTCCTATATAGGCACATAAAACTATGGAAAATACTAGCCAGATAAAAAACATATATCTAGAATCACAGAGCTGAGAAAGAATTTAAGAATTATCTAAACCTACTCCTTAAATTCAGATAACTAAATAAGCAGATGAGTATTTTATTTTTCCTTTAGCATCGCTCAGAGTGAAATCAGAAAAACCCTGGAAAAGTTATCTGTCTTTGCTTAGTCTTTTCATTGGAAAGCAAGAACTAAAAACGGTGATTTAGGTTTGCTAAGGCAGAGATGGAAAAATGGAGTTATGTTGCAGCCTAGAAGTTATGTCGGTTTTTATCTCAGATCCATGGAGTAAAGAGACACCTCGGGCAGGTCTGAGGCATGTCCTGGAACAGTGTGGGATAATACTAATCATAAGGCCAGAAGCTGTCTGAGCTCTGACAACTTGCTCTAGACCTGAGGTCTGGGCAATTTTAATCTGAGTCGCTATTTCCTAGCTACAAAATGGAGGTAATATACACCCCTCAGGAAGGTTTTGTGAAGTTAACTGCATGATTAACCTTAAGCACTACACAGTCTAAAGGCCTTACTTCAACAGATTGGGATCAATAAGCTAAGATGAATTCCTGGAGGCCATGGAGTGAATGTTATTCACGTGAATCCCAGCACAACCCACAGCACTACAAAGTTAATTCTAGACAAACAGGCCAAATCATACCATAACAGGATTCTGAAACAAGGTCAGCTCTGGTCATCTCAACATGTAGCTCTTGGAAAAATATACAGTGACAGTTCAGCTTCTCTTCAAGTTGTGATACTTTAAAAATTTGAAAGATTAACCAGTATATGCAGGAACTTATTAGCACATGATTGATAGGTATGCATTTTCAATTACTGGAGAAAATATAGATGATTCAGTAAATGAAGCTAGACAAATGGGTAACCAATTGGAAACAAATAAATTGGAATCTACAGCTCATACCAAAATAAATCTCAGATGCATCAAAAACTGAAACATAAAAAAATGAAACTATAAAAATACCTGGTGACTGAGGGAAAACTCAGTAAAGGGTACACAAGATCTCTGCACTAATTCTGTGAATCTACAGTTATTTCAAAATAAAAAGTTAAAAAAATACTTGGTGAACCTGAGATAATTATTTTATAATACTGAAATGAGGAAGACCTTTCCAACCGTGACAGTTGGAAGTTTGTAAAGATGTAAAACCCACCTAAAATTAAGTATTTGTGCATGTCAAAAGCCTAATTATATACAAAATCAAAAAACAAGTCAAGGGTTTCCCTGGTGGCGCAGTGGTTGAGAGTCCACCTGCCGATGCAGGGGACACGGGCTCGTGCCCCGGTCCGGGAAGATCCCACATGCCGCGGAGCGGCTGGGACCGTGAGCCATGGCCGCTGAGCCTGCGCGTCCAGAGCCTGTGCTCCGCAACGGGAGAGGCCACAGCAGTGAGAGGCCCGCGTACCACAAAAACAAAACAAAACAAAACAAAACAAAAAACAAGTCAAACAGAAAGAAAAATAGATGCATCTCATCTCCCAAAGGGCTAATTTCCTCAATATATGAAGACTCCCAGCAATTTTTTTTAACATCTTTATTGGAGTATAATTGCTTTACAATAGTGTGTTAGTTTCTGCTTTATAACAAAATGAATCAGCTATACATATACATATATCCCCACATCTCTTTCCTCTTGCGTCTCTCTTCCTCCCACCCTCCCTATCCCACCCCTCTAGGTGGTCACAAAGCACCGACTTGATTTCCCTGTGCTATGTGGCTGCTTCCCACTAGCTATCAATTTTACATTTGGTAGTGTATATATGTCCATGCCAGTCTCTCACTTTGTCTCAGCTTATGCCAGCAAATTAATAAGAAAAAAGCCAACAACTTGACAGAGAAGTGGATAAAATATATGAATAGTTTATAGAAAAGGAAATAGAAATAACTCTAAAAAAGATATCCAACCTCACTCAGCAATGTAACAAGTTCAAAGTTAGAGTGAAATACCATTTTTACTTTATTACATAAAGTCTGATAACATACTTTGCTGGCCAAGGTACAGCAAAACAGGCACCCTTGTACATTGCCGGTGGGAATTTAGACTGGTACAACCTCTGTCGGAGTGATTTGGCAATATCTGTTGCTATGCAAATATTCTAGGTATATACTGAACACTTGTGTGAAAGGTACACATAGAACAGTTTTTACAATTTTTAATAGCAAAAGAAGTGGAAACTAACCAATGTCCACCAATGTGAGACCTGTTAAAAAACTGCCATATTCATACCAGGAAACACTATGTAGATATAAAAAGGAATGAAGTAGCTTTTTCAAAGCTGCTATGGAATAATCACTAAAAACCATAATTAATGCCAGGTACAAGATAAATACTTCCTTATCTCTGGAAAGGTTGGTAAGATATTGGTAACAATGGTTACTTATCTTAATAAAGTTAAAAATTAACACATCATCTATATTTATTAATGTTTCCCAAACTTTATGGCCACACATAAAAGGGAGTGAGCCAAGCAGTAATGACCATAATCACGTACTGAGCCCTTGGTATAGGGTTTGAAGCTAAAGCATGCTAAAAAAAGATTCACTAAGCAGGGAAGAGCACATTATCAAAACAAGTCAAACTCACCAGTAGATGGTATCGATTTATAAAAATTTGATGTAGACATCAATATACTGAAAACCAGCTGACAGAAATCAGGTGTCATTTATCTTTGTAGCTCACTCACTTCCTCATTTCCCAACCTAGCATACACTCTTAAAACAAAGCAGGTATTCAAATGTTCATTAATAACTAACAGATTGAAAGGATGACTGGATGGGATAGATGGATAGATGGATGGGTGGGATAGATAAAAAGATGGATGATTGGAAGAAAGAGTAGATATTGAAGGACTGTGATCTCTCTCTGCTCCCGTTTCCTTCTGACACTGGGCCAGCCTTAGTCTCCTTATGCTCCCCTATATAAATGGGAGGTGCTGGAATTTACAAATAATTAAGAAACATGATGGTAACCTCCACACAACTCGGTGGATAATTACTAATAGAGTTGGCAAAACAATGCTCCCACCTTTCCCCACCCCTCCGAAATGTCCATGCCTTAATCCTTGGAATCTCTAAGGGACTCTACAGATCTAATTAAGGTTACAGACCTTAAAGTAGGGAGATTATCGTGGATTATCCAGGTGGGCACAATATAATCACACGAGCCGTTTCAAGCAGACAGCTGTCTCTGGTTGGAAGAAGAGAGGAAGACAGAGAGATTGGACGCAGAAGGATTCAGTGCACTGTTGGTGGCTCTCAGATGTAGCAGCCCACATTCAAGGACTGGAAAGAACTCCCCTAAGATCTTAGGCAGCTCTTGCTGATAGCCAGCAAGGACACACGGACCTCAGTCCTGAAACCACAAGGAACTGAATTCTGCCAGCAGCCTGAATGAGCTTGGAAATGGATTCTTTCTAGAGGCCTCTGATAAGAGCCAAGATAGCCAGCACCTTTGAAACACAGAGCAGAGTGATCACCCTTGCCAACCTGGACTTCTGACCTACAGAACTATGAGATAATAAATTTGTGCTGTTTTAATCCACCAAGCGTGTGATAATTTGTTATGTTAGTAATAAAAAATGAAGACTTCCTGTTTAGCTTAAGAATAACTTGTGGAGCCTGTTCCATGTGAGGCCCTGGGCCAAGTGTTTAGGGTAGAAAAGTGGGCCACGCTCTCAAGGAGCTCGCAAGCTCAGAAACCATTAAACAATGCTATGATACAGTTTAGCACAGCGCACTGCAGGAGTACAGAGAAGGGTACCTAACTGTGTGACGTCCTCAGATGCTTTACTTACTACTCCTCCAATCTCTCCCTCCTCCAATGAATTGGACCACCAACCTTCTTACAAGTCAGAAACGGAAAGCCATCCTAAACTCCACTGACCCCTCCAGACCTGTGATTTATATCATCCTAATAATACTTCTCCTAAAAGTCCCTTCTCTTTCCCTCACCCCCATTTCTTCCCCCAACCTCTGACTGCTACTTTCTGACCTTTATCATCTCTTACCTAGATTACTATAATGACCTCTCGATTAACCTTCCTGACTCAACAGCCATCCATTTCCCCAAATCCATTTCCCCCAATCCACCAGGGTCATTTTTCCAAGGATTAAATTGAGCATGCCATGTTCCAGCTCAAAATCCTTCAAAGACTGCCTGCAGTTAAAGTCTAACTCCTTGGCTACTCTTAGCAACCCCTCTAAGTTCTACTAGAGCCAAAACTGTCTCTGCTTGGCTTCTAATTCCAGTGCCTAGGAAGGGTCTGGCACATAGGTGTTTCTTGGAAAGTATTTGCTGAGTAAATAAAATCAACCCCTGCTGACGCTGCAGCCTCACTGCTTCCCTTTCAGCAGCCCCTGTTCACTATGCTCCTATTACCCTAGCCTTCATAGTCCCAGCCTACTCCACCTTCCCTCTCTCTTTGTGCTCCACCTTCCCCTCATGGCTAAAAAGCCTCATTCACCTGACTGGTAAGCAGATCTCATTTTTGTTAAATTTTGCCCTCCTCTAACAGGGTTATGCTCGTCTTACAGCTCTGTCTAGTCTCTTCTGAGCCCCTGATATAACTGTCTCCTCTTCTACCACAGCATCTGCGGCAAACCCTCTAGTACAACGCTCCTCAAAGCTGGCCTGTGGACTGGTGCTGGTGTCCAAATGGTTTATTACCATTCTGGTCCAAGGTAAGTCCAGAAATCAGGTGTAAGTACTTCGAAATGTTTATGGCAACTTGACATTGCAGGGACATCCAAGTATGTGATACTTGTTGAACAAGGTATACGCCAGTTTGGATGTTGTTGAATTAGGGTGGTGAGTCACACGTGGTGCAAACTGTATCTTAATCATGTGCAACAGGACCACTTATTGGTCCGTGATAGAGCAAAAACAAAGAACAACTCAATTGGTCCACCATCACAGAAAGTCTAAGGAGCACTGCTCTAACTCACTCAGGTACGTTCCCATCTTCCACCTTTTGGGATGTTGTTGGCTGCCTGAGACAATGCAGATGTTCCATAAATCTCAGTGAATAAATTAATAAAGATGTGACTGATAAGAAGACTTCCTAGAGGACATGAGATCTGAGCTACTTCTTAGTGGTTGGCAGGAATTGGGCACTTTGGGGTAACAGCATGGGCAAATGCACTGAAGAAGAAGTGCAAATGAGGAATAGCAAGAAAAGATGGTAGGACTTCCCTGGTGGCACAGTGGTTAAGAATCTGTCTGGGGACATGGGTTTGACCCCTGGTCCAGGAAGATCCCACATGCCATGGAGCAACTAAGCCCGTGCACCACAACTACTGAGCCTGTGCTCTAGAGCCCGCAAGCCACAACTACTGAGACTACGTGCCACAACTATGGACGCCCACGTGCCTAGAGCCCATGCTCCGCAACAAGAGAAGCCACGCATTGAGAAGCCCACACACCGCAACGAAGAGTAGCCCACGCAGCAATGAAGACCCAATGCAGCCAAAGATTAACTAATTAATTAATTAACTTTTTAAACAAAGAAAAGATGGTGCATAGGCAATGGAAAGTTTTCAAAAGGTGAAATATTATGCCGAAGCATAATGATGTCGAAGAGCTCAACCAGATGGTTCTGCCAGAGTCCAACCACCCTGACCCCCTCCCTCAAGCTTACCCCAGCAGCACCCTCTCAGTAAGCGTGTGCAAGCCTTAGCAAAGGCAGAGGGAGTCCCTGAAGGGTTTTAAACCAGTGTTGTGACCTAGCTCACGAAGGATGAATGTCAGGGGGTGAGAAAGGCAGGGAGACCAACTAGGATTTAACTGCAATCATCCCAATGAGAAATGCTGAAAGCCCTCAACAAGGGCAGAGATAATTTAGTGACATGCAGTGGTGGTAGACACAAAGTCAAGAAATATTTGTGAGGCAATACAGGAAGGGCTTGGTGATTCGCTAGACAGGATAAAGACACAGGGTGGCGTGACTAAAGTTTCTGGTTTGGTGGAGTGAGTATGTGCGTGGTGGTGTCACCAGAGGAGATAAGGATCACAGAAAGAGGAACAGGTTTAAGAGACAGGGAATTCATAAATTCCAGTGTTACAAGCCTGTGGGACATTCAGGTGGAGATGGCCAGCAGGCACTTGGGAGAAAGGTCAAGGCTGCAGATACAGATTTGGGAAGCTTTCACATCTAGATGGTGATTAAAACCAGTTGTGGATGAATGAGAAGAATAGCGGTCTAAGCATTTCTCCAAAGAAGATATACAGATTGCCAACGCACACATGAAAGACTGCTCAACATCATTAATCATTAGAGAAATGCAAGTCAAAACTACAATGAGGTATCACCTCACATCAGTCAGAATGGCCATCATCAAAAAATCTACAAACAATAAATGATGGAGAGGGTGTGGAGAAAAGGGAACCCTCTTGCATTGTTCGTGGGAATGTAAATTGATACAGCCACTATGGAGAAGAGTATGGAGGTTCCTGAAAAAACTAAAAATAGAATGACCATATGACCCAGCAATCCCACTACTGGGCATATACCCTGAGAAAACCATAATTCAAAAAGAGTCATGGGGCTTCCCTGGTGGCGCAGTGGTTGAGAGTCCGCCTACCAATGCGGGGGATGCAGGTTCGTGCCCCGGTCCGGGAGGATCCCACATGCCGCAGAGCGGCCGGGCCCGTGAGCCATGGCCGCTGGGCCTGCGCGTCCGGAGCCTGTGCTCCACAACAGGAGAGGTCACATCAGTGAGAGGCCCACGTACCGAAAAAAAAAAAGAGTCATGTACCACAATGTTCACTGTGGCTCTATTTACAATAGCCAGGACATGGAAGCAACCTAAGTGTCCACTGAGAGATGAATGGATAAAGAAAATGTGGTACATATATACAATGGAATGTTACTCAGCCATAGAAAGAAACGAAATTGAGTTATTTGTAGTGAGGTGGATGGACCTAGAGTCTGTCACAGAGTAAGGTAACTCAGAAAGAGAAAAACAAATACCATATGCTAACGCAAATATATGGAATCTAAAAAAAAAAAAAAAATGGTTCTGAAGAACCTAGGGGCAGGACAGGAATAAAGACGCAGACGTAGAGAATAATGGACTTGAGGACACAGGGAGGGGGAAGGGTAAGCTGGGACGAAGTGAGAGAGTGGCATGGACATATATACACTACCAAATGTAAAACAGATAGCTAGTGGGAAGCAGCCGCATAGCACAGGGAGATCAGCTCGGTGTTTTGTGTCCACCTAGAGGGGTGGGATAGGGAGGGTGGGAGAGACAAGCAAGAGGGAGGGGATATGGGGATATATGTATATGTATAGCTGATTCACTTTGTTATACAGCAGAAACTAACACAGCATTGTAAAGCAATTATACTCCAATAAAGATGTAAAACAAACAAATCTGACAGAAACATCACCCTGAATTCTTAGCATCGCACCATCTGTGTTTCATCCTTTTTTTTCCCCTCATGTGTATTCCTTCATTTGTTGAGCATCTCCCCCATGGTTGCATATAAACTTTGTGAGAGTAAAGAAAATAAATAAATAAGTACCAGGGATGTAATATACAATGTGATAAATATAATTAACACTGCTCTACGTTCCATATGAAAGTTGTCACGAGAGTAAACCCTAAGAGCTCTCAACACAGGGTAGAAAAATGTTTTTATTTCTTTAACTCTGAATCTATATAAGACAATAGATGTTCACTAAACTTATTGTGGTCCTCATTTCAGGATGTATATAAGTCAAATAATTATACTGTCAGCTTAGAGCTTATGTATGTCAATTATATCTCAATAAAACTGGAAGGGGATAAAAAAAAAGGGAGGTGTAAGAGAGCTGATAAACCAGAGGCTGTGGTTCGAAGCAGGGATATTAGAATTGATGATTTTTTCTTGGCACATTTCCAGGTGAAGAGGCCCAGAGATGTGCTATGAAAGCAGGCAATTACAGTCTAGTAGAGCTTATCACAGTTGGGTCAGACAACAAACTTTGTCTAATGAGGCTACTCGTAGTTGGCCTCTGAAAGGGTTTTGAAGTCTCCCAGAGAGAGAGAGGATGGGGAGATGCCAAATCAAGTCAGATGCCAAAGTCCACAATGTGTGTGGGACTGAAGAGGGAAATGATGGGCAAAGAGGTTTAAGAAAAGCAGAGAGCAAAGCTGGAGAGGGAGGCATCCAGAAAAGGAGAGTTTTGTTTTACTTGCCCACGGAAGTGAAAAAGTAAGTTTGATTCAGATGTGGCAATGGGAAGATAGGGGAATTCTGGCCAGTCCATCCAAATGCGTAGTACCTTTGAATACGAGAAAAATCCTCCATTTCTCTCACCCCCAACATCAAACCCATCAGCAAATCCTGACAACGTTGTCTCCTAAATATATTTTTAGAATCCAAGCACTCTTCACTCTACTGGTGGTCCAAGTCACTTTTCGTCCTACCGGTGGTCCTCCCTTATCTGAATGACTGCAATAGCCTCTCAACTGGTCTCCCCGATTTCACCTTTGTCCATCTCCAATGTATTCATCACACTGAAGAAAAAAACAAAACAAAATAAAAACACCCAACTCATGTCACTTCTCTGCTTAAAATGCACCAATGTCTTCCCACTTCACTCACACTAAAAGTCAAAGTTCCTGTAAGTGGCCCTGACTACCTCTCTGACCTTTCCTCCTCTCACCTCTTCTCTTACTTAGCTAGTGTCAGCCACACTGGGCTCCTTGTCCTTTCTTGAACACGCCAAGAACAACCCTGCCTTAAAGCATCTGAAACCACTGTCCCGACAATGTGGAATTCTCTTCTTGCAGATACCTGCATGCTCCTTCACTTTTTTCGGATCTCTGCTAAAATGTCACCTTCATCACCCCATCAACATGCACTTCCCTGTCTTTATTGCTTTATTTTTCTCCATAGCACTTTTCATCATTATTTTTATATATTTCACCAACATTCTATATTTATTTGTTTATTGTCTGATTCCCTCCACTCCCCAGTAACACTCTGGAATATGAGCTCCTCGGGGGCAGGGATCTTTTTCTGTTCTGTGCATTGCTGCCTCTCTAGCACCTGAGATGGTGCCTGGGATGTGTCAGACATGCAAATATTTGTTGAGTGGATGGATGGATGAACCTTTTCATAAGGAATGTGTGGGCATGGGGTAAGGGGAAGAGCCATGATTCAGTTATTTTTGGCAGGCGATAGCACTGAAGATATGATAGTTTGAACACAGTGGAACAGGGTTTCAAAGGATAAAAGACAGAGCTGAAGGTGTGGTTAACAGTAGGAGGAGACAACAGAAAGGCTGCAATACCTAGTAAGGTGTATCTCTTATAGGCAGTAACCAAGAATCACAAGAGGAAGGGTGGAAATCAACTGACCTCAAATACTTCGCCTTTGAGACAAGCCAGAATTGGCAGTAACAGGTTCATTCTGGGTGGGGATGGGAATAGGGAATGGAGCCTCATCAGGGGAGGGAGATGGTACCCAGAGTAGATGGGTAGGTCATGTGGATTGATGACTCCTAGAGAGAACAAAAAATCTGAACGTAGGGAAAGTATTATAACACACATGTGCATAATAGCACACATCCCTAAAATATACAGAGAAGCCCATAAAAGGAAGAAAAACAAATCGTCCTCAAAAAGAAGTGTGGATAAGAAAAGTAACCAACAGTAAAGACTAAATTAATTCATCCCGCTTTCTATTTCTGGATACAATTCATTTATCCAGCCTCATCCAGGACTGCAGCGTTCCATAGAAGTGAATGTTTTAGATACGGAAATGCTTATCTGTAGGTGTAATCACTTCAAAAAGTGCTTCTGATAGAAAAATGTAAAACATTTTTTAAAAGATTTCAACCATCTTATACACTGAAACTTTCTGGATGATTCAGGGATATTAGTAAGACCAGCAGTATCACAGCACTGCTCTCTGGGCCTATCCATGTCTACAGCTATGGACCTTTGCCCTACACTAAAAAGTTCCAAAACCCGTGTCTGCTTCTGATGTATTTCCTGTCTCCTCCCTATTAGCTTGTTAGCCACTACATTGTCTGTTAACAGCATTCCTGGTTCTATAAGACTCCATTCTTTCTAACTTGCTGCCCTTAATCTGCTATGGGATGAGAAACTAGATAAACAATGATGCTGGAATGTTTAAAATAATGCTATATGGAAAAATAAATAAATAAAATAAAATAATGCTATATGGGCTGTGATTAAAAACCAGAGGATCTCCCTATGGGTCAAGTACAGATTTACTCAATGGACTTCAGGACACTGTCTTCTCTGCTCAGGGATGATCTCCCTGCTTTCTTACTGATTTTCAATAGCATTTTGCAAATGAAACTTCATAATAAACGGCCCCTGGGTTAGCAGACTTGTTCCTGTATCTACACCATATTCTTCATTCAGTTCTAATAAAATGTTATTAAGGTGTCTCAGTGCTGTTTCACAAATTAAAAAGTAATACAGATTGAGAACAACAGAGGATCTGCATTTATTCCATGTCTGCAAAAGACATCGCCAATTGAGAACAAAATTTATAATTTGATTATTTTAGCTGAAGAAGAGGTTTTCCCAGGGAAAAACACAGTTACATTCCTAAGCTAGGAGACAAATGGATTTAATGCATAATGTATGTAAAATACAATACATTTATAATAAAGTATAGTATTGCTAAATAGCATTACTTAATTTTTAAGTTAAATAATTTTGATATGAATGATTCTAGAATTAACAACTTAGAAAGACAAACATATCCCCCCACTATTTATCTGGATAGAAAAATAGAGTTTAGTTCAATATTATCTCAGTGTGGGCGCCTCCAGCTATGACCCTTTCAAACAATAGCTCAACATCAAAGAGAAGTTGCAAACCAATGCAAGATTAAAACAATGACTGCCCTATAAAAGTGGTCACAGCAAATATTTACAAATGTCTTTCTAAATAAACAAAGAAAGACTTTTCCTTTCCAGTTAGTTTTACAGGAAATACTTAAATGATTTCCAAGGATTTTTCCCTTGGTGGGGGAGGAGAGGCGAGGGAGAAATTCTAATGATTCTGGCTTTATCTACCATTATGAGTTTCAACCATCTGATCTTTGAAATATATCAACAATTGCTAAATCTCTAAATACCCCATCATGAAGGAATTGCCCAGAAAAAGCCACTGATTAAAAGTCTCAAACTCTACAAATGAGCATGTAATTTGTTCACTTAACCTGCAATGATTACCAAGGAATAAAAACAAAGGAATTACCAGTATCTCAGTCAAAACCTTCCTCTGATCCAGTTTCTCTAAGACCAATTTTGACACCACAATCTACCCATGTTTCCAGGCTCCAAACCTTGGCCTCCTACCCTTCCTTCTTCTAGATCTTCCTTTTCTTCACTTTTCCTTTACTTTCTCATTCCTTTCCATCCATACAGCAGACACCTGTCCAGGCTCTGTGCTGGACCAAGGGATCAATCTTCCCTGATTCACACCCTAGTTTCCTCTCCACTGACAGTGACAAGCCAGCAACCTGAATCGTCCAGCAATTCTCTTGGCCAAGTAAATTTTCTTGCTATTCTCTAAATTCTCTCTATTACACCCTCACAATAACTGAAATAGGAATACATTCATCAGAGACTTTTAGGATTTTGCTTTTTTTAAAAAAAGTTATCATGTATTCTTAAGATCATAAAGATTATTTCTACTACTCATAAAAACCCTCTGCTTTATTAATGTAACAGAGTTTATGCCTAAAATTGTCTTGTTTTTATTCTACTTCAGATAAAGTATTTATAGCTTTAGGAAAATATATTAAATGTACATAGTATGGGACGTTATGAGAACATTTTAAACTGCTGACTTGGAACTTCCCTGGTGGTGCAGTGGTTAAGACCCCCCCTGCCAATGCCAGGGGACACGGGTTCGATCCCTGGTCTGGGAAGATCCACATGCTGCGGAGCAACTGAACCCATACACACAACTACTGAGCCCGCGCTCTAGAGCCTGTGTGCCACAACTACTGATCCCTTGTGCCACAACTTCTGAAGCCCACACACTCTAGGCCCGTGTTCCACAACAAAAGAAGCCACCACAATGAGAAGCCGGTGCGCCGCAACGAAGAGTAGCCCCTGCTCACCGCAACTAGAGAAAGCCCGCACGCAGCAATGAAGGCCCAACGCAGCAAAATATTTTTAAAAATAAATAAATGAAATAAACTGCTGACTTTTATGTACCCAGTTCACACTTTTGCCCTGTACTAGCCCCCAAAATAGACGAGTTTAAAAAATTCATTTGGTACAGGTGGACACTGCATTTTAAATTGAACACCGAGAATGTAGAAATAGCAAAGTTATGGAAATATATTGTCAGATTATTTAATAACATATTAATACTTACCTACATGAAATAAGCACTGCTAAGTAAGTTTCTGTTGTTTTTAATCTTTTCTTATAACTGTTTGTATAGTTTGTTAAGTGGACTGTATACCATCCTATTAGCCAAGAATTTCTAAACTATTGCCCTTTTAGTCATAACCTGATTTATAAGTATTTTTTAAACTTCCTGCTGATTGGATATTTGATGGCATTAATGGATTATTTTTAACTTTTTAGGTGTGATAATGGTACTGTGGTAATTTTTTTAAAGTCCTTATCCTTTGGAGATACACCAAAATATTTACAGATGAAATAAGATTAGCCATGATCCTGGGTGATGTGTACATCTAGTTCATTATAGTATTCTCTCTGCTTTTATAAATGTTTGGAAATTTCCATAATATGAGTTTTTAAAACAAGAAAGAAAGAAAATTTCCATGTTAAAAATGCTTTTAAGGTGGTGGTGGTGGTTGTTTTTTAAGTATACTAGGAAATGGTTTGTTCTTCAACTAAGTAGTTCCCAATTTTTTTCCCCAAGAAAAACTCTGACAACCTTTGAAAAAATGCCTACAAGAGGCTGCAAAGTAATTTACCAAAATGTTAGCACGCAAAATTTCTGGTTGGTGGGATTATGGGTGAGGGTGATGTCTGTTTTCTTTTTGTTACAAGTTTGTTTTGTTTTGTTTTTTTGTTACAAGTCTTCTATATTTCTAAAATCAGCATACAATCTATTATCGTAGTCAGAAAGTAGTCTAACTTTTCTGATTATGTGAAAGTATGATTTTCCATGTCAAGCATAGAGAATCTATCTATATCATAAACCTTTTTCCTATATTTACCATGAAAAATATTAATGAAAAACATGAACACAAAAGTCCAGTTATCCATGCACAAAACGACCTTGGTACGACAGCAGGATGGAAAGGGTGAGTTTTGACCGTCACCGGGGAAATGTGTGCTAAAGAAGGTAATATTGGAGTGATAGAAAGATTGGGAAGATTTTTGTCTCATTTTCGCAAGACAATCTGATTGACGAATACAACTGAGTGCTCATAATGGATCCTCTAAGAGCAAATGATCCAGGGGAGTCAGGTGTTTCTGGGAATGTGATAAAAGATATCTTACGTGATTTTCATTTTAAGCTTGGCTTGGGCAGGGTTCATGCCTGAATATTGATACGTAGCTACAGTGTTGTTTTCTCATATTTTTCTTTTAGATGGGGAGGGAGATAGAAGAGAGGAAAAGTTTCTCTCCATCCTTGAATGAGAGGTAACAGCTGATGTGTTTTTGACCCTTTTGGCCCCAACATCATTCTCTCTTTCTCCTGCCCCACATCACTTTATTTGGGGCAGAACAAGTTGCCTATTCACCATGTGAGACCTCGCTCACAAGCACAATTCAGGGCTCCTGAGACTCAGTATCAGAAACTATAAGGTCCTTGGGGGAAGAGACCACATCTCCATTCACTTATTCAATAAATATCTGGGTTACCCACTATGTGCCAAGCACCCTTCTTGACATGAGGGATACAGCAAAATCCCTATTCTCATACAGTTTACTTTCTTGTGGGAAGACACGTAAGTAAACAAAGATAAACATCAGACAAATGTGGCAAAAGTTATGAAGAAAGGAAACATGACAGACTGATGTGATAGGGTCACCAGAGGCAGAGGGCAGCAACATTAGAAGGGTAGCCAGAAAGCTCTAGAACAGTTGAGAAGATCTAAGGGCGAACAGTCCTGCAGGAGACAACAGCAAGGGCAAAGGCCCAGAGGCAGGGACAAACAGTTATGTCAGAAAAACGGCAAGCAGAGCACAAAGAGGGCGTGGATGCTAGCTAACTCCGAGAAGTGGGCATGCAGGGCCTTGAGGCCTCAGTGGAAGAGCCAGGGTTTTATTCTATGTACAAGGGGAAACTATCAAAGACTCTTTGCTGTTGTTGTTGTATAACTATTTTTTTCAAGGTTAAATGTGTTTATTTCCAGTTAGTGGAATCAATGGTATATTAGATATCAGCACTCCAAGCTACACGTATGTATTTGCCTCTAAACCTTCACACGTTGTCAGTTTCCATTCCTCTAACATTCCATCACTGGGCCTCCTACTTCTAGCAAAATCACAGTTCAAATGTTTTAAAAAAGTAAAAGCAAGATGATCACCACATTGTGCTTCCAGTGCCCCCAGAAGGATTATAATTGTTTTAAATAAATGTTTATTGTTTTCAATAAAGGGGGAAATTGATAACATGAGCACTATTAATGGCATGACTAGAAGAACAGAATACAGATTAAAAGAAACATTTTAGGCTGGACGAGTTAGTTTCCCCTTAGCAAAAATTTCACATAATATCATGGATATGATGTCAACATTAAATTGTTCAATTTGTGGGCCATACACTTAAGCGTATGGGCTAGTACATTTTTGCACTAAAACAGAAGCAGTACAAGCCTTATGTTCTACCATTACACTTCCAGATTTTTCCCTTATTAATATACCTGCCAACCTAATGATCCTTGCATGCATTAGAGTTTGCTTTTGTAGTTATGTTTATTTTCCCCATCCCTCCTGCTCCCGTAAACATTGCGGTGCGAACTCTTTGCCCAATTTTATGAGAATGTTGCAAAGGACAGCCCTGTGCCACCTCGGGACGGGAATTCCCCGTCCCCTCGCCAGGCTACACATGGATCAGTAATATTGATCACATCTCATCTTACATGCAGACACTGCTCCCTTAATTTATCCATGCCAGAAGCATGCAAGTCAGCAAGTATGCAAACAAAAATGGAATTAAAAGGAAGAAAAAGCTTTCTTGTTAAAGCCTATTGTCCTAGAAGAAATCCATTGCTTTGAATTCACTTAAAGCCTATACACACAAAATGTGTTTCTTCTGAGAACCTTGTCTAACTCGTGTGTATGACTATTTTTTTAATTATGGTAAAATACACATAAAATTTACCAACTTAACCATTTTCAAGTGCCCTGTTCAGTGGTATTAAGTACATTCATATTGTTGTGCAATCATCACCTCCATCCATCCTAGAACTCTTTACATCTTATAAAACTGAAACTCTCATCAGAGGCTTTTAAGCAAAGCAGTGACATGATCTGACTTATGATTTAAAAATTAAGTTACTTGCTTGGTAGAAAATTGATGGTAGGGAGGCAGCAGGATTAGGAGTTTACTGAATCGATGGATTCAGGATACACTTTGGGGATGGAGCTGACATGACCGCTGCTAATTTGGATGTGGGCATGAGATAAAGAAATAATGAGAAGAGGAGTTGACTTCTAGATTTCTATACTCCAGGGTCTAGCACACAGAAAATTGCCAATGTTTATTTCATAAATGAGTGAATATTGATTTAACACTTAATAAGTAGAAACCTTTCTTCCCAGAGAACCAGGAAAACAGAAATGAAAACTACCATGGATGAAGGAGATCTCTCTTTTCTAGGGCCTCACTATCGGTACTATGTCCTTATAACATGGATAAAGTCTACACAGTTGGTTCATGTCAACATTATATGTCTAATTCCAACATTAACATTAAAAGCTAATCCTTGTATACAATAAGTTAAACTTCATTAAGCATTTTATATATTTTATTTCATGTCTTTCCTAAATCAATAGCTTTTAACCTTTGAGACTACGGTGCTATGTGCTACCTCCCTAGAGATGATGTGTATACATAAATCTGATGTTTTGGAGAGTTTATGGACCCTCTAATGTCCATCCATAGACCAATCTCAGGTCTAAAAATACACTGATCTACCTAATGTGAGTTGTTATTGTATATCGTTATAAGAACCTAAACTTTATTAGCCTAGCCCTGGCACCTTTGGAGAAATGCTTTCAAAGGGTTTACCTTCATTCATGTCCATAATAAATGAGTTACCAAGAACCAACATTAATTTACGGGACTTCCCTGGCAGTCCAGTGGTTAAGATTCCATGATTCCCCTGGAGGGAGCACGGGTTTGATCCTTGTGCAGGGAACTAAGATTCCAAATGCTGTGTGGTGCAGCCAAATAAAAATTTAATTTAATTAAAAAAAATTTTTTTTTAAAGAACCAATGTTAGTTTAAAGAATATCTTTCCATCTTTACCAAAACTATTATTGAAAGTATTATACATGAAGTGATTCAAGATCCTCTTTATAAGAACCTACCTCATAAATAAATCCCTTTTACAATTCATTTCTAGGGGAAAAAAATACTACCTTAAAAATTGATGTTCTGGGCTTCCCTGGTGGTACAGTGGTTAAGAATCCGCCTGACAATGCAGGGGACACTGGTTCGAACCCGGTCCAGGAAGATCCCACATGCCGCGGAGGAACTAAGCCCGTGCGCCACAACTACTGAGCCTGCGCTCTAGAGCCCGCAAGCCACAACTACTGAGCCCGCATGCCTAGAGCCCGTGCTCCGCAACAAGAGAAGCCACTTCAATGAGAAGCCCATGCACCACAACAGAGTGGCCCCCTCTCACCGCAACTAGTGAAAGCCTGCACACAGCAACAAAGACCCAAAGCAGCCAAAAAAATAAAATATTTTTTAAAAAATTATGTACACCCCATAAATACGTACTTTACCTTGAGACATATAAGTATGCATTCACTGCCAACTTTCCAAAGTAGTTTCAAGATTTTCTTTGAGGAAGAATTCCTCCCCGATATTTTTCTCATGTAAACCATACTCAGAATTTGTTTTCTACAATTTCCACTTTTAATGTTCTAAGTGGATTGAAAACTAAAAAACAAAAACAAAACTTGTAAAGCAAGCTCAGGATATTATCTTTCAAGTTTTCACAATTTTCTCTCCAATTCTTTACAGTTCGTTCTCCTGCCCACTTTTTAAGGCACTCACTTTTATGGAATCTTTTCAGAGAATTCAACATTCCTTTCACAGAAGCAATAATACACTTTCCCTTTTGCACTTTAAAGATTTACACACATTTAAATTATCTAATCACAATAACAAGCATAACTGGCACCAACAAGTTTGCAATAAATACAGCCACCGAGCCAGCCATCAGAGCAGGGAACAGGCTGCTAGGAACTGGTGTTCATCATGCCTGGGCAGCATTTGGTCTGCTTTTTGGGGAAATGAGAAGCATGGGCTCGTAGGGTCGACTGGTTAGATGTCAAGAGGATTGTCTTTGTATTAGGATGAGCCATATGCAATTGCCAATATACAAATATTTCTCCTAGAGAAACGGCAATTGCATGTGTTCAACCTAATATTTCTAGTTTTTAACTTTAAAAATATTAACTATATTTAATGTTTAATATCACATCTGTTATCCTTTTTTCCCCTTCCCTTTGAACAATGAATAGTGGTTCTCACAACTTCATTTTTTTTTTTTTGCGGTACGCGGGCCTCTCACTTGTGTGGCCTCTCCCGTTGCGGAGCACAGGCTCTGGACGCGCAGGCTCAGCAGCCATGGCTCACGGGCCCAGCCGCTCCGCGGCGTGTGGGATATTCCCGGACCGGGGCACGAATCCGTGTCCCCTGCATCGGCAGGCGGACTCCCAACCACTGTGCCACCAGGGAAGCCCCACAACTTCATTTTTTAAATTCCATGTTTGCTCAGGAATAAGCTATTAAATAATCAGTCATTAAACTCTGGTTTCCTAAGAATGTGACTTCTACCTTCTTTCTTTCTTCAGGTTAAAGTCACACCTGCTAGAATTTCAAAGAAATTCTTCAAAGGCTGAAGGTATAAGCGTGTGCCTTCCAGTGAACTGAAGGGTAAAGAGCAGAGGGATGAAAATGTGAGGTCAGCATTCATTAGTTTGTTTGTTTGCTTCTCAGACATAAAACATTTTGGCTCACGGGATCCAACACAGCACTCTCTGCCTAGAGAAGGCAGGAAAAAGGAAAGAAGAGGAGAGGGCAGGGAAGCCCCATACAGACTTAGGATAAGTCCCCCTTAAATACAAGCAGTCTTTCCTTTTGTTCTGTCCATGTTATGTCACTGAGTTATGATAAGCAAACAAATACATCACAAATGTGCTATTAAGACAAAATCCCACAATTGGGGATGGAAAGGAAGGAGCAGAAGAATGGAGGGGCTGTATTTAGTTGAGGGACAACTAGCCAAACCCTCTTTTTCTAGTTCTCACATTTCTACCACTGACCCTAAAAAGTCTAAATCTTACGTTTATGGTTGTCCTTATGCCCTCACAAAACTATCGTTGGATATCAGAGCCCTAGTGTCTCTCATACCCTCTAAATCATCAACCCACTGAGTTAGTATGCAGAGGGGGAAGAACCTGAACATTGTAACCGTAGCTGGGTTTAAATCCTAGCTTCGCACTTGTAACCGTGTACCCTAGCTGAGCACCCTTTCTGCTTCTTCACCTGAGCACCTTTCTTCACTTTTCTGCACCCATGTGTGCTGTGAGGATTCTGGTGCAGACCTTGCTGGCTTTAGACAATTCCTGAGAAAATGCACAGAAAGTGCCTGACTGCAACTATGACTGATGTCTAAAAGATGCCCAAACGTTTCACCTCATGATTTTCAGCAAGCAGGTAAAAACTTAAATGCAGGCTTGAGTTTTCTATAAACATGTGGCACAAGATCGTTTTATTCCCAAATTGTTATGTGCACTGAGCATCATCAAGATATCTCATGTAAATAGTGAAGGTAGCTGTCCTTTCCAGATCAGATAGAGAAAGGAGATAAAGCCTCCACGGCAGAAAGGGAGGTTCCAGAAAGGTTAAGTTGCACATGTAGACAGATGCTTTCAAAATACAAATCTTGGGCTTCCCTGGTGGCGCAGTGGTTAAGAAATCGCCTGCCAGTGCAGGGGACACAGGTTCGGGTCCTGGTCCGGGAAGATCCCACATGCTACAGAGCAACTAAGCCCATGCACCACAACTATTGAACCTGCGCTCTAGAGCCCGCAAGCCACAACTACTGAGCCCGTGTGCCACAACTACTGAAGCCCGTGTGCCTAGAGCCCGAGCTCCACAACAAGAGAAGCCACCGTGATGAGAAGCCCGCGCACTGCCACAAAGAGTAGCCCCTGCTCGCCGCAACTAGAGAAAGCCCGCACGCTGCAACGAAGACCCAACGCGGCAACAAAGATCCAATGCAGCCAGAAAAACAACAACAAAAAATACAAATCTTAACAGGTCCCTTCCCTTCTTAAAGGGCTCCACTGGCTCCCCATGGTCTGTAGGATAAAATCCAAAATCTTTACTAGGTGAATCAAGACTCTCAGTAAGTCAGCTGTGCATACCTAGGCAACCTCTTCTCACACCCTCCTCTGCAGCGATTTTACAGTGTTTCCAATTCTCTGAATGTACCTGCATGCTCTCAGCCTGAATTTGATTTCCCACCCTCGTCCCATTTCTCTGCTGCCCCAACTCCCAGTCTTCCTTCTTTCGGCTCAGGAGGACAACTTTGTCTGCCTTTCTCTGCTCGGCTTCCCCAACACTCTGTGTTAATCACAGTTTTCCACACTGTACTCTAAGTGTTTACCTCCCTTGAACCCACATAGATCTGGACAGGCTTCAGCACCCTGCCGACTACTTTGCCTGACGCAAACTGACACTCAAATGTTTGTTGAGTATGCAACTTCTGAAACTCCCCGATTTGGGCTAGGTTTTGCTCTATACCTTATGTTAGAGGGGACAAAGGAGCTGGGCTGCTGGTGCTCAAGGCCTGTGCTGCTTCTCCAAGTGGATGAAGATTTGTCTTTAACATGGCACATTTATGAGTTATATGTTATATGGTAACTTAGTTCCTCTGAATAATGGTCTGTTTAGAAATATTTATCACTAACAAAAAGGACAATTTGACTTGTCAAGGCAATAACATGTGCTTTTAATATATCTAAATCAATTAGGAATAATTAAAAATCTCAATTTTTTCAAAAAAGACCAATCTTATAAAGTGCTAAATTTGCATTAGTGTTCAGCTATTTCATAACATGTGAATGGTCCAAATTGGATGAGTCACAGAAATATATATAAGATATATTCCTCTCTAAAAATGTGTTTATAGCATGCTTCTTTCCATGCTATATGGTGTGTTTTATTGAAACTCAAGATTAGTTCTCAATTTAACATGATACTGTATATACAAAGGCTCCAAAATTATTTGTTTGGTAAACAGCATTCTTCTATATTCTAAAGCTGATGTTTACACATGTAGCACACCAAGGAGAATAAGCAATTAAACAAACTAGAAAAAGTCTTATTTCTTTTTTTTGTTTTGTTTTTGTTTTGCGGTATGTGGGCCTCTCACTGTTGTGGCCTCTCCCGTTGCAGAGCACAGACTCCAGACGTGCAGGCTCAACGGCCATGGCTCATGGGCTTAGCCGCTCCGCGGCATGTGGGATCTTCCCGGACCGGGGCACGAACCCGTGTCCCCTGCATTGGCAGGCGGACTCTCAACCACTGCGCCACCAGGAAAGCCCAAAAAGTCTTATTTCTTCGACTCGACCAGTAAGTACCTGAGGTCAGAGGCTTTAAGTATATTCCACTGTCTAGCATAAAGAAACAAATCCCAATTTGTAAAATGACATAACTGCAAAGGTAAGCATTACTGTGACTTAAGTTGTTTATAACTGTTGCTAATATACATATCCAAAAACGGAGGATTAGTTAAGGAAATTACATTATAATTTTTAGAATATAAGGCAGACAATAGGAGTTTTGGAAAATACAGGTGAAAAATGCTTACTATGTATTATAAGGAAAACACAATATACTAAAATTCTATATGTAGTAGGATGTAGGAAAACATGCATTTAAAAAATGAGAGAGGGGACTTTCCTGGTGGCACAGTGGTTAAGAATCTGCCTGCCAATGCAGGGGACATGGGTTTGATCCCTGGTCCAGGAAGATCCCACATGCCACAGAGCAATTAAGCCTGTGCGCCACAACTATTGAGCCCGCATGCCACAGCTACTGAAGTCCGTGTGCCATAACTACTGAAACCCGCACGCTCTAGGGCCCATGTGCCACAACTGCTGAGCCCGCGTGCTGCAACTACTGAAGCCGCGTGCCTAGAGCCCGTGCTCTGCAACAAGGAAGCCACCACAGTAATAAGCCCGCGTTCCGCCACAAAGAGTAGCCCCCGCTCACCGCAACTAGAGAAAGCCCACGGGCAGCAATGAAGACCCAACGCAGCCAATAAATAAATAAATAGAGAGAGACAAAGGTAAAATGGCAAAATATTTAGTCTGGTCGACTCACACTCAGGGGGTCAAAACTCTCTTCTTGGCTCGCCAATCTCACCGTTTTGGTACCTCCTTCCAGTTTTCTTTTCTCCTCTCCTCAACCCTCCCCAAACACAGCCAATTCTTCCTCGACAATGCCTCTCAGGATTAGTCCAGGCCCATATTACCTTATACAGAGGTTTTGAGAAAAGATTCCCATTTGGCTTTTCTGCAGTCTCATTCAACTATCATATCTACTGCCAGAAGAAGACAGTCATTCTACTGCTAAATATATCTACTGTGGTAATCTCTTCATTTATGTTTTATGCATTTTTGTGTATGTGTTATATTTTTCAATGAAATTGGGTTTTTCTTGTAACTCTGTGTGGCTTCATATTTTGTTTGGCTAGGATGAGGTTAGGATTCATGGCTCTCTGCTGATATGGCTCTACTTCCTTACCCTTCTAAATGGAATGTTTAGCCAGGGTAGCTGGGTTCCTATCTGCAGCAATGGAGTTGGCAGAGGCTTCCCTGCCCGTCCTCTACAAAGCCTGCCAGGTCCCCCACGTCTACCAACGCATCCTTAACACCCTGTAAAACCCAGCTTAAAAATTTCAAAAAGGTTTACACCATTATTCAACCCACGCAATATATGCTACATTAATTCATCTTGCATCATATTCTGCAAACATTTATCAAGCAACTACTAGTTGTAAGGCTTGAAGAGTTAAAGTCTTAAGTTGTTAACAATCTTTCTGTGGACCATGAACATTTATGAAAGAAGCTAACCAACAGTAAAAAGAAAAATGACATAAGTGATAAATGAATGTTCAGGAGTAGGGAAGAGGGAGACTGGTGAAGAGGAGTAGGGAACAGGGGTGAGAATGAGGAAGGCTAGAAGGAAGAGACAAGGTAAAAGCCAACAGAAGAGGTTTCATGATTGGGAGAAGTGTGATGTGAGACTTGACTGCTGTTTTGCACCTGGGTGACTACAATAAAAGGGAGGGAGGCTGACATAAATGACGCTAACTAGAAATGCTTTGGGGCAAAGCAGGGCAAGTCCAAATGGAATATTACAGTATGCACTGACATATGCTACACTAAAACTGAATAAGATACATGGAAAGCACAGAATCTTTTCTTTCTTTTTTTTTTTTTTTGCGGCACGCAGGCCTCTCACTGCTGTGGCCTCTCCCATTGCGGAGCACAGGCTCCGGACGCGCAGGCTCAGCAGCCATGACTCACGGGCCCAGCCGCTCCACAGCACATGGGATCCTCCTGGATTGGGGCACCAACCTGCGTCCCCTGCATTGGCAGGCGGACTCTCGACCACCGAGCCACCAGGGAAGCCCCCAGATACATGGAAAGCACAGAATCTTTAAGTGGGTAAGTAGCACTGATAACCTAAGTAACAAAATTCTATGAAAAGAAAATCTAAATGAATACAAAGTCACACAAGAAGGAAAAGAAGGACCTGAGACTGAGAGCCTAGTCAGTGAACATGAAAAAGCACAGGACTTCAAGAAAGTAAGGATGAAGAAAGGAACTCTAGGTGAGGCAGTATGCACAGTGGTTAATAGCCTCAACACTGGACCAGGGCCCCTGAGTTGGAATCTCCTCCTGCTACTTGTGCATCCTGGGCAAGTTCCTGTGTCTCAGTTTCCTTATCCGTAAAATGATAATGTTATCATTTATTTACCCCCATAGGATTGTTGCCAGGATTAAAAGAGTTGATACAAGTTCTTAGAACAGTGGCGGGCACAGAAGCATTCGATAAATGTCTGCCATTGGGGGGGAAATATTTTTTAATCGTCGGTGACCTTGAGGAGAACAATTCCTGGCCAGTGGTAGAAGCAGAAACTACAAAATAAGGGAATTAACAAACAAGTGATGGCTAAGAAGCCGGAGGCAACCCCAAAGTATCGAAGACTCTTTCACAGCAGTTAAGCAATACAAGCGAGAAGTGAAATAAAGAGTAACCTGCGAGTACAGGGTTAAATGAAAATGCTTTTCGAGGGAACAGCTTAGCAAGAGGAAAAAGGCTTGGCTCGCTAAAACTATTCTTCAGTCTTTGTGCGACTTGTTTTCCCAACCACACAGCGATTGGACAGGGGTAGAGACCATATCCTTCCTGCCGCAGCTTTCCCAAGAGCGTTCTCTCGGCATCCGGTAAGTTTGAATCAGCGCTGGCTGATTAGGGGAGAAGGCCCATTTCCTAACCAGCGATACCCTGTAAGATGAAACAACAGGCTTTCCGATTTCCATCTCCGGCACGACCTGTTCCACCGCTGTGTACTCATCACTCTCCTCAGCCAGCAGCTGCCGTCGGGACAGGATGCAGCTCGGGGAGCCAAAGAGGCAGCGCCCGCTGCAAGAGCAACGCCCCAAGTTCATTCCGGCCTCGAGGACACAAAAGCGCCCCAGAGGGGAAAAAGCAGAAAGAAAGGGGCTC